>NC_090371.1:78710076-79020009 GCF_036365525.1 Heterodontus francisci | reverse complement strand
GACGGAGACTCTGATGACAGCATTGACATCTTTGATGGGAGCTCAGACTGCTGCTGTCTTGGCTCTGGGGGTCCAACACCTCTTCTGGCTTACAAACTTTGAAGGAGAGCATGGATAGGGCATTCAGAAACTCCCAGAGTGCCTACAATCAAAGTTTAGAGCCATGGTGACCTTCAATGCCTCATGCGATGCAGTCCATGCCCTGGTGTTGGGCTTCAATTCTCACTTCAACAGGTGACATGGGTCTCTCCACTGTCTCCCCATTGAAATGCACCTTCCTTACACTCTATTCCTCTGTTAGTTAAGGTATGATGTCTATTCCTGAAAACCCACCTGCTACAATGTCTCCTGCACCCTTGCCTCCTTTGCCCTCTTCTTGAAGACTGGGCAAGCCCTTGCTGCTGCTTTTCCTCCTCCTAATTTGAGAACCTCAGTGGGATGCACAGCAGCATCCACACACTCAGCAGGGCATCGTCAGAATATTTGATGAGTACTTTGTATCAATGTTTACTAAGGAACAGGAATCTGACAAAATATAGATAGAAGTGAAGCTGGTAAATGGTAATGGATAACGTGAAAAATAATAGGCAGGTTATACTGGAAAGGCAGGCTCTGCTTTGAGTGGATAAGTCACCTGGTCCAGATGGCTTATATTCCAGGTTGATAAAGGAAGTGGAAATGGAGATGGATGGCTTGCCATAATCTTCCAATCTACCCTAGATGTGGGAGAGGTGCCGGAGGGTTGGAGATTGGAAAATGTGCCACCCTTATTCAAGAAAGGGTGTAAGAACATTCCTAGTTACCACTGTTTGAAATCAGTGGTTGGTAAGGTTTTAGAAACAATAAGCAGGGGAAAAAAATCAACAGGCACTTAGAAATGTTTCAGTTAATTAGGGAGAGACAACACGGATTTGTAAAAGGCAGATCATGCTTACCTAATCTAACCTATTTTTTTGATGAAGTGACAGAAAAGGTTGATGAAGGGAAAGCAATGCATGTTGTCTATATCGATTTTAAGAAAGCATTTAATAAAGTACCACATACAAGATTGGTTACCAAAATTGAGGCTCATGCAATAGGAGGGTCAGTGTCAGCTTGAATAAAAAATTGGCTTAAGTACAGACAACAGCGAGTTGTGGTATATGGTTGTTTTTCGGTGTGGAGGATGATAGATAGCAGTGTTCCCCAAGGTTCAGTGCTAGGACCATTGCTTGGATATTGGAATACAGGGTAAAATTTTGAAATTTGCCAATTATACCAAACTTGGAGGTGTGGCAGACAGTGAGGATCATACCAATCGACTGCAACAGGACATAGATAAGCTAAGCAGAATGGGCAGACAAGTGGCAGATGGAACTTAATACAGAGAAATGTGAGGTGATGCATTTTGGCAATAGAGAGAGGCAATATAGACTAAATGGTACAGTTCTAAACAGTGTACAGGGACAGAGGGGGTTCATGTGCATAGATATTTAAAGGTGGCAGGAGAGTATTTAGCAAAGCATATGGGATCTAGAGCTTCGTAAATAGAGATATTGAGTACAAAAGCAGGGAAGTTATGCTGAACCTTTAAAAAGCTCTGGTTAGGCCACAACTAGAATATTGCATCCAGTTCTGGTCACCACACTTTAGCAAGGATGTGCGAGCCCTTGAGAGGGTGCAGAGGAGATTTGCCAGAATGGTTCCAAGTATGAGGGATTTTAGCCACAAGGTTAGGTTGGAGAAGCTGGGGTTGTTCTCCTTGGAGTAAAGGAGTTTGAGGGGAAATTTGATAGAGGTGTATAAGATTATGACAGGTTTGGATAGGATAGACAAAGAAAAGCTGTTCCCATTAGTTGATGTTACAAGGGCTAGGTAACACAATTTATGGTTTTGGGCAAGAGATACTGTTGTGTGATTGCCTTTAAGAGTAATGTACCTTTAAGATTTTAGTATGCTAATGAGCTAAGTGCCAGGATACAGTCATGTGACTACCAGCCAGATACACACTATAACTGGAATACCAAGAGGCAAGTCATACAAATAGTTAACTCTGCACTTGTCGCTGTTAATTAAAACTAAACTCCACGCATCTCATTTATGTTGCCTCAGACAATATAAAAAGCTTTTCATTACAGATACGGGGGGATGTGAGGAAGAACATTTTTTATGCAGCGAGTGGTAATGACCTGGAACTCCCTGCCTATGAGAGCGATGGAAGCGAAGACGATGAATGATTTCAAAAAGAAATTGGATGGGCACTTGAGGGAAATAAAACTAAAGGGCTATGGGGATACTGCTGGAGAATGAGTCTGATTGGATTGTTCTGCAGAGAAGTGGCATGGACTTGATGGGCCAAATGGTCTCCTTCTGTATAATTATGATTCTATGACTGTGTGCACATAGCTTCCCATCATGAGCCAGTAACGTAAATTAGATCACTGGTCCTATTACTGTCTGGCTCCAAAAGCCTCTGTTATGTTTGAGACATAAAAATGAAAAAGTATCAAATATTTATCTGGTCACATCAATGACACAACCAAGCCCTGTAATTCAGCATTTGGTTTTCAATTGGTGAGACAGAAACACTGATTTTCAGCCAATAAAAGTATTTTATTCTTAAAAAAACAAAGTTACTCCCACCACCAATTTGAACAGTGGAAACAGGAGGATGAAGAAAGAAAACAAGTAAAAGATTAAAGGGTAAATTCTCCGCCAGGTCAGCAGTAGCTCAGTGTAATACTCATGCCTTTGAGTCAAAAGATTATAGTTTCAAGACTCAGTACAGAGACTTGAGCATCTGTCTAGGCTGGCACTTAAGTGTCCCACTGAGAGAGTGTGGCATTGTCGGAGGTACAGTCTTTTATACGATATACGAGACATCAAAACAAGGAATTAGTCTTCTTTCTCCGTCAACTGTGAAAGATCCCATGGCACTACTTGAAGAACAGGGGTGATCTTCCTGGTGCCTTGGTCAACATTTATTCCTCAACCAACATCACTCCAACAGATTAACTGGTCATTTATCTCATTGTTGTTTTTGGAGCCTTGCTATGCACAAATTGGCTAATGTGCTTGCCTACGAAACAACAGGGACTACACTTCAAAAGTCTTTCATTGGCTGTGAAGTGTTTTGGGATGTCCTGAGGATATGAAAGGCGTTAAATGTGTAACATCTTCCTTAAGTACAAAGCTTTAATCTCTTGCCAATTTTCTTCAATAACAGTACTGAATGGAGGAAACATATCCCTTAATATTAGAAAAAGTTGAAATAAAGTTTTAAAATTGGACAAAGAGGAAGGAAGAGAATTAAAATGCTAACACAAAATAAAAGCAAAATACTGTGGATGCTGGAAATCTAAAATAAAAACAGAAAGTGCTGGAAATACTCAGCAGGTCTGGCAGCTGCCAGACCTGCTGAGTATTTCCAGCACTATCTGTTTTTTATTAAAGTGCTAACATGTGTTGTTTGCAATCTAAAATGTGTTTTAGTTGATTATCTTGGTATTTTAGAGTTAAAGCTCCTCTTTGCCAATTGAGATTTTAGCAATTGGGCAGCTGATGGCAGAGCGTCCTGGCTGACCAGCAAGACTCGTTGTCTATATTGAGGGCTGGGACACATTACCATACTGCCGGCAGGCTGCAGGTGTCAAACAATCACCCCACTACAGCATGCCAGCTCTGCCTTATTTGATATTGGGTCACCCAGAAGCCATCTTAGCTGTCTACACAGTAGATCCAGCGGACACGCTTGCAGAGAAGTAAAGCCCAGGGTGGCAGTGGTCCTTAATATTCTTGTGGAGTTCCGAGGAGCATGCTTGTTTCTCCCAGCCCCCATAAAAGGTACACGAACTGACTGTTTTTGGACTTCTTCAGCTACACCACCAGGTAAAACTGGGCACTGTAGCCAGATGACTCCCAAAATGGCAATCAGATCTTATGGCCGATCAACTCGGCTGCACAGAATCCATTTCTCGGGCACTAACTGGCCTAAGCAGCAAGAAGCACACGCACATTTCCAGGTTGAAGTTTGCTGCCACCATGTCGGGAAGGGGAAAAAAAGGCACCCATTACGGACACCTGAAGCAGATGTTAGAGCCTTAGTATATACAAACAAGGAGCCTAATACCTGCTTAAGGCCCTACTTCTTGAGCCAGCACCATCGGCACTCAGTAAAACCAGGGTTGTCCTGTGACTTACAAAGTAAACTTTTCGCCTTTACTTACTTGAATGCTCTTCCTGACCACAGATTTAATGATAGATCACCACCGTTCATGACCCCTGCCCCGCTCAATCGCCGGTGCTCCTGACCTCCTGATCCACCACCCCTACCCCGTACCCCCTCCCACCTGCACTCCCAACTCCCGGTTCTCCCCCAGCGACCTGACCTTCATCCTAGACCAGACCCCAGGCCTCGATCCCCATCCTGCATCTGCGCCCAACGGCCCCTCTCTGAACCCTGGTTCCTATCCTTCACCTAGCCCCGATTTGGGGCTTGACTATCCCAGACCCAACAACCTGAAGGCTGCTGCAATACTAACACAAGCCCGATCTTTCACTACTCTTTGCTTGCTAGTTAGCTGTTGCACTTTGGCGGCTCCATTTTAATGAGGTCAACTCAATATGCGAGTCACCTTGGACCTCACCATTCAGGTAAATGGTTAGTACCATGCAGCCTTGTGTGCCCAGAGTCAGAAGTCTAGGCTTATAAATGCCATGCAACCTCAATTAAAGAGCCTACCACATAAATCAGGCAGATGCTTTGGCCACATACTAGTAGGCCCCTGTTTCAGGATATCGAGAGTGAAAATGGGGGAGGGGGTACATTTTCCCCCACACTTTTCAGGTATGCCCACCATGTAACCACTCAGCAACAGCATTGAAAATCATGCCACATCTCTATAACAGGGAATATATTTCCTCTTGAGAAAGGCCCTGAAATTCAGTAGGAATTCTCTCAACATCCTGCCCAAACTTCGGTGAAACTCCTGAAGATGCATTCTAAATGACTGAAAATGACCATTTACACTGCTTCTTTGAGGTACCGTCCATCTTCCACCAAAGTCACAGTAAAAGATCAGGGGAACCCTCTGGAAATTTAGGGTTGAATTCTTTTACTAAACTGTCATCGATTTACACTCCCAAATGTTATTAAATTCTCATGTAATTGAACAAAAAATAATTTTCTGCCTTTTTAATGTATAAGGAATTCACAGCAGCAAAATGCTGTTCATATTTATTCTGTAACAATGGAACAGGTCAATTGATAATAGGGCTTTGATGGTACAGTTGATAGATATGGCAGTGATTCAATCATAAGATTTTCTCTGCTTTGAGAATTAGAGCTGAACTATTTGAAGCCACAAAGTAAACACAGTTTAGCCGACTCTGATGCCAAGCCTCCATGTTTGCTTATTTTGTTAAAATTCCAGAATTCTATTCAAGACCTTAATCCATAAACCATTCCAGTAGAATATTTCATAAACTTGCATACTCGTTCCATACATGCCAATAGTGTGAGGGACCAGGGTGCCACACAAATCCCAGACACTGTCCATCTCTAGCAAGAGAGAGAATCTAACCATCTCCCCTTGACATTCAATAGCATTACCATGGCTGAATCCCCCACTATCAACATCATGGGGGTTACCATTGACCAGAAACTGAACTGGACCAGCCACATAAATGCTGTGGCTACAAGAGCAGGTCAGAGGTTAGGAATTCTAAGGCGAGTAACTCACCTCCTGATTCCCCAAAGCCTGTCCACCATCTACAAGGTGCAAGTCAGGAGCGTGATAGAATAATCTCCACTTGCCTGGATGGGTGCAGCTCCAACAACACTCAAGAAGCTCAACACCATCCAGGACAAAGCAGCCCGCTTGATTGGCACTCCATTCATCAACTCCACCATCAATGCACAGTGGCAGCAGTGTGTACCATCTACAAGATGTGCTGCAGCAACTCACCTAGGCTCCTTCGACTGCATCTTCCAAACCCACAACATCTGCCACCTAGAAGGACAAGGGCAGCAGATGCATGGGAACACCACCATCTGTTGTTCCCCTCCAAGCCACACATTCCCCAGCTGCCATGGTGGGATTTGAATTCTATCTCCAGATTATTAGCCGAGTCATTCCCCCGACTGCTGCTACAATTCTACATATTTTTGTTGCTTTCCATAGTTGGTTCAAGTCTCAAAGGTGTACAGGAAGTGTTGTGGTCGGTGTGTTGAGGTACTTTTTGGCGACTTCAAGGCTTCTGCATAAGTCAGTTGCTCCTGGACATGGGTGCACGAGTAGGAATTCCTCTTGGAATCAATCATGACTGGGAGAATGAACAGAGGCCACTCAGAGTAGGACAAGCTGTGAGAAGAGGGAGGAGGAGGAGGTGGAGAAGGGCTATCAGCAGGAGGCCATATCCACCCAGGGTGTTCAGGGAATAATTCTCTTTTCTGAATCTCAGTGAAGAAAAATGTTTGATACATTTATATAATAAAAGCAAAATACTGCAGATGCTGGAAATCTAAAATAAAAAGAAAGAGTGCTGGAAATACTCAGCAGGTCTTGCAGCATCTGTGGAGAGAGAAGTAAAGTTGACATTTCAGGTCTGTGACCTTTCATCAGAGCTGGCAAAAGTTAGAAAAGAATTAGGTTTTAAGCAAGTGAAGGGGAGGGGGGTGGGGGAGAGAACAAAAGGGAAGGTGTTTGATAGGGCAGAGTGCAGGAGAGATTAAGTAACAAAGCTGTCCTGCGACAAAGGCAAAGAGTGTGTTAATGCTTGTGGTGAAAGAACATTTATACTTCACTAAAGAGATCCTCACTGAAATCTCCCAACTGCTGCAGGAACAACTCCAACATCAGAGCAGGGTAAAAGACAGTATTGACTGTGGCTGTGAAGGTGACCATGGCCATGAACTTTTATGTGTCTGGCTCCTTCCAGATTGCTACTGGAGATATTAGCAACATCTCGCAGTTTGTAGTCCACTGTTGCATAAGAGAGGTGACTGAAGCTCTCTATTCAAAGAGAGATAACTTAATTTTGTTCCCTCTTGCCAGTACAAGCAATCAGAGTGAGCACAAGGGTTTGCAAGGTTTGCAGGCCTCCCCTGTGCAAGGTGCCACTAACGGCACGCATGTCGCTTTGTAAGCACCATATATCAACTCTGCATATACCAGAAGCAAAAAGGGATTCCACTCTCATAATGTTAAGCTGGTGTGTTACCATGGGCAGTGCATCACTCAGGTATGCTGGCAGCAGTCATGATGCCTTCACTCTGCTGTCAGCTGTATTTCAGCCATCACAGCAAGCAAAGTTGGCTACTGGATGACGAGGGCTATTCATTGATGTCTGGTTCACAATCCACGCACACACATACAATGAGAGCCATGCTACCACAAGCAGTGTTATAGAGCCGACCATCGGCGTGCTGAAGCAACGATTCTGCTGCCTCCAGCACTCTGGAAAGGCGCTGCAGTACTCGGCTGAGTAGGTCTCAAAGTTCATGCTGTATGTTGCATGCTGCACAACCTTGCAACCTTGTCATCATGAGGGGACAGCCCGTGCCATCCCTAATCAGGCAAGAATCTGAGGAGCAGGAGCACAAGGAGGAGGAGGAGAAGGAAAAAGAGGGCATGGAAGAGGATGAAGTGAAAGAGGAAGGGAGGCAGCAACCCAGACAGTTCCTTTCTGCCTGGACTGTACATGAAGAACTAATTGAAATGCGATATCAGTAACCTTAACCTGAATTTACCATTCACCAGCCATCCCATGCTATTTATGAACATAGAATTAGGAGCAGGAGTAGACCATTTGGCCCCTCGAGTCTGCTCCACCATTCAAAAAGGTCATGGCTGATCTGATTGTAACCTCAACTCCACATTCCCGCCTACCCCAATAATCTTTCATCTCCTTGCTTATCAAGAATCTATCTACCTCTGCCTTAAAAATATTCAAAGACTCTGCTTCCACTGCCTTTTGAGGAAGAATTCCAAAGACTCTCGGTCCTCTGAGAGAAAACATTTCTCCTCATCTCTGTCTTAAATGGGTGACCCCTTATCTTTAAACAGTGACGCCTAGTTCTAGATTCTCCCACAAGGAGAAACATCCTTTCCACATCCACCCTGTCAAGGCCCCTCAGGATCTTGTATGTTACAATCAAGTCGCCTCTTGCTCTTATAAATTCCAGCGGATACAAGCCTAGCCTGTCCAACCTTTCCTCATAAGGCAATCCGCCCATTCCAGGTATTAGTCTAAGAAGCCTTCTCTGAATTGCTTCCAATGCATTTACATGCTTCCTTAAATAAGGAAACAAATACTGTGCACAGTACTCCTTTCCCTTGTCACTGACTGTTTCATCATCTCCTTGGCCACAATGCAAAACTGAAAGTTAACCCAAACATTCTGAAACAAATGTGTCAATCAAACTATGCCATATTCCAAACAAACTTAAACTAATCACCCTTTGCATTCCTGTAGTGCCTGTCTTCGATGTTTCCATGTGCCTTTGTCTGGCCTAGTGCTCCTACCCCAGCAGCTGCAGCATGCCTGGTTGAAGGCTGCTGTCTTTGGAAGATGGCCTCAACCAGCTCCGGCCCTAGTAGGTCCAACTTCGTACCACACCATCTTGGCATGGGCAGCAGCAGTCTAGGCTGGCTGGCTGACAGGCAACAGCAAGGGCACAGGTGGAATGGCAGTGGGAGCATGAATGCTATCATCCTGAGAGACAACAGCAGGCTTGTGCTCGAGGGAGCCACTGCCACTCCCCCAGGGTGATGCCTCAGAAATCCTAGTAATTTTTTGGAAGACAGTTTGCTGGACCACTGTGACACTCCGCAAGCCCTTTTGAACACTGCTATACTGATGGCAGCAGTTTGAGCTTACATGATTTTGGGCTGAGCTTCCATTGCAGCATTCAGACTTTAGGTGGGAGCTGCTTGTGTTGCAATGGCCATCATACGCTACATCATGTTTGGGTTCACAAGTGTGTTAATGGAGTTGGTCACCACCTCGATGGTGGAAAGGATGGGCTTCAGGTTCTACACAAAGCCTTGTGCCAAGTTGGTTCTGGACTCCTTCATGTTCCTTGACATTGACTGCAGGCTTTCTGGCAGTCTTTCCAATGCACCAAACATATTGCTGTGCCTACCCATCAGCATTCTTCTGTAGGCTACCCCAGTGAAATACTCATTGCAGTCCTCTGCAGCAGACCTCATTTGCAACCTCTTCCTCTGGTAAACTGTCACCTATGCTAGCACTGCCCTCTGCTCTGGCTGCAGTGTGCTTGTGCCCAGTGTCCACCACATGCAAATCCTGCCTCTCATCTACCCTCTAAGATGCATAAAGTGTCAGTATCAGAACTGGTTGCTGCAAGTGTGAAATCAAGTGATGGTGTATCTTTATCATCACTCTCTTCTTGGTTTTCCTCCACTGCCTGACCAAGTTGCATTTCTTGGGTACCTGAAAGGAAAACGGCACAAGGGTAAGGTTGTGATGAGGGGAGAAGGGAAAATGAAGAAGTGCATGCTTATATCATCTGCAGCTTTTAAGTTAGAAGACATTGTGGATGAGGGGGAAGTGGGATGTGAGAAGGAGGATTTGATATGAGGATACTGTCATCTTCAATGGATTCAGCACCACTGGTTGTGGTCTCAACTCCACTTTCTCTCCTTCCTGTTAGCTAACCAGTCCTTTACCCATGCTAATGTTACCCCTACACTTTGTGTGCAGTAACCTTCGATGTGGCACCTTATCAAATGCCTTTTGGAAATCCAAGTACACAACATCTATAGGTTTCCCTTTATCCACCTTGCTTGTTACTTCCTTGAAGAACTCTAATAAATTAGTTAAACACAATTTCCCTTTCATAAAACCATGTTGACTCTGTCTGATCCCATTATGATTTACTAAGTATCCTGCTATAACCTCCTTAATAATGGATTCTAGTAATTTCCCCATGACAGATGTTGGGCTAACTGGTCTATAGTTTCCTGCTTTCTGTCTCCCTCCTTTCTTGAATAGATAAAGATCTAGATAAAGGGGAACCAATAGATGTAGTGTATTTGGATTTCCAAAAGGCATTTGATAAAGTGTCGCAGAAAGGTTGCTACACAAGATAAGAGCTCATGCAGTTGGGGGTAATATGTTAGCATGGTTGGCTAACTAACAGGAAACAGAGAATGGGGATAAATGGTGCATTTTCAGGTTGGCAAACTCTAACTAGTGGAGTGTCACAGAGATCAGTGCTGGGGCCTCAACTACTTATGTACTATATTAATGGCTTGGATGAAGGGACTGAATGTATCGTAGCCGAATTTACGGACGGTACAAATATAGGTAGCAAAGCAAGTTGTCTACAAAGTAATATAAATAGATTAAACGAGTGGGAAAAAATTGGCAGATGGAGTATAATGTGGGTAAATGTGGGGTTGTCCACTTTGGCAGGAAGAATAGAAAAGCAGAATATTATTTACATGGGGAGAGACTGCAGAATTCTGTGGTACGGATGGATCTGGGTGTCCTTGTACATTAATCACGAAAAGTTAGCATGCAGATACAGCAAGTAATTAGGAAGGTAGATGGAATGTTGGCATTTATTGCAAGGGGAATGGAGTATAAAAGTAGGAAGGCCTTGCTACAACTGTACAGGGCATTGATGAGACCGCACCTAGAGCACAGTGTACAGTTTTGGTCTCCTTACATAAGGAGGGATATACTTTCAATGGAAAAAATTCAGAGAAGGTTCACGAGGCTGATTCCTGGGATGAGGAAAGGTTGAGCAGTTTGGGCTTATCTTCTTTACTTCTTCTTTGGCCTCCTTGTCTCGGGAGACAATGGGTAAGCGCCTGGAGGTGGTCAGTGGTTTGTGGAGCAGCGCCTGGAGTGGCGATAAAGGCCAATACGAGAGTGACAGACTCTTCCACGGGTGCTGCAGGTAAAATTGGTTGTCAGGGCTGTTTCGTAGTTGGCTCTCCCCTTGCGTTTCTGTCTTTTTTCCTGCCAACTGCTAAGTCTCTTTGACTCGCCACACTTTAGCCCCACCTTTATGGCTGCCCGCCAGCTCTGGCGATTGCTGGCAACTGACTCCCACAACTTGTGATCAATGTCACAGGACTTCATGTCGCGTTTGCAGACGTCTTTAAAGCGGAGACATGGACGGCCGGTGGGTCTGATACCAGTGGCGTACTCGCTGTACAATGTGTCCTTGGGGATCCTGCCATCTTCCATGCGGCTCATGTGGCCAAGCCATCTCAAGCGCCGCTGACTCAGTAGGGTGTATAAGCTGGGGATGTTGGCCGCCTCGAGGACTTCTGTGTTGGAGATACGGTCCTGCCACCTGATGAAAAGGATTCTCCGGAGGCAGCAAAGATGGAATGAATTGAGATGTCGCTCTTGGCTGACGTACGTTGTCCAGGCCTCGCTGCCATAGAGCAAGGTACTGAGGACACAGGCTTGATACAAGTGGACTTTTGTGTTCCGTGTCAGTGCGCCATTTTCCCACACTCTCTTGGCCAGTCTGGACATAGCAGTGGAAGCCTTTCCCATGCGCTTGTTGATTTCTGCATCGAGAGACAGGTTACTGGTGATAGTTGAGCCTAGATAGGTGAACTCTTGAACCACTTCCAGAGCGTGGTCGCCTATATTGATGGGTGGAGCATTTCTGACGTCCTGACCCATGATGTTCGTTTTCTTGAGGCTGTTGGTTAGGCCAAATTCGTTGCAGGCAGCCACAATCCTGTCGATGAGATTCTGCAGACACTCTTCAGTGTGAGATGTTAATGCAGTATCGTCAGCAAAGAGGAGTTCCCTGATGAGGACTTTCCGTATTTTGGTCTTCGCTCTTAGACGGGAAGGTTGAACAACCTGCCACCTGATCTTGTGTGGAGGAAAATTCCTTCTTCTGAAGACTTGAACGCATGTGAGAGCAGCAGGGAGAAGAAAATCCCAAACAGTGTCGGTGCGAGAACACAGCCCTGTTTCACGCCACTCAGGATAGGAAAGGGGTCTGATGAGGTGCCGCTATGCTGAATTGTGCCTTTCATATTGTCATGGAATGAGGTGATGATACTTAGTAGCTTTGGTGGACATCCGATCTTTTCTAGTAGTCTGAAGAGACCACATCTGCTGACGAGGTCAAAGGCTTTGGTGAGATCAATGAAAGCAACGTAGAGGGGCATCTGTTGTTCGCGGCATTTCTCCTGTAGCTGACGAAGGGAGAACAGCATGTCAATGGTCAATCTCTCTGCTCGAAAGCCACACTGTGCCTCAGGGTAGACACGCTCGGCCAGCTTCTGGAGCCTGTTTAAAGCGACTCGAGCAAAGACTTTCCCCACTATGCTGAGCAGGGAGATTCCACGGTAGCTGTTGCAGTCACCACGGTCACCTTTGTTTTTATAGAGGGTGATGATATTGGCATTGCGCATGTCCTGTGGTACTGCTCCCTCATCCCAGCACAGGCAAAGCAGTTCATAGAGTGCTGAGAGTATAGCAGGCTTCGCACTCTTAATTATTTCAGGGGTAATGCTGTCCTTCCCAGGGGCTTTTCCGCTGGCTAGAGAATCAATGGCATTACTGAGTTCCGATTTTGTTGGCTGTACGTCCAGCTCATCCATGACTGGCAGAGGCTGGGCTGCATTGAGGGTGGTCTCAGTGCCAACATTCTCCCTGGAGTACAGTTCTGGGTAGTGCTCAACCCAACAGTCCATTTGCTTGCGTCGGTCAGTGATTGTGTCCCCTGATTTAGATTTGATGGGGGCGATCTTCTTGATGGTTGGCCCAAAAGCTCTCTTAATGCCATCATACATTCCTCTGATGTTTCCGGTGTCTGAGGTCAGCTGAATATGACTGCATAGGTGTTGCCAGTAGTTATTTGCGCAGCGCCTGGCTGTTCTTTGTGCAGCGCTTCTGGCTGCTTTCAGTGCTACGGATGTTAACTCGCTGCGGGCTTTCTTGTAGTTCAGCAGTGCAATGCGCTTAGCGGCTATGACAGGTTCCAGCTCTTCAAAGTGAAATTGAAACCAGTCTGCATTCCACTTCACGCGTTTGCCATAGGTGGTCATAGCTGACTCATAGATAGCGTCTCTGATGTGGGCCCACTTGGTCTCGGCATCCCCTGTGGGAGTGTTTTGAAGGGCTTTTTCAAGTGAATTTAGAAATTTTTGTAACAGCTGTGGATAAGAAATTCTGCTCGTGTTGATGCGCGGGTGGCCCTTCTGCTTGGAGTGATGCAGCTTCTTTGGTTTGAGTCTAACCTTGCTGCACACCAGGGAGTGGTCGGTGTCACAGTCGGCGCTGTGGAAGCTGTGTGTGGTTTGAACGCTGTTTAAAGAGGCTCGCCTTGTGACGATGAGGTCCAGCTGGTGCCAACGACGTGATCTTGCGTGCCTCCAAGAAACGTGGTGACAGGGTTTGTTGTGAAAGAACGAGTTGGTGATGCAGAGGTTATGATAGGTACACAACTCAAGCAGTCTCTGTCCATTCTCATTCATCCTTCCAATGCCATAGCGCCCAAGGCAGAAGGGCCATAACCCATGGTTGGCCCCAACCCTGGCATTAAAGTCCGCCAGCAGGAACAGATGTTCGGTATTGGGAATGCTACTAATGATATTATGGAGTTCCTCGTAGAACTGGTCTTTAGCTTCAGGTGGAGAGCAGAGTGTTGGAGCATAGATGCTGAGTAGGTGTACTGGACCAGAGGCGGTGAGCAGTCTGATGGACAGTATGCGTTCTGAGCCATTTGAAGGTGGCTCTATCATGCTGAGCAAAGAGTTTCTGATGGCGAAGCCCACTCCATGCTGTCTTGGTTCTTCAGGATCCCTACCAGTAGAAGGTGTAGTCTTGCTCTCTTCGGGATCCGCTCGCAGGGAGGCGAGTCTCCTGAAGTGCTGCAATGTCCACATTGAGTCTACTGAGCTCGTTGTTAATGATGGCGGTCTTCCGAGAATCGTTGATTTGTGTAAGGTCTTCCGACAGGCCAGGACACATAGTTCTGATGTTCCAACTTTCAAAACGAAGGGCTGGTACCTTCTTTCCTTTTTATATCGTGCTGTTTGATGCGGTGTTGCAGTCCGCTTTTCGGGCAATGACCCTGAGCTCCAAGCACCCATTGAAGCAGGTGGACTGTGGCGGGACAGAACCTTATTGACTGGGGGCTGCCCGGTTTGAGGCGGGCAGTAGCTGTCCAGTGAGGTGCGATGACCTCTCCCACCGACAAAGGCAACCCGTGGTGCCCAATCTCTACGCCAATTGAGCTAGACTTATAACCCGTAACTGCTGCCTTCCGTGTTGTTTTAGTCGCTGTGAGGCGACTATGGAGTGACCTCTCCATGGCGCATGCCTGGACGAATGTATGGGGGTTGTGAGTTGCCCAAGCGTCAAAACCCCCCTCTCAGCCTTTATGGTGGGGTCCAAAGGAGTGCAGAGCAAGAACTGCCGGAAACATGCCAACGGTGACACATGACCACCTACGGGGTTCCGCTCCGAATTTTCTGTTAGGGTTTACTCCCTTAGCCTTGGACTCTCCCGAGATGCCCACAAGGCAGTGAGGTTGTTAGGGCCCCTGCTCAGGCATAGGTGGATGCCGGTGGGAGGAGGAGGTGCGAGGGGGAGCTGGGAAGGGGGCGGTAGGGGGGTGCAGGGGAAGGGTGTGCGGGGGGAAGATGGTGCGAGGGGGGAGCTGGGAGGGGGGAGCGGGGGTGGGGGGGGAAGGGGGTGCAGGTAATAAAACACTTGGGCTTATACTCATTGCAATTTAGAAGAATGAGAGGTGATCTTATTGAAGTATAAAAGATTCTGAGGGGGCGTTAACAGGGTGATTGCTGAGAGGATATTTTCCCTCGTGGGGGAATCTAAAACTAGGAGGTACAGTTTAAAAAAGGGTCTCCCTTTTAAGACAGAGATGAGGAGGAATTTCTTCTCTCACAGGGTCATTAATCTTTGGAATTCTCTTCCCCAGAGAGCAGTGGAGGCTGGGTGATTGAATATATTTAAGGCTGAGTTAGACAGATTTTTGATCTACAAGGGAGTCAAGGGTTATGGGGTGGGGGGGGTGGGGCAGGCAGGAAAGTGGAGTTATGGCCACAATCAGATCAGCCATGATCTTATTAAATGGCGGAGCAGGCTTGAAGGGCTGAAAGGCCTACTCTTGCTCCTATTTTTTATGTTTTTATATTCTAATGTTCACACTGTCTTTTGAGCGTGTGTCTGGAGGGGCCCTGCGGATATAGGACCTGTCTCCCCCTTCCCACCTCCTCCACTAAGACCTCCAATGCAGCACTGGGAAACCTGCATGCTTCCGTTCTCCCATGTTCAGCCATTCTTCTATCATTCACAGGCCAGAATCAGCTCACGAAAGACTCCCAGCACCTGCTGTAGCCACAATCTACCTCTCCTTTAATAGGTGCAGGCTAATTTTAAACAGTGCAGCCTAGTTTTAAAGTGCATGCTAGTTTTAAGCAGTGCAGACTAGTTTTAAATAGTGCGCACTAGTTTTAAGCAGTTCTTGCAGTTATTGATTTTGGGCTCCCTGCTGATGCCTGCAGCTAACCAACAGTGCAGTTAGCACTGGCTACATGCAGAAATGGTCTGGTTGAATGGCGGAGCAGTCTCGAGGGGCCAGATAGCCTACCCCTGCTCCTGTTTTCCTAAATCATGCTAATGATGAGCAGGCAGTGGGAGGATGGTATGCAGCCTGCTTTACATTGAACTGATGCTGGGTAATTACACATCGCGATCCCTGCTTCCATTTTCAAGTGGTATCCATTAAGCCTGCTGGATTTTTAAATTTAAAATGTAATTCTTAGTTTAAATTTTTAAACTTTACTTTCCCTCAAAATGCCACTATCACTCCTCAAATGGTAAAACCCTAGAAAAAATTGTAAATGCAATCGGCTATTTCCATCTTCAATAGCAGTAACTCGATTAGAGAATAAGCGTATTTCAGCAAAGTGAAAATCGTTACCAGCTCTGTGAAGTGATCCTGGCACTGAATGCAGTGGGTGTGATTACACTCTGCTTGTCTGTTCACTGGAAAGAAGAGAGCTGTACTGTTGTGATGATGCATGTCGAGAGGTGAGAGATAAGGGTAAAAATAGCAGACCATATATTAGAAAAAAAAATCTCTTGAAAGACTGCAGCATAGCTTCAATTGATTTAGATATTTTCAGACACTCAAAATTACTTCCAGCTTCATGCATCTGCTTATGAAAAAACTTTTACTATTCAGGCAACTTTCAATGAAGTCCTGAGATCAGCGAATCATTCACCTCTTTTATTCACTTTCTTGTACTGTTGGCATCTTTATTTTCCCTTTTATTTTACAACACTGCATTGAAGAGACAGTTTTGCTGCAATGAAGATAATTTACTCTGCGCACAAGAGGGTAGAAAGTCATGGCAACAAGATGTCATCACATTGCAATTGCATCTGATATTCAAAATAAATTTAAATGTCAACACCACATGATAGATGTTTCATCTACCTTGGTTACAGGATCTACTGCAGAGCCATCTGGGCTGATAACAAGGCAGGGTAAGGGTGGAGCATTTAGATTTTTTTTTAGTGTTCCAAAAACTAAGCCCAACCAAATGGGCCTCAATATAGCTTCAGCCTCTTCCTATTACCCTATACTTTGGCAATCTAGATTTTAGCTGTTGTTAGATACAATGGGGTAGATATTCCCCCTGGAGTGGACTTCAAACAGAACATGGCAGCCAACTGTTCCATAGTCTTGGTGGGTGACCTGATTTGCACTGGGACTGCAGGCTACAGCTACCATTGAACTCCCCCCAGTACCACCATCATTGAGCTCCACCCAAGTACAGCCACCATTGAACTCCTCCCCAGTACACCATCATTGAGCTCCCCTGGGTGCAGCCACCATTGAGCTCCCCCAGGTACAGTCACCATTGCTCCCCCACCCACCCCCACTGCAGCCTGCCATTGGGCTCCCTCTGGTGTGTAGCCCACCGGCTCTGGGCTGCCACAATATCAGGCAGACTGACTCTGGGCTGGAAGAAGAGAGATCTGTAGCAGGGAACAGCAGCAACTCAGGTTGGTTTTGTGGAGTCTGGAGGAGCATTCTTGCTTTACTCAGCTCCACAAAAATAATGAGATGCTTATCGGGGCTCCTAGTCAGCTGGGCCATCAGCGGATACTGGTCAGATCATGCACTACACATGTTCTATCCAGCTCAGTCCAAAAAATGGCTATCGGGGTCCCATGTATGGTATGGTATGGTACTACTAAGTACTCAATTAGCATTTTAAACAGACCTCCCACCTGACTCGGGATTGCTCTGGTTGCCTTGTCGTAAAGGGGGCGGGGGGGGTGGTGAATTGCTGAAGTCAAGCCTGACAATTCAGACCATATGTTTTCATTTCTGTGTGTTTATCATTTTAAAAGTTTAAACATATGCTTATGTTTTCAGACAATGCCTACAGTTTCCCAAATAATTAATCGAACCATAGCCGTTTACAGCAAAAAAGGGGCTATTCTGCCCATTGTTTGTGCTTGCTCTTTGCTACAGCATTTAAAACTAATCCGACTGCTCTGTTCTCTCCCTAAAACTTAAAATAGTTTATCCGTGATCAGTTTGACAGCCACTGTCAAGAGGACAATGGTCTGCATTATTTACAACTGGCTCCTTCCAGGAATCATGGCAGCTACTAGGAAAGCTAGTGCACACATAGAGGAAGCTCTTGTTGTGGTCGCAAACCAATTAGACATTGAGGGAGTGGAAGTCCTTCCTGTTGATGGACCTCACTGGCTGGTCACTGGGTGCCTTGATGGCCACGTGGGAGCAATCGATGATGTCCTTCAGCTGGGAGAACCCAGCAATGGCAGTGAAACCCAGTGCCCTCTGTCCCTGCAAGGCCGCATCTGCCGTGAAATGAATGTACTGTCCAGTTTTGGCCAGGAGGGGATCAGTGACCTGCAAGATGCAGTGCTGTGCAGCCACTTGTGAGATGCCTCTAAGGTCCATAGATGATCCTTGGAAAGAGTCAGAACGAAGAAGTTCAAGGCCACAATGAATTTGATGGCTCCTGGCAGGGCATGGCAACCAGTGCGAGGTCTTCGCGATGAGGTTTTGCAGATGTCTGTGACAATCTGCCCGGAGAGTCACAGTCTCTTGTGGCACTGGTTCTCGGTCATCTCCAGGTAGCTCTATCTTTGACGGCAGCTTCTGCTATGAGGGCATGGCCTCAGATGCCTTCCTGACCCTCTTTCCTCTCCCGTGCCCCCCTGCTGCTTGGGGTTTTGCCCTTCCTGTGAAGGGTGTTGCCCCTCATAGCCACTGGGCCCAAACTCTGACAGTCATGCCCCATTGCCAGCTGCAGCCTTCCTTTTGGGCAGGTGGCCGCCCACTTGTGCTTATCAGCCTTGCTGCTGCTCTTCTGCCCCCATTATGCTGGTGGGAGGGACGGGGTGGAGTAATGACCCCGTTCAATGCCTGAGCGCTGTGCCCATTCTCCCTGTCACCTGTGCAGCACCAAGGGCATCTCCTTACCAAATGCCAAGTCCCCATTTGCCCCACTGACCCTCTTATGGGGCTGGAGTGATTCCCTGGGGTGGCCATGACTGGCTCCCCACTCTGTAGCAGCTTATTTTCAGCAGATCTGCAACAGACACCTCCTGAAACCCACGCGCTCGCTTCAAAATTCCACCTTCCCCCTTCAACAAGCTCTAAAGAAGCTTTTTAAATGTTTTAATTGACCGAGATGGGGAAGAGAATGGGATCGCTGTCCCGCCCTCACCCTGCCCTGCTGAACATTGCTGGCACTGGGAACAGAGAGGACTTCTCAATCAGTGTGCACCTGGTGTGTGATGACTAAGGCTCCTTAGACAGCACCTTCCAAACCCGCGACCTCTACCAACTAGAAGGACAAGGGCAGCAAATGCATGGGAACACCACCGCCTGCAAGTTCCCCTCCAAGTCACACACCATCCTGACTTGGAACTATATCACCGTTCCTTCACTGTCACTGGGTCAAAATCCTGGAACTCCCTTCCTAACAGCACTGTGGGTGTACCGACCTCACATGGACTGCAGCGGTTCAAGAAGGCAGCTTACCACCACCTTCTCAATTAGGGATGAGCAATAAATACTGGCCTGGCCAGCGACACCCACATCCCATGAATGAATTTTAAAAAACTAACGCTGCATCAATGCAGATCAATCTTGCTTCCCAAACAGTCCCCTTAATGCTTTCATTTTGCACCAAACATCTGTAACAGGCTTGTTTGAGGGTTACACTGTCTGGTACTGTCAGGTCAGGCTATTCTTTACATCCCTGGCTAATGACAGTCTGATACATTCCTGGACAGAAGCAAAGCAAAGGCACAAAGTTGGAGCAGCTACCATGATCGTAATTAACATTATCATTATCACCTTGAAGCAGCGCAACAGATGTCTGGACAAGTGTCACCCAGGATGTCAAAGATCATTATCGCCTGCTGCATGCTATATAATGGTGGAGGAGAAGGCTGATCAGGAAACAATGTTAGAGCCGAAAGCAGACAGTGAAGATGAGGTAATTCCTTGAACACCAGTGAACCAAGGAAGACTGGCGCACTATGGATCTTATACAGTTTGGGAGTGAAATTGGGCCTTGCTGTGATCATTCTCTGGGCAGAAAATAGATGCAAGAAGTTCCAATTTAGGGAACCAAGCTTCCACACCCAAATAGTATTGGAAGGTATCTGACATCATATTGACTTGGACACTGTAGAGGCGTCCCGGCATCTGCCTAAATCAGATATTAGGCCCTTTGAGTACATGAATAATGGGCCTAATGTCCCTTTTAGGACACAAACCTGAAATTGTTTCTTTCCAAATACAGCAGGCATTGGACCTGCCGTGTTCAGGATGACCAGCGGTGAGGGCAGAGGGACATATCAGAAGCGTTGTCATGGAAGGTAGCATCATCAGAGCAGATGCGTCGGAGATGGAGAAACTGGGAGAATGGAACGGAGTCCTTACAGGAGGCAGGGTGTGCAGAGATGTAGTCGAGGTAGCTGTGGGAGTCGGTGGGCTTATAATGAATATTAGTAGACAGCTTATGCCCAGAGATGAAGACAGAGAAGTCGAGGAAGGGGAGGGAAGTGTCGGAGATGGACCATCCTTTTTCCTCAACCGAAGATTCCCCCCATTGTGGCTGACAGGGCCCTCAACCGTGTTTGGCCCATTTCCCGCACCTCTACCCTCACCCTTCCCCACCCTCCCAGAACCGCAACAGAGTTCCCTTTGTCCTCACTTTCCACCCCATCAGCCTCCATATCCAAAGGTTCATCCTCCACCAATTCCGCCATCTCCAGCGTGATGCCACTACCAAAGGCATCTTCCCCTCCCTTCCCCTGTCAGTATTCCGAAGGGATCATTCCCTCCGCGACACCTTGGTCCACTCTTCCATTACCCCCACCACCTCGTCCCCTTCCCATGGCATCTTCCCTTGCAATCGCAGAAGGTGTAATACCTGCCCATTTATCTCCTCTCTCCTCACTTTTCCAAGCCCCAAACACTCCCTTCAGGTGAAGCAGTGATTTACTTGTACTTCTTTCAATGTAGTATACTGTATTTGCTGCTCACAATGTGGTCTGCTCTACACTGGGGAGACCAAACGCAGTCTGGGGTGACCACTTTGCGGAACACCTATGCTCAGTCCAAAAGCTAGACCCCGAGCTTCTGGTTGCTGGCCATTTCAACACTCCCCCCTGCTCTCATGCTCACATCTCTGTCCTGGGATTGCTGCAGTGTTCTAGTGAACATCAACGCAAGCTCGAAGAACAGCATCTCATTTATCAATTAGGCACGCTACAGCATGCTGGACTGAACATTGAGTTCAATCATTTCAGAGCATGACGGGCCCCCCATTTTACTTTTATTTTTAGTTATTTTTTTCTTTTTTCTTTTTTGTGTTTGTTTTATTTTAGTTTGTTCAGTTTGTTTCTACTGTGTTTTTTTTCATGTTTATGCTTGTGGCTGTTCAGTTTTCAGTCCATTAACACCTTATCTGAACTAATGCTTTGTCTTTCAGCACACCATTAACATATTGTTTGCCTTTGCTCCATGACCTTCTGGTCAGCTATTCTGTGACCTTGTCCAATCAACAGCTTCTCTTTCGTTATCTCTTGCCCCACTCCCGCTTTACTTGCTTAAAATCTTTTACATTTCTTATATCTGCCAGTTCTGAAGAAGGGTCACTGAACTGAAATGTTAACTCTGCTTCTCTCTCCACAGATGCCCAGACCTGCTGAGTATTTCCAGTGTTTCTTGTTTTTACTCCACACCCTTAACATTGACACCAACCACTTTCCCCAGTAACAGTCCCATGTTGAAGCAGACTGTTTGCAATTTCATTATCCCATTTGATTTTAAATTGAGCTACTGTCCCCATATCCATTCCATCACAAAGACCACCCACTTCTATCTCTATAACATCACCTGGCTCCTCCAATGTTTCATACTATCTGCTACTGAACCATTCATCCAAGCCTTTGTTAGCTCCAAACCTGATTATTCCAAAGCGCTCCTGGTTGGTCGCCAATCAATTCATGCTCTATAAAATTAGACTCACCCAAAATTCTACCGCCTGTATTCGGTTCCACAATAAGTCCTACTCACACTCATGCACACCCTCTGTTATTGTTGTCCTATACTGCCTGCTGGTCCCACAATGCATCCAATTTAAAATTCTCACTCTTGCATTGAAATCCCTTCATGGCCCCACTTCTTCCTATCTCTGTTACTTGCTTCAGCCCTACAACCTCCTTCCAGTCAACAGTTGGTGCTGTGCTTTAAGCTATCCAAGACTCATGTTCTGGAATTCCCTGCCTAAACCCCTCTGCCTTTTCATTTCCCTCTCCTCCTTTAAGCCCTTTCTTAAAACACATCTCTTTGATAAAGCTTTTGGACACCTCTCTTATATATCTCCTTCTTTGCCTCAGATCCATTGTTGTCTGAATGCACCTCGGTTAAATGACTTGGGATGTTTCTCTATGTTAAAGGCACTATATAAATGTAAGTTGTTGTGCAAATTGGCTGCAGCATTCCTACTTTACAACATTGATTGGCATCTGAGCTAGCCAATTCTCAGCATAGAGAGCTGGAAGAGGGAGAGAGATTAACCTTTTGCTTCCTCTCCCCTTGTGGTGAAGTCTGCAACAGGTTTGAGTCTAGAAAAGAGAGAGAAACAGAAGTCACATTTTCTGTGGTCAGTGATGCGAACAAGTATCGTGAGGTAGGCTCAGATCAAAGGGCAAACCACTGGGCAATTTATTATTTTTGATGTTGTAAGGAGTAATCAGAAGTAGGTAAATTTTCCTGCAAAGCTATATGCTGTTCATTTATACTTCATGTAAAAATGAATCACTCTCTTGGTTTACAGTTAGTCTTCTCTCAGTGGATTGCTTATCAGTCCAGCTCCCGAAAGATAGAAGAAACACATTTGGGGTCACCTATGAGATCATAGTATCCAGCACACAGATATAAGGCTCTTATCATTACACTCCTGGTGTCACGCTACTGATATATAATTAGATATTGGACTATAAAAGTACACTCCTGATCATAGTCGATGTGGGATCCACTTACTGGAATGACCAGTGGCACCGAACGCAAGTGAATATCTCGGACATAAACAAGTAAATGAATAATATACAGAATATACAGCATAATACAATTTACTCCCACCATCAGTGCTCCAATTAGTGCATTGCAAAGCTGAGTTGACACATTAAAAGTTCTTAATTGTTCTTACTTGCCAAACAAGGTGGTTAGCAGGTTAATCAACAGCATCAGTGCACTTTTTATTTTCTTGGCGACCCAGTTGTGCACTCTATAATATATGCGAGTTCCAAGAATGCAATATGAATGAGCCTCTGGTGAGCATGCGAACAAAAGGAAGAAAAATTTAACTCTTGTTTAATGCGCAATTAATGTGCTGGGAGTAAATTAAGCCCTATCAATCGATCGGTTCATAACAGTTTATGACATTAATACAATGTTAGCAAAGAACTGAGCTTAAAATAAGTTTAACTGAGTCCACATTACAATAAATTTACCCTGATGGAAACATCAGCAAAACCTTACTGATTTTTCCCCACATCAGACTTTGTATAACTCTCTCAACGTCGAGTAGAATTGCTGAGATTTAATTGTTTCTTTCCTTAACTTTACTGGAATAATATTGTTGCAATACGAAGAATGAAAAATCCAGATATTTCCTTACAATAAATATTACACACCAATATAATTAATATTTATGTATCTTTTAACACATTCAACTTTAGCTAAACATAATTTTTTTCATGTGTAGAATTTGATTAAATTGAAAAACTTAAAATACAGTGCACAAAGTCAAACTCCACCTCTTTTTGA
Organism: Heterodontus francisci; assembly: GCF_036365525.1. Taxonomy (NCBI): domain Eukaryota; kingdom Metazoa; phylum Chordata; class Chondrichthyes; order Heterodontiformes; family Heterodontidae; genus Heterodontus; species Heterodontus francisci. The sequence goes on along the minus strand of NC_090371.1, from coordinate 78,996,659 downwards.
TGCAAGCTGCTAATTATTCTTTATCCATATGTCGTGGTCCATGTGGGCACCAACAACATAGATAGGACTAGGAAAGAGGATCTGCACAGGGAGTATGAGAAGCTAGGGGCTAAGTTAGAAAGCAGAACCTCAAAGGTAATGATCTCTGGATTATTACCTGACCAACATATAAATTGGCATAGGATAAATAAGATTAGAGAGTTAAATGTGTAGCTCAAAGATTGGTGTGGGAGAAATGGGTTTTGATTCATGGGGCACTGGCACCAGTACTGGGAACTGAGCTAACTATGTTCAGGAGAATAGTAACTGCCTGATGAACTAAGATAAGGATGCAGTGACACAATCATGTTGAATGAGCACATCCACCACTTACTGCGTATAAACTGGACAGTTGGAAAAATAATTAAGGGTCAAAACATGTTGAGACTAGAAGTTTCCACACCAGGATGACTAAATTAATGTGCAAGAAATGTGAAGAATGAGATAGCCTATGGGATTTTTTTAACTCTATTAGGTCATGGGATGTGGGCATTGTTGACAAGGCCAGCGTCTATTGTCCATCCCTAATTACCCTTGAGAAGGTGATGGTGAGCTGCCTTCTTGAACCGCTGCAGTCCATGTGGTGTAGGTACAGCCACAGTACTGTTAGGAAGGGAGTTCCGGGATTTTGTCCCAGCGACAGTGAAGAAATTGTGATATTGTTCCAAGTCAGGCCAATGTGTGACCTGGAGGGGAATTTGCAGATGCTGGTGTTCCCATGCATCTGCTGCCCTTGTTCTTATAGGTGGTAGAAGTCGCAGGTTTGGTAGGTGCTGTTGTAAAAGTCTTGGTGAGTTGCTGCAGTGCATCTTGTAGATGGTAAACACTACAGTCACATTGCACTGGTGGTGGGGAGAGTTAATGATTAATGTGGTGCTGATCAAACGGGATGCTTTGTCCTGGATAGTGCTGAGCTTCTTGAGTTTTGTTGGAGCTGCACTCATCCAGGCAAGTGGAAAGTAATCCATCACACTCCTGTCTTGTGCCTTGTAGATGGTGGACAGAGGTGAATCAATTGCCACAGAATACCCAGCTGCTCTTGTAGCCACAGTACTTATGTGGCTGGTCCAGTTAAGTTTCTGGTCAATGGTAACCCCAGGACATTCGGGGCGGGGGATTTCGAAATAGGAACGTAAGAATAAAAGTAGACCATTTAGCACCTCGAGCCTGTTCTACCATTCAGTGAGATCATGGCTCATCTGCAACCTAATTCCATATACCCACCTTTGCCCCATATCTTTTAATAACTTTGGTTAACAGAAATCTATCAATCTCAGATTTAAATTTAACAATTGCTTTAGCATCAATCACCATTTGTGGAAAAGAGTTCCAAACTTCTACCACCCTTTGTGTGTAGCAATGTTTCCTAATTTCAGCCCTGAAAGGCCTGGCTCTAACTTTTAGAATATTTCCTCTAGCCCTAGATTCCATAACCAGCAGAAACAGTGGGCTGGATTTTGTGGCAACAGCAGGATTCCCAACGCTGGGCTGAAAAGGCAGGGGGAATCCCACCTCACCCTTTACGAGTCTCCTCGATGCTACCTTCCGTTGTTCAGGCACTTAAGTGCCCGGTGCCGGGATCTCCACCCCTTTAAAGATGGGGATCCCACCTCCAAAAGCTGTGGCCAATCACAGGGCCACCAACGCGGCAGTATCGGCAGTGTCACTGGGAGCAATAGCCATTGCCAGTACTACAGAGGCCTTGGACCCAGGCCCAGCGCGGAAAACCCAGATCTCAGGGCTAGTCCCAGAGGTCCTGGTGAAGTGGGGGCTTGGGAGGATGGGAGTGAATTCCGGAGGAGTGGGTGTCCATGGGGGTGGAGGTTTTGCCAGCAGCGGTCCTCTGTGGGCCACTGGTTTCCCATGGAGGAGGGACCCACCCACCAAGCCCGCAGGGAGGGCACCTCATATTACTGAGTGCCCTTTCCACGTGGCCGAGGCACACCCCCACCGCTGGTTAAATCCCAGTGGTGGGGGGGAAGAGGCCTTTAAGTCACCATGAATAGGCCACTTAAGGGCCTTAATTGGCCACTGGGCAGGTAGGCCTTCGTCGGCCTATCCCGACCCTGGAAAAATTGCTTGTCAATGGGCCCTCCGCCCCCTGCCTCCCGTCACAATTCTATGGGGCCCCGCCTCCAACCCCGCCACAGGGGCCCAGAAAGTCCAGCCCAGTATCTCCTAATCTACCTTAACTGTTCCCAGTGTCTCCTAATCTACCTTATCTGTTCCCCTTAATATCTAGAAAACTTTGATCAAATCAGCCCTCAAACTACTAAATTTCAGGGAATACATCCCTGGTTTGTTTAATCTCTCCTCATAATATAATCCTTGAAGTCCAGATATCATTCTGACTAGTCTATGCTTGCGCTCCCTCCAAGGCCAATATATCCATCCTAAGTTGTCATGCCCAGAACGGAACACAGTACTCCACGTGTAGTCTAACCAGGGTTTTGTATATCTGTAGCATAACCTGTACCCTCTTTTATTCCAGCTTTCTAGATATAAAGGCCAGCATTCCATTAGCCTTTTTGACTATTTTCTGTACCTGTTCATGACATATCGATGTTCTATGTACATTGGTCCCCAAGTTATAATGAAGTCTGGAGCTGAGTGGTCCAAACAGAACCAAACTGAGCATCAATGAGCAAGTTGTTGGTAAGTGCCGCTTGATAGCATTGGCGATGACACCTTCCATCACTTTGCTGATGATTGAGAGTAGACAGTTGGGGCAGGAATTGGGTAGATTGGATTTGTCATGCATTTTGTGAACAGGACACACCTGGGCAATTTTCTACTTTGTCAGGTATATGCCAGTGTTGTAGTTGTAAGGGAGCAGCTTGGATAGAGGTACGGATGGGTCTGGAGCACAAGCCTTCAGTATTACAGCTGGGATGTTGTTGAGATCTATAACTTTTGCTGTATATAGTGCGCTCAGTTGTATTTGATGTCACATAGAGTAAATCGAATTGGCTGAAGAGTGGCTTCTCTGATCATCATGTTAGTTAGTTCTTGGGGATGGTTGGAAATCCATAGCATACAGAGGCCAAGCCTGATCACCTTGGGTCTGTGAGAGCAACCAGGTTGTATAAGCTTTTACTACGCCTGGGATTTTATCTTGCGATGGGGGTCTCCGCCATCAGTTAAAGCGCCGGCAAGAGCCCTGCGTCGCCGCTTCTGGGGAAAACCCACCACATTACGTGCCAATTAGGCACTTAGGTGGGCAGCAGTGAGCCTTCCCTGGGATTAAGGACCCTGGCGACAGAAGTCCGCTTGCTGAGAACTGCTGGCCAATCAGAGGCTGGCAGCTGTTTAACTGAGCACACCATTGCAGAAGTGGTGGTTGCTGCCGGTACTGGACTCACCGGAGGCCACAGGTGAGTCAGGGTGGGAGGGGTTTCATCGGGTGGGAGTCGCAGGGGATGGGGGTGTAGGAGGTTCGGCAGCAAGGGCAGAGGGCTGTCTCTCAGTGGGCCCCACCCTTCCCGATGCCGTCCCTTGATCAGTGCCTTTTAACGAGGGACTCCCTGTCCCATCGGAGCCAGAAAACAGCCTGCACGGGTCTGCTTGGCATTCTCCCTGTGTGGCAAAAGGCCCACCTACCGCTGTGCTAATACTGGCGGCAGAGGGATGAGGCCCTTAATTGGACATTAATTGTCCACTTAAGGGCCTTAACTGGTGGCGGGGCAGGTAGGCCATTCACAGGCCTTCCCTGCCCGGACTTAATTTGGGTGGAGGCGCCACCATCCCGACCAATTATATGCTCTCCCCACCTCTATAGTCGCCGTGGGGCAGAGCATAAAATTCTCCCCCATATAACCCTAGTAGTCGTTATACTATTGGTCTGTATAATAAAGCTTTTCAACAACAGATTCAAGCCTGAACTGTGAGGAATCAATTATCTACAGTGTGCTCATGAGTCGTGAGCCTGCTGCTTAAAGTTATACTGCTATTTCTGCAAGGAAGCTGCTCATAAGTAGCACTGCCAAAATTATTTATATCCCTGAAGCAGAACAGAGCCGTTTACAATGGAAACAAAAAGTTGAAGGGTCTTGAAGTTTTAATTGTTTCATATTGTTGGCACAAGGAATAAATGAGAATGGGGTGGTAGAGGCAGCAACCCTCACAACATTTAAGAAGTATTTAGATGAGCACTTGAAATGCCATAACATACAAGGCCACGGGTCAAATGCTGGAAAATGGGATTAGAATAGATAGGTGCTTGATGGCCGGCATGGACATGATGGGCCGAAGGACCTGTTTCTGTGCTGTATAACTCTATGACTCAAATAAATTATATTGTGCAACCTCTTTCCAATATGATTAAGAAGAATAGTGACATGAGAGGTCAGATAGGTCAAAGCATGCTTAAATGTTTCTGATCCAAATAAATGTTTCAACTGAGTGATGGAGTCGAAAGTCAAAGATTAAATGAACTTTGTTGTTGCTTTGCAATAGTTAATGGACCAACAAGCCACATTAAATCTGTTTTGGGTAGAAAGAGTTATGAAGGGATTCTTATGTACAGATTGGATGGAGAACTTCCAAATGAGTAAGGAAACTTCCTTCTTTATTGTTGTTTAAGATCATATCTGGACATCTTCTGCCTTGCTTCATACTGTTTCAGATCTTGGTAGTGACTGGGAAAATGTTCTAAGTTCTATGGCTGACTTTATGTGCAATTGTCCAAGAAGTGCACACTGAAATTTTAGAGGTGATGCAATTACAGTTCGTCAAAGCGCCAAAGACAGATGAACAAATACTGGTTATGGCTGTTTTAAATAGAATATTTATCTCTCAGAAGTAGCAGGTACAATTGATGCAACCCATATTCCAACCCTGGCATCATTTAGAGTGGAAATATGAAAATACATCAATCATACCAAGCACATGTTGAAATTTTGAAAGTTTACTGTGCTTGCCAACAATTAAAGATATTTACTACATTAGAGGAACATCCAAATGAAACTGAAAAGCAAAAATAAGTTTACTTGGATCATGAGCAGAATTCTATGCAAATCTACAAGGAATTTTCTCCGATCCAGAAACATTACTGCTGTGAGTACCTGCCAACTTCAAAAAAGCTTTCCGAATTAGATGGAGATTAGGAGTTCCAAAGGGCCAGAACGTTTGTCCATCCCTCCAATTGTGTGTTGCCCTCACCCAGTTCCCTGGGTCAAAGATCATCAAATAGGAATGGTGGGGTTTCAATGGAATTCCCACCACCAAGCGTGAGCTCACCAATGATCCTGAGTGAATGCTCCAAAACCTCAGCGGGACTAGATGTGTGGAGAACCACTTTGGTCCAAGGTGCAGCTTTTATCACAGAATCGCAGAATTGTTACAGCGCAGAAGGAGGTTATTCGGCCCATCGTGTCTGCACCAGCTCTCCAAATGAGTAATTAATCGAATGCCATTCCCCCGCCTTCTCCCCATAACCCTGCACAGTCCTCCTTTTCAGATAATGGTTTAATTCCTTAAGAAGTTTTTCCTCATGTCCCCATTGCTTCTTTTGCAAAACACTTTAAATCTGTGCCCTTTCATTCTCAATCCTTTCACGAGTGAGAACACCTCTATCAAATCTCCTCTCAGCCTTCTCTTCAAAGAATACAGTCCCAACTTCTCCAATCTATTTTCATAACTGAAGTCTCTCATCCCTGGAACCATTCTCATGAATCTTTTCTGTACTCTCTTCAATGCCTTCACATCCTTCCTAAAGTGCGGCACCCAGAACTGGAAGCAATACTCCAGCTGAGTCTTATGCAAGTTTAACATAACCTCCTTGCTCTTGTACTCTATGACCCGATTAATAAAGCCCAGGAGACTGTATGCTGTCTCAACCTTCAATGACTTATACCCCCCGGTCCCTCTGCTCTTGCACCTACTTTAGAGTTGTATCCTTTATGTTATATTGTCTCTCCATGTTCTTCCTACCAAAATGAATCACTTTACATTTCTCCACATTGAACTTCATCTGCCACTAGTCCACGCATTCCACCAACTTATCAATGTCCTTTTGAAGTTCTACACTATCCTCCTCATGGTGCAGAATGCTTCCAAATTTCGTATCATCTGCAAATTTTGAAATTGTGTCCTGTACACCAAAGTCTAGGTCATTAATGTTTATCAGGAAAAGCAAGGATCCCAACATTGGTCCCTGGGGTACGCTACTACAAGCCTTCCTCCAGCCCGAAGAACATCCATTAACCACTACTCTCTGTTTCCTGTTACTCAGCCAATTTTGTATCCATGTTGCTACTGTCCTTTTTATTCCATGAGCTATAATTTTGCTCACAAGTCTGTTGTGCGGCATTGTATCAAATGCCTTTTGGAAGTCCAGGTATACCAGATCAACAGCATTGCCCTCATCAACCCTCTGTGTTACCTCTTCAAAAAACTCCAGAAAGTTAGTTAAACATGATTTTCCTTAATGAATTTATGCTGGCATTCCTAATTAACCTACATTTGTGCATATGACTATTGATTTGGTCCAGAATTATTGTTTCCAGAAGTTCAAAAAAGGATGTACAGATAAACCCAGCAACTACAGGCCAGTCAGTCTAATTTCGATGATGGGTGTAACATTTGCAATTCTCCAGTCCTCTGGCACCACCCCTGAGTCTAAAGAAGGCTGGAAAATTATGGCCAGTGTATCCGTAATTTCCACTCTCACTTCCCTCAGTATCCTTGGATGCATCTCATCTGGCTCTGCTACTTTATCAACTTTAAGTACAGACAGCCTATCTAATATTAAATACTTCCTCTTCCACACTCTTTTTAGTCTCCAGGTTACTGTCTATTTCTGGTATGAAACTTGTGCCCTCTACCATGAAGACAGATACAAAATATTTCTTCAATGCCGCTGCCATTTCCTCATTCCTCATCATAATTTCTCCTGTCTCTGCTTCTAAGGGACCAACATTTACTTTTGCTACTCTCTTCCTTTGTTTCTACCTATAAGTTTATACCTACAGGTCGTGGGAGTCAGTTGCCAGCGTTCGCCAGAGCTGGCAGACAGCCATAAAGGCAGGGCTAAAGTGTGGCGAGTCGAAGAGACTTAGCAGTTGGCAGGAAAAAAGACAGAGGCGCAAGGGAAGAGCCAACTGTGTAACAGCCCCGACAATCAAATTTTTCTGCAGCACCTGTGGAAGAGCCTGTCACTCTAGAATTGGCCTTTATAGCCACTCCAGGCGCTGTTCCACACACCACTGACCACCTCCAGGCGCTTACCCATTGTCTCTCGAGATAAGGAGGCCAAAGATGAGAAAGATGACCTATAAAAGCTCTTATAATCTATTTTTTCATTTTTTATCAACTTTTTGATGGCCCTTTGCTGGTTTTGAAAACACTACCAATCCTCAGACTTGCTACACTTTTTTGCAACATTGTAAGCCTTTTCTTTTCATCTAATACTATCCTTAACTTCCTGAGTGAACCACGGATGGGTCTTTCTTGCTAAGTTTGTGTTTTTCAATGGAATGTATTTTTGTTGAACATTTTGAATTGTTTCTTTAAAGGTTTCCCACTGTTCATTTATCACCATACCTTTTAGTCTATTTACCCAATTTACCTTAGCCAGTTCTCCCCTCATACCTACATAATTGGCTTTGTTTAAGTTTAAGATTCTTGTTTGTGATTGGAGTATGTCTCTTTCAAATTTAACATCAAATTCAATGATGATATGATCACTATTTCCCAGTGGATCTTTTTCTATGACATTACTAATTAATCCTGCTTCATTACACAATACTAGATCTAAGATAGTTTTATCTCTAATGAGTTCATAACGTACTATTCCAAGAAACTGACCTGAAAACGTTCTATAAACTCATCTAAACCACTCTTGCCAATTTCATTGTCCCAGTCTATATGAAGATTAAAGTCCTCCACAATTATTACATTGCCGTTGTTGTAAGCTCCAATAATTTCTTGTTTAATGCTCTGTCCAATGACATAACTACTGTTAGGGGGCCTATAAACTACTCCCATCAGTGTTTTTTGATTATTGCTATTCCTAATTTTCACCCATACTAATTCTACTTCATGATCTTCTGAGGGCCAGATCCTTCCTCACTAATGCCCTTATATCATCATTCACTATCAGGACTATCCATCCTCCTTTGCTATTATGTCTGTCTTTCCGAAATATTGTGTACCCTGGAATATTTGTTTCCCAACCTTGATCACCATGTAACCATGTCTCTGTAATAGCAATTAGATCGAAATCATTTACCTCTATTTGTGCCACTTGTTCATCTATCTTATTGCAGACGCTTCACACATTCAGATAAAGAACTTTTAAATTAATCTTTTTACTTCTATTCCCTTCCCTGACCTTATTTGCTGATGTACAAGTTATGTTAAACTCTCTGTCCCTTCCTGTCCCATTCTGCTTGTCTTTGCCCACAACTCTATGCTGTTCGATGCCTCGACCTTTCTCTTTGGATTTCGAAATCTTGCTTCATCCGAACTCTCTTCCCATCCTCTGTTAGTTCACAACCTCTAGTCATATCTACTGGCGTATTCTTAAGTTTGTACGCTCTGTCCATTCCTGTCACACTCTGATTATCATTACCTTTATTGCTATCTTGCTCTCTTGCCTTCTCCATTCTCTTTAAATTATCACATCTACCCTCACTTGATCCCTCTCCCCCACTATTTAGTTTAAGGCTCTCTCTTCCGACCTAGTTACACAACTCACCAGAACACTGGTCCCAGCATGGTTCAGCTGAAGACTGTCCCAATGGTACAGCTCCCACTTTCCCCAGTACTGGTGCCAATGCCCCATGAATCGAAATCCATTCTCCCACACCAATGTGTGAGCCAGGCATTTAACTCTCTAATTTTATTTACCCGACACCAATTTGCTTGTGGCTCAGTTAATAATACAGAGGTTATTACCTTTGAGTTTCTGCTTTTTAATTTAGCTCCCAGCTCCTCATACTTCCTATGCAGAACCTCTTTCCTAGTCCTATCTATGTCGTTGGTACCCACATGGACCACAACAACTGTATCCTACCCCTCTCACTGCAGAGAATGGAGCCTTGACAGGTGGGTGCCAGATTTGTGAATGAGGAGACCACTACAAGACCCACTTCCTCCAAAGGGGTACGTCAGGGCCATTATCATTGCTTCCTGAGGCCTACCACCATCTTCTCCAAGTGACCATAGGAAGTGGTAATAACATATGGGGACACAAGGAAAATCTGCTGGGGACCTGAGCTACCCCTGCCTTATTGGCATTTGCATATAATGGGCAAGAAAGGAGAGGCCAGCAGAGATCCTACTGGGGGAAGGGAATGCCAACCAGAGTATTACTAGTTACGACACGAGCATTCTCTGTGTTGTTCTTGCGAATTTTCGTCAGGATTATAATGAAGAATCACAGCCCTAATGTCATTCCATTTTAACTGTACCCCCTTTCACCCTGCGCTTTTGAATACAAACTGCAGAAAAACTTTTGTATGCCTTCTAATCTTGAGTTCTCTCTCCTGGTTCTAGAGTTAATGGTAATCTCAAATACATTTTCAAGGTTCAATTCCCTTGAGAAAGTTGAACACATGAATAATATCTCAACTGACCTTTCTCTTTTTAAATTCCAAGCTCTTCAATGTTTCATCGTAGTTCAGGTGCCTTAGGCTCAGTATCAGCTTGTTTAGCCTTTTCTGCAGCACCTCCAGTGCCTGTATATACTGGCTATAATGCAGTGTCCAGAATTGTACATAGCACTGAATGTGTGGCCAAACCAGTGTCCCTGTACAAAATCAATTCCTAAGATTTGTGCCCTGTCCTTCTAGAAACGTAGGAACAGGAGTAGACCATTTAGCCCTCCGAGCCTGTTCCATCATTCAATGAGATCATGGCTGATTTGTGACCTAACTCACCTTTGCCCCATATCCCTTAATAACTTCGATTAACAAAAATCAATCTCAATTTTAAAATTAACTATTAACCCAGTGTCAACTGTGCTTTTCAGAAGAGAGTTTCAAACTGCTACCACCCTTTGGGCTGGAGTTTGTTCCCAGCCCGATGTCTGGTTTTGTGACGGGGGGCGGGCACCGAGAATCAGAGTAGCAGCGGTGACCAGGGAGCCCGACACTGGGATTGCCAGGCCCGATCTTCCTGGTAGAGCGTGGCTCGTAGCAGCACCTCTGCCGCTCTCTGACGGGATTCTACTTTACTTATTTAAAATACTTCACTGTATAAATTGAAATTTAATTCCCTGCGATCTTACCTTCAGTTCTCAATCTTGAGAACGTCTTGCAGCACTCAAGCACCTTCACTTTCTCGTCCAGGAGAAGCTGGTGTTAACGAGGTGGGAAAGGGGTCAACTCTGCATTATTTAGTGTATTGGGGGAGAGGGTCAACTCTGCATTCTTTAGAGTATAGGAATATAGAAACTAGGAGCAGGAGCAGGCCGTTCAGCCTTTTGGGCCTGCTCCGCCATTCAAAAAATATCATGGCTGACCGTCTAATTCAGTACCCTGTTCCCGCTTTATCCCCATATCTCTTGATCCTTTTGGCATTAAGAAATATATCTATCTCCTTCTTGAATATGTTTAATCACTTGGCCTCCACTGCCTTCTGCAGTGGAGAATTCCACAGGTTCACCACCCTCCGAATAAAGAAATTTCTCCTCATCTCGGTTCTAAATGGCATATCCAGTATCCTGAGACTGTGACCCCTGGTTCTGGCCTCCCCAGCCATCGGGAACATCCTCCCTGCATCTAGCCTGTCTAGTCCTGTTAGAATTTTATATGTTTCTATGAGATCCCCTCTTATTCTTCTAAACGCTAGTGAATATAGGCCTAGTCGACCCAATCTCTCCTCATACGTAAATCCTGCCATCTCAGGAATCAGCCAAGTAAATCTTCTTTGCACTCCCTCCATGGCAAGAATATCCTTCCTCAGATAAGGAACCAAAACTGCACACAATACTCCAGATGTGGTCTCAACAAGGCCCTGTATAACTGCAGTAAGACATCCTTGCTCCTGTACTCAAATCCTCTTGCAATGAAGGCCAACATACCATTCACCTTCCTAACTGCTTGCTGCACCTGAATGCTTTCTTTCAGCGACTGGTGTACAAGGACACCCAGGTCCCTTTCCCAATCTATCACCATTCAGATAATAATCTGCCTTTCTGTTTTTAACAACCAAAGTGGATAACCTCACATTTATCCACATTATACTGCATCTGCCATGCATTTGCCCACTCACCCAACTTGTCCAAATCACATTGGAGCCTCTTTGCATCCTCCTCACAACTCACATTCCCCCCAGCTTTGTGTCATCTGCAAATTTGGAAATGTTACATTTAGTTCCCTCACCCAAGTCATTAATATATATTGTGAATAGCTGGGGCCCAAGCACTGTTCCCTGTGGTACCCACTAGTCACTGCCTGCCACCTGGAAAAAGACCCATTTATTCCTACTCTCTGTTTCCTGTCTGTCAACCAATTCTCAATCCATGTCAGTATATTACCCCCGATCCCATGTCCTTTAATTTTGCACACTAACCTCTTATGTGGGACCTTATCAAAAGCCTTCTGAAAATCCAAATAAACCACATCCACTGGTTCTCCCTTATCTATTCCATTAGTTACATCCTCAAAAAACTCCAGTAGATTTGTTAAGCATGATTTCCCTTTCGTAAACCCATGCTGACTTTGTCCAATCCTGTTTATGCTTTCCAGATGTTCTGCTATCACATCATTTATAATAGACTCTAGCATTTTCCCCACTACTGATGTAATGCTAACTGCTCTGTAATTCTCTGTTTTTTCTCCCTCCTTTTTTAAATAGTGGGGTTACATTTGTCACCCTCCAGTCTGTAGGAACTGCTCCAGAGTCTATAGAATTTTGGAAGATGACCACCAATGCATCCACTATTTCCAGGGCCACTTCCTTTAGTACTGTGGGATGTAGATTATCAGGGCCTGGGGAACTGTCAGCCTTTAACCCCATTAATTTCCCAAGCACTATTTTTTTACTAATACTGATTACTGGGGGGGAAGGGGTCGACTCTGCATTATTTGGAACTGTTTGCAGGGCTGTCAGCCTTTTAAAAATGGCGCCAACACCTGCTCCGGGTATCAGGTGACGCTGCGAATGGTGTTACCAATGCTGCCCCTGCCATGTGATTGGGATGGCATCGATATGTTAAGTAGCCACCCACCACATTAATCACAGTGGCACGATTGCCATGCAGGGCAGCTGCCATTTTCTGCACCTGCTGCTGCTCCTGGCAGTGGGACAACAAAATCCAGTCCTTTGTGTATAGCTTCACTCCTGAAGGGCCGGCTTTAATTTTTAGGTTATGTCCTCCAGTCCTGGATTCCCCAAACAGCAATAATAGTTTCTCTTTATCTACCCTAACTTTTCCATTAAATGTCTTGAAAACTTCGCTCAAATCACCCTTCAACTGTCTAAGTTCCAGTCAATGCAACTAGTTTGTGTAATTTCTTATCTTAACTACACCCTTGAAGTCCAAGTATCATTCTGGCAAATCTACGCTGCACTCCCTCCAAAACCAATATATCCTTCCTAAGGTGTGGTGTCTGAACTGAACATATTGCTCCCAGTTTGATCTAATCAGGGCTTTGTATAGCTGTAGCATGACTTCTAGTCCTTGCATTCTAGTCCTCCAGATATAAAGGCCAGCATTCCTTTTGCCATTCTGTTTACTATTTGCTCCTGTCCATGACCTTTTTAATGATCAATGTATATGGGCCCTTAAGTCTCTTTTGTCTTTTACTGTTTCTTGCTTTTCGCCATTTAAAAAATACTCTGATCTATCCTTTATAGGTCCAAAATGGATGACCTCACACTGTATTGATCATAAGCCCCAAGATCTGGTTAACTTTGCTTACTGTGGTACACTGCACTGTTGATTTTCAGTGAGCTATCCACTGGCTCCCTCTCCTGTGATGTGTCCTCTGGCTTAGAGCCATTTAGTTTTACCTTCCCATTATGTATTTCATATCCCTCTCTACTTACCTTGCCTTTGACCACACTAAATGCCATTTCCTACTCATTAGCCCAAACCGCCTATCTTAAACAGAACCCTTTAGAGTTTTGTTTCCTCTTTCCATAGTTTGTATCTCATTTTAAAGAATACTGCACAGAAATGATCACAATCTTGTGGATAGGAATCACTTTGAAGAGCCTTAGAATGACAGCATGAACACGTGATACAACGTAGGTCAGTCATCTGGCAGAGTAAGCTGCCCATTGTAGAAACTCACCCTCATTTTGTTTCCATTGCAATTCAGTGGAATGAATATCGAGCAGATTCTTCAACAGCAAAGTTCTACCAGGTTACTGCCCAAGCAGTGAAGTTGGAACTCACTCACCAAATTTTGTTGACACAATGGGAGCTAAATATTTACTGAATACTTATTTCACCTGGGATATTGCTCCTTTAAGCAGCAATGTTTCCTTTTCAGATCTACTCCCTTGAACAGATTGCCATGTCAAGTTTCTCTATTATTTGTCCCCCTTTCCTCCAAACCCTTCCCCTGCCCACCCATCCATTAGATAAGTAGTCCAGTTAAAGAGCTAAAAGCTGGTGCATTAGTTTCATTAATGTACTGATTCGCTTTCCATCTGCCAGGGAAACATTAACTTTATCTATTGCTGCAGGAAATCTGCCCAGCATGACAGATACTAACAGACCACAGTAATCATTCACAAACCCTATTATCTTACCAGATGGTCTGTCTGACCTTTGTGTCCTTTCAGGATCACAATTCAAAGTGGGTTGATTTTAATTATTTAATACAGTTCACTATGTACTAGCATTGACCAGCATGAACTTTTCTAATGTTTATTGGCCTAAAGACTCTAAAGGAGTGGCTGTTATGACAGTGACTGCATCTCGTAATGATGCTCACGAAATGCTTCAAGAGCAAACTATTTAGGGAGGCAGTATGTCCAAATCCAATTTCCCAAGCCACTGACAAAAAGGAAAAATGTTAGATGAAAAGTTGTTTGTGTGTGCATAGATTTTATGATCCAGCTTCTGTTCCCTTTTCCAAGGTTTCAATCGGAAATAGCAGGCTGTTTTTTTTTTCAAGAAATGCTATTGAAGGAGATGCTGTTCCAAACTACATTACCCTTTGTGGAATGCAAATAAATATGCTGCTGGATGCTGCAAGTTAGTGTGTCATGCCATCTTTTCTGAGAAGGCAGACATGACAGACATTATCCTGCTTGTTAGGAGGATGAAGCAAGTGGAGAGCAGGAATAAATATTATTTAGGTTTGTATTGTGACAGTTCTTCAATTCAATGCAAACAGCTCACAAAGCATACTGGAGATGATTTTCATCTACCTACCACCCACCCACACTGAAATACAGAAGTCAAAAATGTTAAAACAAACAGACCCGAAGCCTGCCCGACCTGATTTTCAAATAGCCGTTGAAATAGGATGCCAGGGCTTCTGCTTGAAACAAGTGACAGCCTTATTAAAAATACAGGCTCTTACACCATCTGTAACACCCTAATTCAATTCTCATGTCCCAATGGACAGAGTGTAAACAATGCACATTCTCCCCAGGGGTACTGGACATGGAGTAGCCTAAGCAACAGCCACAGAAATCACGGTGCCACTGATTGTCTTCCCACTTGCAGCTGACCCTGCCTACTGCCCCCATATTTGCTTACTCCCGCAAGATTTCCCACTTCTCCATGAAGGAACCACCAGATTGCAACCTCCCCAATCCCTCAACCTCCAACAGAATGGTGAGCTGCTTGTCAGCATGAATTAAGCACCGATAGCTCCGGCTATCACAGGATCTTTTTCATCCACCTGAGAGAGCAGATGGGGCCTGGTTTCACATCTCATCCAAAAGGTGGCATCTCTGAAATTGTGCGCTGAATATCAAAATCGTCCCCAATAGCTCTTTAACTCATTCAGTATTCAATTTTGTGTGACTGTCAAATGGTGAACAATTTTGAAATCTGCAGTTTTTGATTGCAAATATCGATTGTCAGAGAGTAGAGTTAAATTGTAATGCAGAATGAATGCATCTTCATCTTTAATACACTGCAAATGGTTTATTATGCTTGTTTAAACATTAATCATGCCTATTTCACATATGACCTTGCTATTAGCGGAGATTCTGTGGACTAAATTTTACGCCACACCAGTGGGTCAGATGGTGGCATGGGAGCAAATGGGAGGGGGCATAAAATTGAGTGGGAGGCTCCGAGAGGCCTTCCCACTCCGCTTCCGCCTCCAGCCAACTTTACGGCGGTCAGGCAGGGAGTGGGTGGGGGAAAACAGCCCGCCTGCCCGAGGCCAATCAAAGCCGTTAAGTGGCCACTTAACGGCCACTTAAGGGCCCTCGCCCACCTCCACGGGTATTTTGCCCACGGCAAGCAGGTGTGCTGGGGACATGAAAGGCCACCCAGCGATAGCTGCTGACCTTTCCACGCGCCGGTGGAGGGGGGGGGGTGGTGCTATGACTTTCTAGCACAGGGTGCCTGGTTGAGGGCTGCCCCCACCTCCCAACACATCCCCGGGACCCAAGATGCCCCCTTTCCCCCCAAATGACTACCCTTGCCTTACCGGGGTGCGCCCAACTCCATGGCATCTTCCTCGGTCGGCTAGGCTGCAGTCCCAGCAGTGGCGGGACCTCCTCTCTCAAGCGGGTGGAAGTCCTGCCTCGTGACAATTAAAGCCCGAGGACCAGTAAAATGCAGGTCGGATCCCTGGGCTAGGCAGAAGCGGGTTCGCCACCGACTTTAACGTCAGTGGCGAAGTCCCAACCGCCTATATGGTAATATCCAGCCCTGTGTGTCCACAAATCTGTGTGACAGCAGCTCTAATGGCAGTAATGAGATTGTTGAAGTATCTATCAATGGCTTTCACCACCTTTATATACCTGCCTATCGAGTAGTTAGTCCTAAATGGCAGTAATATTTTATGGGCTCACACAGCTCATATGATGAAGAAGAGCCATCTACATGCACCGGAGGCAAGTACTCCACTTGATGTCAACCCTGTTTTCAGAGCCAGAGCTTTGGTCTCAATTCACAGGAATTTTTTTTTCAAAAAATATACTATATTCATAAAAATTGGAAAAGTACGTGACATGACAGTTCAAATTAGACATTACATGAATCTCAACATTGCATCTTTCCAGACCTTCTTTGCAAAGGTACATTCCAGAAGGAGGTGGGTGACGGTCACTTCCCCACCACAGCCGCCTCGAGGACAGCATACAGAGGTGCTGAGTGGCATGAAGGATCTGATGGGGAGGTGTTTGTTAGGAAGCTCTGACAATGAAGCATTCTGCCAAATGAGTTTGACAATCTGCTCAGGGAAATGTCCGACAGGATCCACCATCTCCTTTTCCAGCAGGGCCTCTAGGATATCATGTGCGGACCACTGCCTGATGAACTTGTGGTCAGAGGTGTTTTTCTGCACAAACTTTTCCACGAGGGACAGATGGTATGGCACGGTCCAAACGCGGCCAGACTCATCCTTCACAACACCGGGGACAGATGCAACCTCAGCACATAGTGGCACTTGGAAGACCTATGTAAAGCCTTCTACAGATGAATTTCTTTGAACACCTATCCAACACAGACTATTCATCAACCTCGCCTGGAAAGACTTCGAGTGGCATCCAACTATTCAATTTTGGGACACCTCGCCAAATCAAAGAACTTCCTTCCAGATCATTGCAGTCTAAGTTTTCTTTTATTCCTTTTATTCCTTTGAAGCAGCTGCAAGCCAAAATCCCTTTTTTCCCAGTTAATCGTTTTTTGAATGTATGTACATGTGCATGAGGGCTAGGGAAAAAAAATGGAGATTTAATACCTCAATTCATATATATATTTACTTCATTATGGGTTAAGACTTGGTTTTATAATAAGCAGTTGACTTTGTTGTTCATTAAAGAAACCTGGTTGGTATGCTTTATTCTGGGGACAAGTAGAGTATCTAAGAGTAAAAGGGTAGCTTAAGAGTAAAAGGGTAGCTAGGGAGTACGTAGGTCCCTTAAGGATCAGTGTGGCAATCTATGTGTGGAGTCACAGGAAATGGGTGAGGTCTTAAATGAATATTTCTCATCCGTATTTACTGTGGAGAAGGTCATGGAAGCTAGTGAGTTCATGGGAGGGAACATCCTGGAGCATATCAACATTACAAAGGAGGAGGTGTTGGAGGTTTTGAAGCGCATTAAGTATAAATCCCCAGGGCCTGACCAGGTGTATCCTAGGATGCTATGGGAAGCAAGGGAGGAGATTGCTGGGGCCCTGGCAGAGATGTTTGTATCATCGTTAGCCACGGGTGAGGTACCGGAAGACTGGAGGATAGCTAATGCTGTGCCTTTATTTAAGAAGGGCAGCAGGGATAAGCCAGGGAACTACAGGCCGGTGAGCCTTACATCAGTGGTGGGAAAGTTATTGGAAGGGATTCTGAGAGATAGGATTTATATGCATCTGGAAAGGCATGGTCTGATTAGGGATAATCAGCATGGCTTTGTGCATGGGAAATCATGTCTCACTAATTTGATAGAGTTTTCCGAGGAGGTGACCAAGAGGATTGACGAGGGCAGGGTGATGGACGTTGTCTACATGGACTTTAGCAAGGTCTTTGACAAAGTCTGGCATGGTAGGCTGGTCCAGAAGGTTCGAACACATGGGATCCAGGGTGAGCTAGCAAATTGGATACAAAATTGGCTTGGTGATAGGAAGCCGAGGGTGGTAGTGGAGGGTTGTTATTTAGATTGGAGGCCGGTGACCAATGGTGTGCCGCAAGGTGCTGGGCCCTCTGTTTGTCATATATATTAATGACTTGGATGTGAATGTAAGGGGCATGATTAGTAAGTTTGCAGATGACACCAAAATTGGTGGTATAGTGGACAGTGAAGAAGGTTGTCTAAGGTTACAACAGGATATAGATCAACTGGGAAAGTGGATGAGGGAGTGGCAAACGGAATTTAATGCAGACAAGTGTGAAGTGATGCATTTTGGAAGTTAAACCAGGGCAGGACATATACAGTGAATGGCAGGGCCATGAGGAGTGTTGTTGAGCAGGGAGACCTGGGGGTGCAAGTACATAGTTCCCTGAAAGTGGCAACACGGGTAGACAGGGTGGTGAAGAAGGCGTATTTCATGCTTGCCTTCATCGGCCGAGGCATTGAGTACAAGAGTTGGGACGTCATGTTACAGTTGTACATAACGTTGGTTCGGCCACATTTGGAGTACTGTGTGCAGTTCTGGTTGCCGCACTACAGGAAAGATGGGATTTAAGCTAGAGCGGATGCAGAAAAGATTCACAAGGATGTTGCCTGGTTTGGAGGGCTTGAGTTATAAAGAGAGATTGGATAGGCTGGGTCTGTTTTCCCTGGAGCTAAGGAGGCTGAGAGGGGACATGATAGAGGTATATAAAATTATGAGAGGCATAGATAGGGTAGATAGCCAGAGTCTGCTTCCCATGGTAGGGGTGACTAAAACTAGAGGGCATAGATTTAAGGTGAGAGGGAGGAGGTTTAAAGGGGATCAAAGGGATACATTTTTCACACAAAGAATAGTGGGTATCTGGAATGAGCTGCCTGAGGAGGTGGTGGAGGCAGGAACAGTAGCGACATTTAAGAGGCATCTGGACAGGTATTTGAATGAGCAAGGCATAGAGGGATATGGAATTAATGCAGGCAGGTGGGATTAGTATAGATAGGCATTATGGTCTGCATGGACACGGTGGGCCGAAGGGCCTGTTTCTATGCTGTACGACTCTAATTGGCTGTGTCGGTAAGTGGGGAAATTTATTGATATGCTGTGACCTGTGGAAACGTGGGACTGAATAAAGGCAATTTTATAGGCCTTTATTTTAACCTTATACTATTGTTAACTTCCTTTGTTATCCACGGTTGACTGCCTTTTCCTTTGGGGTTTTTGTGCCTTGAAGGAATGTATAGTTGCTGTAAACTATGTAATATTTCTTTAAAGACTATCCATTGCCTATGTACTGTCATACCTTTTAATGTATTTTCACAATCACCTCAGCCAATTTGCCCCTCATACCTTCATAATTTCCTTTGTTCAAATTTAACACCCTGGCTTCAGATTGAACTACCTCATTTTCAAACATAATGTAAAATTCTATCATATTATGGTCACTCATCCCTTTCTTTTACAATGAGATTATTAATTAGCCCTTTCTCATTACACAAAACTAGATCTAAAATAGACTGTTCACTAATTGGTTCCTCAACACACTGCTCTAGAAAACCATCCATAACACACTGTGGAAACTCATCCTCCACAGCATTAGTGCTCATCAGGTTTACCGAATCTATGTGCAGGTTGAAGTCACCCATGATTACTGTATTACCCATGCTACATGCTTCTCTAATCTCCTGATTAATGCCATACCCCACACTACCACTATTGTTTGGTGGCCTATAAACAACTCCTACCAATGTTTGCTGCCCCTTGCTGTTTCTCAGCTCTACCCTAAACAGATTCCACATTTTGTTCTTCTAATCTGAGATCCTCCCTTACTAATGTGCTGATCCCATCTCTGATTATCAGCGCAACACCACCTCATTTTCCTTTTTGCCTGTCCTTCCCAAATATCGAATACCCTTTCATATTCAGTTCCCAGTCTTGGTCACCCTGTAGCCACATTTCCATTATGACAATTAGATCATACCTATTTGCCTCTATTTGGGCCTTTAAATCATCTACCTTGTTGAAAATGTTGTGTGCATTCAGGTAGAGTGCCCTTAACCTTGTCTTCTTGACATTCTGCATTCTAAGCCTAGTTGATGTTCGCCTTTGTTTCACCTGCCTTCTAATGTCACTTGCTACTTTTCTACCTCCTGTTACCAGCTTTACTTCCTTCCAATTTGAGCTACCCCTCAGGTTCCCATCCCCCTGACAAGCTAGGTTAAACCCTCCCCAACAGCACTAGCAAATCTCCCTGCGCGGATGTTAGTTCCGGTCCTGTTCAGGTGTAGCCCATCCATCTTGTACAGGTCCCATCTTCCCCAGAACCGGTCCCAATGTCTCAGAAATCTAATGCCCTCCTTCCTACACCAATTCTCCAGCCAGGTGTTCAATCAATCAATCCTCCTATTCCTATGCTCACATGATACTTGGAGTAATCTTGAGATTTGGAGGTTCTGCTTTTTAATTTCCTTCATAACTGCCTAAAATCTGCTTTCAGGACCTCATCCCTTTTCCTACCTATGTCATTGGTACCAATGTGGACCACGACCCCTGGCTGTTCACTCTCCCCCAGGAGGATGTCCTGCAGCCACTCTGTGACATCCTTGACCCTGGCACCAGGAGGCAACACACCATCCTGGAGTCACGTTTACTGCCGCAGAAACACGTGTCTGATCCCCTGACTTTTGAATCCCCTATCACTATTGCTCTTCCACTTTTCTTACTCCCCTCCTGTGCAGCTGAGCAACCCGTGGTGCCACAGACTTTGCTGTAGCTGAACACCCCCAAGAAACCATCGGTCTCACCAGTATCCAAAATGGAAAACCGATTAGCAAGCAACAGAGACTTAGGGGACTCCTGTACTGCCTGTCTGGTTCTCTTAGACTGCCTGACGGTCACCCATTCCCTCTCTGCCTGCATGCTCCTAACTTGCGGTGTGACCACCTCCCTAAACATGCTATCCACGTAGTCCTCTGCCTTGCAGATATACAACAGTGACTCCAGCCACTGCTTGGGTTCCGAAACCTGGAGCTCAAGCTTCTACAGCCGGTGACACTTCCTACAGATGTGTTCATCTAGGACATGTGGTGCTTTCATGACTTCCCACATACCGCAGGATGTACATTCCACTTGGCCGAGCTGACCTGCCATAACATAACTTGAAAAACATTTTATTGGAATGAGAAGTAAAATAACTTACCAGTTACTCACCAATCACCTTCTTCCCCTATACCAAAGAGAAACAGCTACTGGAGGCTGTAAAAAGGTAGAAGAAAGAAAGAAAGAAAGAAAGAAAGGAAGAAAGAAAGAAAGAAAGAAAGAAAGAAAGAAAGAAAGAAAGAAAGAAAGAAAGAAAGAAAGAAAGAAAGAAAGAAAGAAAGAAAGAAAGAAAGAAAGAAAGAAAGAAAGAAAGAAAGAAAGAAAGAAAGAAAGAAAGAAAGAAAGAAAGAAAGAAAGAAAGAAAGGAGCCCCTCCCTCATGCACCAAACTCCCACTTTGCACTCTGTGCACTTAAGGTTATTTTCTTCTTAATTTATAGTTCCCCTCCTTACCAAACTCCTTCAATTACCAAACTCCCTTCTTAACACTCTGTGCCCTCCAGCAGCACTCAATGCTGATAAGCAGCATTGAGAGTTCCCTGAATTTATACTCTGAAAACAATGCTGTGTCAGCTCTGCGAGAGCTCAGAAAACAGTTTAAGCTAGCTTCCTAATTAACAAGCTACAGCTACTCTCAGAGTGTTAGTATACCCCTGTTTAAAACTGCAAGAAACCTAATCTACCTCTGAACTGAAACAGGAATTTAAATTAATTACTAGATGTAAACAAAACAAAACAAGAACTAGTCTTGAGAGATTAATCCTGAAAATTCATTCACTTACCAAACTCTCTTCTTCACACTCAGTGCAGACTCAGTGGAAGAACAATGAAAATGTTTTGTGAGTATAGGAAATACTTTTCCATTATCGACAACTTGTTAGTTTACAATGACAAACTAGTCTTTCCTAGTTCACTGAGATCAGAGATCATCTACACCAAGGGCATTTGGGTATAACAAAGTGCAGAGCAAGGGCACAATCTTCAGAATGGTGGCCTGGAATATGTATGGGCATAGATAATGTGATCCAGAACTGTCAGATTTGCGTGAGACACAGGCCAGAACAGTGTGCACCTCTCTTCACCAATCAGTTTCCAGCCAGACCTTGGTGAAGGCTACATATGAATTCATTCATGTTCAGTGGGAAGTCATACATAATCATCATTACTTCTCAAGGTGGATAGAAGTCTGGAGATTGCATTCTAGGACAACAGAAGCAGTTATCAGAATTCTTCAATACATCTTTGCAACACATAGTATCCCAGATGAAATATTATCAGACAACAGATCTCAGTTCATGAATGAATACTTCACTCAGTTTGCATTGCTTTCTTTTCAGGTGTTGCTGGTTAGGCCAGCATTTATTGCCATTCAAACTGAATGGCTTGCTAGGCCATTTCAGAGGGCATGTTTTTTAAGAGTCAACCACATTGCTGTGGGTCTGGAGTCATATGTAGGCCAAACCAGGTAAAGATGGCATATTTCATTCTCTAATGGACATTTGTGAACCAGATGGGTTTTTACAACAATCAACAATGGTTTCATGGTCACCATTGGACTATTCCAAATCTCACTTCTAATTTATCGATCTACACCAATGTTGTGTGGATTATCACCTCTCAGAATTACTGATGGGCAGGAAGATAAGAACTCTGCTTCCGGTATTGCCTAAAACAATGCTTCCAGGATTGAATAGCCAGGACTACGAGAAAGTAAGTGACCGGAAAAATTCTTATAGAAGTCAACAATCCTGAAATTATAATAGAAGATTCCTCTGTCCACCACTGGTGGCACTGAGCACTACAACAGGGGCAGTCACAAGAGCGTGCTGGCATTCCTGTAACCCACTAATTAATCATCTTTCTCATGCTGGTCAAAGTCAAGAGCAGCTACCAGCTGTGACTGGGATACAGCCATCCACCTCTGGGGAGGAGGAAGAGACCTCCAAGGGTGCATTTTCCACCAGGGCAGATACTCTCACCTTGATGGGGTCACAGCCTGATGAGCACAGCACGCATGCACCAGAGCAGCTGACAGAGGCTGTGACAATGCAAGATACCGATACGCGAAGGACTGCAGGAAGTTAGGGCGATGCTGAGCCTCAGGTTGGTGACATGCCTCTGAGGTAATCTGCATGACGCAAACTGCTGGATCAACAGCATGAGATTGGGGACATCTGGCAGAGCTGCCAGAGGCTAAGTGCACCGTGGCATGGACAGTGGAGGAGTCCATCCAGACTATGAGTGGAGCTTGACTCTGGTGTGCGTGAGCTTGGCTTCCTCCATTCAGAGCTTAGCGACTCTTGGTGAAGGACAGCCAAATGCAGCAGATTAATCACTCAGACCTGCATACCATCGCCACCTCCATTCTCTCCATGGAGCAGTGGATGGGCAAGAGAGGGGAGGAAGCCGCCTGGATTCGACACCAGTTCCTCGAGCTCTCAGCTGAGCAGGGCATTCAAGTGTGTCTTCAAAGGGAAGAAGAGCAGCAGGCTGATACATCTGGGAGCTCTTCTCAGGGTGATCCTAGAGTGCCTGCTAACCCCTCAGCCCCTCTGCCAGTGACACTTGATCCTCAATTGGCACCGACAATGGAGGAGACCCCTGCAGCAATGCAGGGCCCTCTTGGCCTCAGGCATCCAGCCATGCTGGCTGCTTTATGGACAATCCAGAACTGACATCACCTCTGGCGACTTCCATCATTATTTTACCAGATGGCTCACCTCCTGACCCACCTCCTACTTGCTTGGAAAATTCAGCCCATTCAGGTCTGTGACCTTACATCAGAACTCTGAAAAGTTAGAAATGTAATAGGTTTTGAGCAAGTGAAAAGGGGGTGGGTGGGAGGTCTGTGATTGGGTGGAGGGCAGGACAGATTAAGGGCAGAATTTTACTGGCCCCCGGGTGGTGGGCTAGGCAGCAGGGTGATCCGATAAAATGCCAGGGAGCCATGTTGGGACGGGTCCCCAAGACAGTCCTTCTGCTGGACCATTTTACCAATGGCAGGACCGGGAGTGTATCGGCTGCCCTATGACCGGAGGTTTAAACAATTAAGGGCCACTTAAAGGGCCATTTTGAGGACCCGCCAGCATTTTGTGATTTAACCTCTCCTGCCCTCCACCCTATTGCAGACCTTCCTTTTCACCTGCTCAAAACCTATTGCATTTCTAACTTTACCCAATTTTGGTGAAAGATCACAGACCTGAAACGTTGGTCTGAATGTTGTGCCTGTGGCAGGGGTCATAAGGCAATAGGGGAGTCTTTCCGACGTGATGGGCCTTGCTGCTGAGGGGTCCTCTATGGGTCACAGGGTGCCTGATCAAGAGGGAATCCCCACCCCCAGCCTGCAGGGAGGCCACCAACGTTTACAGAAGTGCTATTTAAGGGGATGTGGTGGCATAGTGGTAATGTCACTGACCTAGTAATTCTGGGGATGCTAGATCAAATCCCACTATGGTAGCTAATGGAATTTAAATTCAATTAGTTAATAAACTTAATTAATAGAAATCTGCAATTGAATGTTAGTTTCATGGCACCATGACTGAGACTATCATTGGTTGGTATAAAAGCCTATTTGGTTCACTAATGCCCTTGAGGGAAGGAAATCTTCTAGCCTACATGTGGCTCCAGGCCAGGTCATTGATTCAGCTGACCTCTAAATATGAAAATGTTAAGCTTTATTTTCTTTACTGATCAAATTGATGTTTTCACAATTATGCAGATAGCAGAAAATGTTGATCCTGAGAAACTGTTCATTCTGGTGAAGGGTTCAAATGCCAAGGAACATAAGTTAAAAATTAGCAAGTTAAAAGTAAGAAGGTAAGTCAGATTGAACCTTTTTCAAAGAAACTCTCCTTTTGAACCAAGAGGAGCAGTATGTTTGTTCCGGTTCCAAAGTCTCCTTGAAGGCCACTGCCAGCCCACGATCAACCCCATCTCATTGACACTTCCAGAACATAACTTAGTCTCACAGCCAGTGAGATAGCTGGTGCAAATGGAAACCCTTACAATGGGTGAGCTGCCTCTGAAGGCACAACAAGCAGCGGCTCCTCTCCCAAATTATTACAATAAAGCCCAAGGCTCAATATCCGGTGGGGTGAATGCTATCTGCTTGCCTTTGATTATGTGTCCAAAAATAGACCATATCCAATTTTAACCCATTGGCCACAAAGGCCAAGTCTTCAGCATCCATTTTTCGGCACAACGGGTTCCATTTCATGTCCAAAGTGGTGCCGTTCCGCACGCACGCTTCTGCTGCAGGCCAGATCAGGCACCATTTTGGGTAGTTCAGTAGTGCCAGTGCTAGGAGCGTGCACGAGAAGTATGCAGAGTAGGCAGATGGTGATATCAGTCGGCCATTTTCCACTTCAGTGCTCCAGTTAACACCCTGTCTTAACCATGCATTCAGCAGGAGGAGGGACCATCCCCGTCCACTCAGCACTATTTAAATGGATCATCGACCACTCTCAAGTTAGTTGCTGATTGATTTCTACTGACTGCTGCTGAGTTAGTGGAAGTATTTGGTGGTTTGCACTGCTATTTAAAGTTGCTGAAGTCTACAGGGAGTGGTATGGCATGTGGTGAAAGCCTTGGTTTTCACTTAAAGGCTCTGCTCAGACCACTTGCTCCCACTGATGGGTGCTGGAGTTTCTATCCCCCTTGGCCTTGCAACATGACAGGGAGAATGAGCAGAGGCGACGCAGAGAAGAACAAGATGATCAAAGAGAGAGGAGGAGGTGAAGAAGGACTCTCAGCAGGAGGCCATATCCACCCAGGATCTTCAGGGAGCAATTCTCCTACATCTGCCAGGAACAGTGTTAGATGTCTCCCTTTCACTAAGAAGGTGCTCCCTGAAATCTGCCACCTGTTGCAGACAGACTTGCAGCCTCAGAGCAGGGTGAGGACAGCATTTACCAGTGGCTGTGAAAGTGACTGTTGCCATAAACTTCTTTGCATGGGGCTCTTTCCAGGCTGGAGCAGGCAACATCTCCAACATCTCCCAGTTCGCTGTCCACTGTTGCATATGGGAGGTGACTGATGCACTGTATGGAAAGAGGGGAATGCATTGCATTCTCTCTTTCCAGAGAGAAGCAGGTGCAAAATACATATGGCTTTACTAGGATAACAGGCATCCCTATGGTGCAGAATGCCATTGACTACACACACATTGCTTTTCTGGCTTTTATTCTGTTCCACTCCACCACACCATCAGCATTTGAGACACCACAGGAGACTAGAGGGTGGCTACTGAGTGACAACAGCTATCTGCTGATCACCTAGCACATGATTCCAGTGAGTAACCCATGCACACGGGGCCAGCATGCATATACCAAAAGCCATGCTGCCACACAAAATGTTATTAAGCAGACCATTGGGGGTGCTTAAGCAACATTTCTGCTGAGTGGACCGCTCCAGAGGAGCCCTGCAGTACCCGCCAGAGCATGTGTCATGATTTGTTATGGTCTGTTGCATTCTGCACAACCTCTCCATCATGAAGGCACAACCCTTTGCACCAGGTATATGGCAAGAAGCTGTGGAGGGGGAGGACTAAGAGGAGGAGGAGGAGGAGGAGGAAGGGAGGAGGCAACTAACACATCCTCTTTCTGGCCGGGCTGTCTGTGATCGGCTCATCCGACTGCAGCACCAGTGAATGCCATTCCAATTCCCTATTCAACAATCATAGAACATAGAACATAGAACAGAGAACAGTACAGCACAGTACAGGCCCTTCGGCCCACGATGTTGTGCCGAACCTTTAACCTACTCTAAGATCAAACTAACTACCTACCCTTCATTCTACTATCATCCATGTCCCTATCCAAGAGTCGCTTAAATGTCCCTAATGTATCTGCTTCTACTACCACCGCTGGCTGCGCATTCCACGCACCCACCACTCTCTGTGTAAAGAACCTACCTCTGACATCTCCCTGAAACCTTCTTCCAATCACCTTAAAATTATGCCCCCTGGTGATAGCCCTTTCCACCCTGGGAAAAAGTCTCTGGCTATCCACTCTATCTATGCCTCTCATCATCTTGTACCCCTCTATCAAGTCACCTCTCATCCTTCTTCGCTCCAATGAGAAAAGCCCTAGCTCCCTCAATCTTTCTTCGTAAGACATGCCCTCCAGTCCAGGCAGCATCCTGGTAAATCTCCTCTGCACCCTCTCTAAAGCTTCCACATCCTTCCTATAATGAGGCGACCAGAACTGAACACAATATTCCGAGTGTGGTCGAACCAGGGCCTTATAGAGCTGCAGCACAACCTCGCGGCTCTTAAACTCAATCCCCCTGTTAATGAAAGCAAACACACCATACACCTTCTTAACAACCCTATCAACTTGGGTGGCAACTTTGAGCGATCTATGGACATGGACCCCAAGATCCCTCTGTTCTTCCACACTACCAAGAATCCTGTCTTTAAGCCTGTATTGTGCATTCAAATTTGACCTTCCAAAATGAATCACTTCACACTTTTCCAGGTTGAACTCCATCTGTCACTTCTCAACCCAGCTCTGCATCCTGTCAATGTCCCGTTGCAACCTACAACAGCCTTCCACACTATCCACAACTCCAGCAACCTTCGTGTCATCGGCAAACTTGCTAACCCAGCCTTCCACTTCCTCATCCAAGTCATTTATCAAAATCACAAAGAGCAGAGGTCCCAGAACAGATCCCTGCAGAACACCACTGGTCACCGAGCTCCATGCTGAATACTTTCCATCGACTACCACCCTCTGTCTTCTATGGGCCAGCCAATGTGTTTTGTCACATCTTCAAAGAATTCAATAAGGCTTGTGAGGCATGACCTGCCCCTCACAAAGTCATGCTGACTGTCTCTAATCAAACCATGCTTTTCCAAATAATCATAAATCCTGTCTCTCAGAATCCTCTCCAATAATTTGCCCACTACCGACGTAAGACTGACTGGTCTATAATTCCCAGGGTTATCCCTATTCCCTTTCTTGAACAAGGGAACAACATTTGCCACCCTCCAATCATCCAGTACTACTCCAGTGGACAGTGAGGACGCAAAGATCATCGCCAAAGGCGCAGCAATCTCTTCCCTCGCTTCCCATAATATCCTTGGGTATATCCCGTCTGGCCCCGGGGACTTATCTGTCCTCATATCATTCAAAATTTCCAGCACATCCTCCCTCTTAACCTCAACCTGTTCGAGCATATCAGCCTGTTCCACGCTGTCCTCACAAACGACCAGGTCCCTCTCACTAGTGAATACTGAAGCAAAGTATTCATTTAGGACCTCCCCTACCTCCTCCGACTCCAGGCACAAGTTCCCTCCACTATCCCTGATCAGCCCTACCCTCACTCTGGCCATCCTCTTGTTCCTCACGTAAGTGTAGAACGCCTTGGGATTTTCCTTAATCCTACCCGCCAAGACTTTTTCATGTCCCCTTCTAGCTCTCCTAAGTCCATTCTTCAGTTCCTTCCTGGCTACCTTGTAACCCTCTAGAGCCCTGTCTGATCCTTGCTTCCCACACCTTACCTTTCCTCTCTTAATCTTGGCCACAATGCTGAAATAAAAGCCACACAAAACAAACACTCCAAACTACCTATCAAACAAACCATCCCATATTCCATACAAAAGTCAATGAATCACCTTTGTACATTCCCTTAGGGCCTGTCTTCCATGTACCTTTGCCTGTTCTATTGCTCTGACACAGTGCTACCCCAATGGCTGCAGCATAGTGGGTGGAAGGCTGCTGACTTTCAGTGGGGAAGACTGCCGATAGCCTGGCAGGACAAATTTGAGTTGCTCTGGACTTAGAAGGCCTGGTTTCAGACTGCACGACCTTGGCATGGGTGGCAGCAGTCTGGACTGGCTGACTGGCAGGCAACAGCAAGAGACTAGCAATGTGGCAGGGATGGCAGGATGAATTCCGTCATCCTGAGAGAGGGCAGCAGGTTCATGCTCCATGCAGCCACTGCGACTCCCTCAGGATGACACCTCAGCAATCCGAGTCATACACTGGAGCACAAAGTGCTGGATTACTGTGAGACCTTGCATGTCCCTTTGAGCACTGGTATCCAGAGCCCTGATTATAGAGTCTGAGTGTGCGTGGCAGCAAACTGGACTTGCATGGCCACAGACTGCAGCAGTCAGATGTTGCATGGTTTCTGCTTGTGCTGCAATGGAATCTGAGACATTGACCAGTAAAAGCTGCATCACAGTTGAGTCTCTATTTGTTCTCATGAAATTGGCCACTACTTCCAGGCCAAAAACGATGGGATCCAAGCTCTATACAAAGCCCTGTGCAAGCTTGGTGCTGGACCCTTCCATGCTCCTTGACAATGACAACAGGGTTTCTGGCAGACCTGCCAATGTCCTAAGTATTTCTGTGTGCATGCCCATCAGCCTTTTTCTTTCCCCTGCCCCACTGAAGTCCTTATCTGCACAGAACTCATCTGTGGACTCACACTCTGCCGAGCTGGCACCTGGCTGGAGGCCACTCATGCCTGGTGCCTCAACAAATTCAAATCCCACTTCTAAGCTATCCTCTAAAATACACGCAGTGTCAGTATCTGAGCTGGTGACTGCAAGTATCAGAGCAAGTGACGGTGTTGCTTCATCATCAGTCTCTTTTACCTCAACCACTTCTTGCCCTTCCACCAATGCCTGATCTGGTGGCAGTTCTTAGAGAAAGGCACAAGGGTAGAGTTGTGGTGAGAGATTGGCAGGAAAGCAAGAGGTGCATGCTTAAACCATCTCCAGCTCGAAAACAGATAGTGGGATGTGAGGGAAGTGGGATGTGCATGGGAAATGGGATGTGAGAGGGAAGTGGGATGTGAGAAGGATGTGGGATGAGGATTAGGTAAAAGCATACCATCAGCTCCAATGGTTTCAGCACCACCACTGGCCATGGCTTCAGTCATGGTCACTCCAATGATGGCAAGCACTGCCTCCTTCATTGGGGTGAGGACATGCAGCCATGCCTGTCCCCCACTAGTTAGCTCCTACTGCATGTGGTTGTGCACCATGTTATCCTGCAAGAGAGAGCAAAGTGTGTCAATGAGTGTGGTACAATGAGCTAAGGTGATGTGCCTTTCATGGTTGAATAGCTGGCAATGCATGCAAGATTTGAGATGTGGGTATAAGGTTTGCAGGAGTGAGGTGAGGTGAAGCTATGAATGTAACGTATAAATCATGGTTGACAGAGATTTCTGGTGGGTGAGTTAAGTGGGTGTGATGTATTGAGCAGTGTGTGAGGCTAGTGGTTCTGTTGCAAGGATGTGGCATTTCAGGATGAATTCACTGACCTTGATTTAGTGCTGGAATACATGATGCTATTGTTGCGGGACAACTCAATCACCACACAAGGAGACTCATTTTCGATCATTTATTCAAGCATATGCAGGGAGAGACTATTCAGGCAGTCCGAGCTAGCACTCTGATTTCGCTTTCAAAGTTGCCATTTGATATACATTTCTTGTCATGCAATATGGTTATACAATGAGTAGTTTATCATGTAGCGCTCTGATTAATCAGTTTTGTCTTTATCACATTAGCTAGTCCTTCCACAACGTGTTGATTGAGCAGTCAGGGCCGCATCCTGGTTTCAATCACTTTCTCACCTTTTCCCTAGCATCTTGCTTGGCTATTTCTCATCCTACCTGTTGTATATTCTGCTAAATTGCCTTTCTAACTCTCATGTTATTTCGTCTCACCCCTTCAATCCTCCCTTTTGGCCCTTGGCCTGCATCTGGTCCAAGGTAGCCATTACCCTAGAATCCTCTGCCCGTCAAATAATCCGGGGATCCTACCAGTTTTCGATGAGCTTTGGAGCCTTCCCTCGCATCCTGTTATGACCTCACCTGTGTCCTAGTAACCAGGCATAGTCTGGGATTGATACTTTGTATTATTCTAAATAAATTACAGCAATTTTAGTCAAGCCTGCAGTACTCTCAGGGTACCCACTTCAGTCCCCCCTTTTGGCCCTTGGCTACTAGCAAGATTGCCAACTAAAGCTAAGTGCTCCTTGCTCCATCACTGTTGGCCAGACAGGTGGTTAGATTTGCACGGGTACCAAGATACAGCATTTAACCATAAGTCTGATAGCAATTAGCAACTGCACTGCTCCCAGTACATGGGAATCATGGACATCCACCCCAATACCCCAGTCCCAAACCGTCTCCCATCATGATGCGTCCTCCAGTTCGGCTTCCACATCCTCTCCCAGTTGTTTGACCTCCTGTTGGATTCGGTGATACTGCTTCATTACTGTCCGGGCCACTTCCCTCACTTCAGTAGATGTTCCAGCAGTTTAGGGATTAACTTCCCCTCGGGACCAGGTATCTCAAAAAGTCCTCCATTAGATCATCTGTTATGCTCATCCACTCCCTATGGGGAGGCCAGATGTGAGTTATTGCCGAATGTCCAATTATCATTGGGGCCTAAGGATGGAAGCAGAAACTCGAGTTGATCACTGGACAGTGGATGTTACTGTACTGGTATTGAGGTTCACAGGTGGTCATGCAATATTTCGCTTCTCCAAGGTGTGCCACCAGCATCGTTCATGGCAGACGCTGGAAATTTCAAGGGTACAGTTTAGGGTGGTATTAAAACCATGCACAGCTCTCATCCCTATCTCTATGGGATGTGGACAGACAACATTATTCCGTACACCCAGCCAGCAAGATCTCGCAAGGAGGGAATCTCTCTGGGTCGTATATTTGGGTATGAGGTAGTACTTTGGCCAATTGCTATCTCCCATGATCCTTGTATTCTCTATCCCTAGAAGGTTTTGTATGCCCCATGGTGCTTTAGTGTTTTACTAGTATGTTAGTTAAATTCAAACTGAACTTAAATTTCCATTTAAACATTGCTTTGCTCAATATGATTTAGAAGTCAGCAAGCTCATTATAGCAAGCAGCTGTAATTCATTAATAAATACTTACTGGCTCTACACAATTATTCTAGCAATTCGATTTTTTTTTAAATTAAGAGCATCATGCAGACCCCCACCTGCCAAGAATGAGGCATATTAGTTTTGTCATACAAACATTTATTTTTAAACTGCTGCTGGAGTGAAGAAATGACTTGTTCGAAGATCACCAGACACTGGGCTGGAAGGACATTTGCATACTAAGACATGCTGCTTGTGGAGACAAAGTACTATTCCCTGCTCCAATTAACCCAAATGGGTTTTGATCACCAGAAATTGAAGATGTAAGGAAGCACATTCCAGAGACTGCTAAAGTAATCCAATCCACAAACCTCGCAGGAGAGACTGTTCCAAATAAGCAGCTAGTCACATGACTAACCTGCTGGGCAACCTGGGGTTTTTTGAATTGTGCCGCTGAGAAAGACCCAGAAGGCAGTGTGCAACTGAAGCTGAAACAAGGAAGCCTCTCTCTCTCTCGCTTTCTCCCAAGCTACCGGACCCACGGAAGACACGTAAACCTCAAGAGAGAAAAGACTCCTACATTGGAACAAGTTGAAGTGTGAACTGAGCCCCAACGAATTGCAAGACTTACTGGCAACCAAAGACTCCACATTGAACTTAAAGGACTGTAAGTACCAGATATTGCCTCAAACTTATCCCCTTTATTCCTTCTACCTTTTCTGTCTCTATCCGTGTGTGTTTATCACGTATGCATGCTAGCGTGGTCACGTCGCATATTCATAGTCGTTAACCAGATTAAAGTTTAAGATTAATAAACTTCTACCTTTCTTGTTTAAATCTAAGGAAAACTGTTTGATTTCTTTGCCTTACAGTTGGAGCAGTGAACAAGAATTCACGAAGGGGGAGCTAAAAACGCAGTGTTTCTAAAATTAAACCCTGTTACGGTTAAACCAGGGAAACCCTAGACCCCTTCTTGCCCAGTTGTAACAAGAGTTACAATTGAACCAGTAAATCTGGCTGTGCAGTTCAGCCACGAAGCTAGCCAATGTGTTCATGTACACTTAATGGAGTCTAACAACCTCTCTCGTTCAGGACGCAAATAATAAACAGATTACCCAAAATGGGACCCTGCAGTCAACATTCACGTTGGTTAGACAGTTTAATAACAAATAACTTGCATAGAACTTAATCCAACAAGTAACTGTATACAGATAGAATAGGGGTTATAAAGTTAGAACTACAGCGGGTGATACTGACGCTAGATTTATGCATCACTGCTTTAAGTATGAAGGGAACCCTCATTGCCAAGCTTTGCAACTTCAGGCACTGCTGTCCCCCATTCCCAACAGCCCTGAGCTACTCCTTAGGCATACTAGTTTGTTTACCGTGACATTTAACGTTCCACGCGCCAGATCGCAAATGGCATCGCTCGAGTTCTTATAGAACAGGCCTTGTTGGATCCCCCAGTCAACCAACTTGGTTCCTTCCGCAATCGTGGTTGTCAGACATATCAGCAGTACTGCAGTTTTCATGGCCCTGTAAAGAGAGAACATAGCGGATGCCGGTCGTCACAAATTAGTCCTTATTATTCTTTGTGTTTCCATACTCCTTGATCTGTGCCCAGTGTTTCCACTGGCCTTTCCCTTCCACAATCACACGTAAAAGTGTTGTTGGTCATTAGGACCTCATAAGGTCCTTGCCAATGAGAATCTAAACCTGGTTTTGCAAGTAGGACCCTAACCATCACTTGATCCCCTACTCCTGGCAACTTTTCCCTGTCCTTTAGAATAACTTCCAAGCTCTGATGTTCCTTACTTTATCACATTTGAATTGCGTCGTCTTTAATTTGCTGCAAAAGTTTGAAAGGCTAAAACTAGGTTTCTGCCAGACTTCTACTCTGGATTGATCTTTGTATTTGGAAAACAAACTGGAGCTTCATCCCCAGTTGCCAGTTGTTTGTGCCAGTATGTCTTAGTTTTAAAATCGCATTGAAAATCACAAATTCGAGCACACAAACATCATGCGCCCAAATAAAATAAATAAATCCACACACACCCACAGAAAAGAGTAGTACGTGTGTTTAAAGGACGGGAAACAGAAATAAATCAATTACGCCAATGATCCCAATTCTCCTTTCTTTAGATGTCTTGCAACAACTATAATTAGAAACTAAAGCTAAAAAATAAGCTCTCACAAAGCAGACAAACCCCAAGAGGTTACGCAGCAGCCTTTCAGTCATTCTTTGACGAATATTCTGAACTAACTGATATGCGTTGACTTTTCTAAGGCCCATAGCCCTTGTTACCCAAGTTTTCATTTCGTCCCAGGTGCCTCAAGCCATTCTCCCTTCCTCTGGTCAGGCTGAGTAAATCCTTGCGCTTAAAGCATAGTCTATCCTGGTCTCACACTCTGACTGCAAAATCCGGTAGATGGCCTTAACATGGTCTCGCTCCTGCTTGACTTCGTGACACCTCTACTTCGACAGTCTCTCATCCACCTCCCTCCTTTCCCTTTCCCTTGATATATCTGCACAATTTGCCTTCAGGAACTCCATTTTCCCAGCCCTCCGACCTGTCTCTTAAATGACTCTTTGTCCTGTCAACTACAGCACACCTAAAATAAAAGCAAAATACTGCGGATGCTGGAAATCCGAAGAAGGGTCACTGACCCGAAACGTTAACTCTGCTTCTCTTTCCACAGATGCTGCCAGACCTGCTGAGTGAATCCAGCATTTCTTGTTTTTGTTACAGCACACCTATCTTCCTTCTCTTTCCTTAATTTACTCAATTCTAACTCCATCTACACTTTTCCTCCTGGTGCTTACACTTAGCCTGATACTCCAACAGCCAGACTGCTTTCATTTGTCTGTCTTTACATGTGGACCCCTACATTTACTGCTCTGCCTTACTGACAGGGTCATCTGAAATTAGTACAATCCAGACCCACCGTATAAATTTCACTACCACCAAACAAAGCAAATTAGAAAGCACTGCTTTCTAATAAATTAAACACTCATCTTTATCATAGCTTCTTCTTTTAACTTTCACCCATTTAAGACAACTTCACTCAGAGTCACTTCACACACATTCACATTTACCATTCAACAACTTCTGGACACACAGAGATCAAACACCAACATAAACTTACACACACACACAAACACAAGTTGTCCTTCTTTTGTCCTTTCAGCAGTATTCTAGACTACTGTGTTACATCTACTGTAATTTCTACCAATCATTTTCTGAAACTTGTTTCTATTTCTGGACTTGTTTCTGGATTCGCAGTTAATTTGATTCTGCTTTTGGAAATGTTTATGGACTCGCCGGCAGAGAGCTATATAAGAATTGATTATGATCATAATTGTCTTATGCTTGCGACCTTCTTCTCTCCCATTTTTACATTTTGTTTTCACTTCTCCCGGTCACCCCACGCAGTTCTCTGACCAGCGCTACTTCACCTGTTTTATTCTTTAGCTAGCTACTGTCAGGCAAACCACACCACCCCACCCCCCACCCCCCACCCCACCTGCCAAGACTGAGACACACATGATTTCGCCTCATGAACATTAAAACTTAAAATTGCAAGCCCCTGACTGGAAATACATTTGCATAGTAACTAGCAATGTTGGAACAAAGGGACCAGTCCCAGCCCCAATACATGACCACCTGCTGGCCAACTAGGGGAGTTTTAAATTGGAAGAACAGCATTTGAACTTCCAACAGAGGAGTTGAACTGAGAAAACGTGTGCTCTTGGTTGGAACAGAACCTCCTCTCCAGTCCCGCCTGCCTCCATCTCTTTCCCACAGAACTGAATCTTGTGAAAACACGTGAACCTCAAAGAGAGAAAAGTCTTCTACGTGAACAAGGTTTAAGAAGAACACTGGGCCATGACGAACAGCAAGACTACCTACAATCAAGTGAGCTCGAAGCACAGTAAGCAAGAAACTCTTCTGATATTGCCTCAAACCGCTCTCTACTATATTTTCCTCTCCTCTTTTCTTCCCTATTTGCATGTGTGTATCGTGTGTGCATGCTAGCATGGGTGTGTCACATATCCGTACGCGTTAACCATATTAGAGTTTAAATGTAAGTTTTAATAAAATGTCATCTTTCTTCTTTAAACCTCAGAAAACCTGTGTGAATTGGTTTCTTCGTCTTATAACTAGAAAGCTATGAACAAGGATTCACAAAGGAGAAGCTCAAAATACAGTTTATTTAAAATGAAACCCCATTACAATAAGACCAGGTGAAGACAGTAACAGACTTCTTGACAACTTTCTCACCTGGTCGTAACATTACCCAACACCGTCCTACGCAGTCCTCCGACCAGCACGGCCTTGCGTCTAAACTGTAAGGGGTCTAACCTCTCTGCGCAGCTTCGGCTTCACCATCCCACCAGCGCGGTTCTACTGCCTTACCCGGTGCTGGCGCCTCCTGTGCTGAGTCCTCCTTTTGGTTCTTTGGGTACTCGACTGGACCATTACTCGGGTAGGCTTACTGCCCGAACTGTGGGTGGTAAATAAATGTACTCACGCTTTGCAGCGCTGCTCCAATGATCTGGTATGAGTATCCTGCTGACTACGCCAAACTGTTGTGGGACAACTCAATCACCACAAGAGGAGACTCAGGAACAGGTTTTGACCGTTTATTCAAGGATACAAAGGGAGAGACTATTTTGGGCAGTCCAAGCTAGCACTCTGATTTCACATTCAAAGTTGCCAGTTTATATACATTTCTTGTCACACAAGTGCCAGACAATGACCAACTCCAACAGGAGAGGATCTAACCATCTCCCCTTGACATTCAATGGCATTACAATTGCTGAATCCCCCACTATCAACATCCTAGAGGTTACCATTGACCAGAAACTGAACTGGAGTAGCCATATAAATACCATGGCTACAAGAACAGGTCAGAGGCTAGGAATCCTGTGGCATGTAACTCTCCTCCTGACTCGCCAAAGCCTGTCTACCATCTACAAGGCACAAGTCAGGAGTGTGATGGAATACTCTTCACATGCCTGGATGGGTGCAGCTCCAACAACACTCAAGAAGCTTGACACCATCCAGGACAAAGCAGCCCACTTGATTGGCACCCCATCCACAGACATTTACTCCCTCCACCACCAATGCACAGTGGCAGCAATGTGTACCATCTACAAGATGCACTGCAGCAACGCACCAAGGCTCCTTCGACAGCACCTTCCAAATCTACGACCTCTATCACCTCGAAGGACAAGGAACATCACCACCTGCAAGTTCACCTCCAAGCCACACATCATTCTGACTTGGAACTATATCGCCGTTCCTTCACTGTCGCCGGGTCAAAATCCTGGAACTCCCTTCCTAACAGCACGGTGGGTGTACCTACCCCACATGGATGGCAGTGGTTCAAGAAAGCAGCTCACCATCACCTTCTGAAGGGCAATTAGGGATGGACAATAAATGCTCACCTAGCCAACGATGCCCACATCCCATGAATGAATAAAACAAAAGTTTGACTGGGTAGATGTAGTGATGATGGGCTGAATTTAACGAGCCACAGAAAATGATGACTATCCCGTGCGTCACGTGTGCTGCCCCACTGCCACAATTGCAGTTGGCCATTTAACAGAATGGAGGCGGCGGTCACTCCCGATCCTGTGACAGGGGCGGCAAGTGAGATGCCTATAACAGCATCAGCTGACATCAGATCAGGTGCTGGCACCATTTTTAAAAGCCTGCCAGCCCTACATTCCATCCCTCCTTGCAGTCCTCAGGAGCTCATTTAGTTATGACGCTTAGAAATTCACATCACTGTCAACTTTAACAATAATTCCCTCAAGGAAGGCTGCAGAGGATGGCAGAAGTCAGAGCAAGGGTGGCCCACATGCCAGTGATGCAGGCTGCAAGGGAAAGGCAGGAGGTTCTGTTCCCCAATGATGACAAGGAGAGGTCCTTCCGCCTGACTAAGCAAGCCTGGACGGAGATCACAGGGGAAGTTAGCTTCCGTGGGGTCACCCAACAAAACTGGGTCCAGTGTAGGAAGAGGGCAATGACCTCCTGCGTTCAACCAAGGAGAATTCTACATTCTAAAATTTCTTTCTGGGGTTTGGATGTCACTACATGGTGTTCGACATTAGGTGGGTGCCACTGCCATTCTAAAGATTATAACGTAGCTCCATTTGGAAAACAAGCACCCTTGTTCATATCTCAGCCTCAGTAAATCCCATGACAGCGTGAGTCAGTATGAGATACATCACATCCCTCAGTTAGTGATGAGGGGCCCCTGGCAGTCGAGCAGTCATGTGAAACATATGGCAGTTTATAATTTCAACATCCTTCCTCTTGCAGGAGAAGAGGGCCTATAAAAGGAGGGAGGTGGCCAGGACTGGGGGAAGTGCCCCAGATGTACGGCCTCTCAGCCAGGCTGAAGAAGAGGCCTTAGAACTAGTGGGGAGCCAAGGCAAATGCATCATATCTGACAGTGACCCCAGGGTCCCTGCACAAAAGGGACCGCTCATTGAAAAATTCATTAATAATGGAGAGCCACCTCAGATATGTTTGCCATAATGGGAAATATGCAGCCTAACCTAAAGTGCAGAGGAACACTTAGAGGATGCACTGTCCCATGACTCTCCTGCACCAAACACCAGCACAGATACTTTCACCTCAGTGGGTAATCACTAGCTGGTGAGAGCACTGCACACATGACTGAGCATCTGGCTGAGGCTGAGACAGCCGCCGAGGCCTCTGACAGAAGAGAACTGTAGGTGTCCAGGCCCAGGCTGATGATGAGCCTCTGTTGTTGATCGCACAGGGCATGCTGAAGTTGCAGGAAGAAGTAATGCAACATCTGGCAGAGATGTCAAAGGCCATGCGCAGTCATGAGCGGGCGATGGAGGAGTCCATCCATGCCATGACTGCTGCCATGTCCCAGGCATATGAGTCCCATGCTTCCTCCATCGAAAGGTTGGCGAACCTCAGGGAGAGCCAGATTTCACAGATGCACCAGGGCCTGCATACCATCACATTGGCCATGAGCTCAGATCAGCAGTGGCAAGAGAAAGACCAAGAGCCTGGAGACTTTTCCCACTTCTAGTCCTTCTCTGGTGAATAGGGAGGTTCCAGCGAGCCTTGGAAGGGAGGAGGAGGGGCTGCCTTCCTCATCTGGGAGCTTCTCTCAGGGCGCTTTGAGTGTGGACACTGGTTCCTCAGCCCTTCTGCCAGTGAGCCCAGTTCCAACAGCAGCAATGCCTGGGAGAGTCTTGCACCCGTGCAGGAAGCCCTTGGGCAGCTGGGGCCCTCCAGGCCTCAGGCACCCAGAGGATGGCCACCAAGGTCATCTCAGACCAAGGGGCAGTCTGAGCAGCAGCCTGCCTCCAGCACAGCTGCTAGCGCAGGGATCACGCTGCATAAGAGCACCAGCAAACATTTTTTTTAAATTTACCTTACCACACATGGGTATTCACAGGTGATGCCAATATGTTATGTGGAATGTAATTAAACGCTCTTTTGTGCCAATCATTTGCCATCATTGTGTGAAAACCATGTTCCAACATGTCTTAATTGTGAGCCTCTGAATTCCACCCTATCCCTTAGAGCAGCGCCAATGTGACCACGGCCCTCATTATCATGCTAACGGGACTACAGATCTAATTAACATATACTCTCATGGGCACTAGTGCACTGTGCAACTGTGCAATCAGGGAACATAGATGGAAAGGAGGTGGAAAACTCCATGCATGAAGGTCAGTCTTTATTGGATTCTCATTGAGTAGACATCAGGGTGACTGAAAGTGGGTCATTATGAGATTGTCTCTTGTCTCTGCGCATCGCTCACCATATGTGGCCTCTATCGCCATGTTGTCATCTTTCATAGCTGCTTGGCCCTGTCTCCCCTCTGCATCCTCTTCATCAGGGGATGTTTGTCGCTGAGGCATAGCTTCCTCATGTAAGGCGCTCCCCTCTGTAGTGCTAGATTAAGCAGAGCGCAGCAGACCACCACGATACGCAAGACCCTCACTGGGACAAACTACAGGGCTCCACCAGATCAATCAAGGCAGCGGAACCTCATCTTCAGCAGCCCAGTGGCCTACTCGATGGTCGCTCGGGTGGATCTGTGGCAAGTGTAACTCTCCTCCACTGCATTGCAAGTATTCCTCACTGGCGCCAGAAGCCACGTCTTCAATGGATAGCCCTCCTCTCTCGGTCTTCACTGTAGAGGATACAAGTAACATCCCAAAAAAAGCTGTAAATCAGAAAATGGAAGGGAGGGAGGAACTCAAGAAAATTACAATCATCAGAGAAGTGGTACTGAGCAAATTGTTGGAGCTGTGTGCTGACAAATCCCCGGGTCCTGATGGACTTCATCCTTGGGCCTTAAAAGAAGTGGCTAGTGAGATAGTAGATGCATTGGTTTTAATTTTACAAAATTCCCTAGATTCAGGGAAGGTTCCATTAGTTTGGAAAATAGCAAATATAACTGCTCTATTCAAAAAGGGAGGGAGACAGAAAGCAGGAAACTACAGGCCAGTTAGCTTAACATCTGTCATAGGGAAAATGTTAGAAGCTACTATTAAAGATGTTATAGCAGGGCATTTAGAAAAAGTCAAAGTAATCAGGCAGAGTCAACATGGTTTTGTGAAAGGGAAATCATGTCTAACCAATTTATTGGAGTTCTTTGAAGAAATAACATTTGCTGTGGATAAAGGGGAACTGGTGGATGTACTGTACTTAGATTTCCAGAAGGCATTTGATAAGGTGCCACATCAAAGGTTATTGCGGAAAATAAAAGCTCATGGTGTAGGGAGCAACATATTGGCATGGATAGAAGATTAGCTAGCTAACAGGAAACAGAGAGTAGGCATAAATGGGTCACTTTCTGGTTGGCAAGATGTAATGAGTAGTGTGCCACAGGGATCAGTGCTAGGGCCTCAACTTTTTCCAATTGATATAAATGACTTGGATGAAGGGACCAAAGTTATGGTTGTTAAATTTGCTGATGACACAATGATAGGTAGGAAAGTAAGTTGTGAAGAGGGTGGTGCAGTGGTTAGCACCACAGTCTCACAGCTCCAGTGACCTGGGGTCAGTTCTGGGTACTGACTGTGCATAGTTTGTAAGTTCTCCCTGTGACCGTGTGGGTTTCTGCCGGGTGCTCTGGTTTCCTCCCACAGCCAAAGACTTGCATGTTGATAGGTAAATTGCCCCTGGTGTAGGTAGGTGGTAGGAGAATTGAGGGAAGGTGGGAATATGGGATTAATGTAGGATTAGTATAAATGGGTGGTTGATGGTCAGCACAGACTTGGTGGGCCAAAGGGCCTGTTTCAGTGCTGTATCACTCTATGACATAAAGAGGCTACAAAGGGATATAGATAGGTTAAGTAAGTGGGCAAAGTGAAATTGTCCACTTTGGCAGGAAGAATAAAAAAGAAGCATGTTATTTAAATGGTGAGAGATTGCAGAGTTTTGAGATGCAGAGATGAATCATAAAAGGTTAGTATGTAGGTACAGTAGTAATTAGGAAAGCCAGTAGAATGTTATTGTTTATTGCGAGGGGAATTGAATACTAAAGTAGGGAGGTTATGCTTCAATTATACATGGCATTGGTGAGACCACATCTGGAGTACTATGTACAGTATTGGTCTCTTTATTTAAGGAAGGATGTAAATCCGTTGGAAGCAGTCCAGAGGTTTACTCGACTCATACCTGGGATGTGCGATTTGTCTTATGAGGAAAGGTTGGACAGGCTAGGCTTGTATCCGCTGAAGTTTAGAAGAGTAAGAGGTGACTTGATTGAAACATATAAGGTCCTGAGGATTCTTGACAGAGTGAGTGCAGAAAGGATGTTTCCTCTAGTGGGAGAATCTAGAACAAGATTGAATGGAAGTCCTTCCTGTTGATGAAGGCAGCTGACTGGTTCCTTGGAGCCTTGATGACCACGTGCATGCAATCTGTTACATCTTGCACCCGGGGAAATCCAGCGATGGCACCGAAACTGATGGCCCTCTTAGCTTGACCGTCAGGGTTTTTCCAGTAGCGCACATAGTCCTATTCTGATGAAAGGTCATAGAACTGTAACTGTGTTTCTCTCTCCACAGATGCTGCCAGACCTGTTGTGTATTTCCAGCACTTTCTGTTTTTATGTTATAAATATAAGATATTCACCAATAAATTCAATAGGGAATTTAGGAGGAATTTCTTTACCCAGAGAGTGGTTAGAATATGGGAATAACTACCAAATAGACCAGTTGAGATGAATAGCATAGATGCATTTAATGGGAGGCTTGATAAATGCATGTGGGAGAAAGGAATCGAAGGTTATGCTGGTTAAATAAAGAGGGGTGGGAGGTGGTTTGTGCAGTGCATAAACACAGGATAGAACTTTTGGGCTGAATGGCCTGTTTCTGTGCTTTACATTCTATGTAATTCTATTTACTGCTTTCAGTTGCAATGAGATAGAATTGTGAATGTAACAATTGCTCATTTTATGATAAAGTATTCAAGGTACATATTAAAATGAGTCAGTTTTAATCAAAACCTGCAAAGATGTGAACAGATTATTGAACTTGCTAGTTTGTAATATGTAATTACACCAAACTATAACATCACACAGAACATAAAGGAAGGAGGATTTAGATAACCCATTCAGAAGGGTTTTTCTTGAACAACCGTGAGTTTAACTTTCAAACACCAGCAATTCCAGGGAATCCTCTGCACCTTCGGCCATAAATAGGAAAATTTTGGGCTGGAAATAGGTTAAAATCAATCAAGTAGAATGAATAGATTATAAGTGAATGTAGCAGGATATTTTCTGAAAAAGCAGAATAGGAGAAACATAGCGAATGTTTTATAAGCTGAAGGCATTCTAAATTAAACCAAACTGAGGGAAATAACCTTTATACACTTCAATTTATCAACTTATGGAATACACTGCCACCTAGTGCAGTAAATATTGACAGAGCCATGGCATTTAAAAAGAATTTGATCAATTTGTAATACGGCAGAGAGTAGAAGGGCATAAAGTTTTGGCTAGAAATTGATTTTTTTTCTATATGATCAGATCCTAGAACAGATATTGGTGCTACTTGGTTTTGAGCTGAATAATCTTTTCTTCTCACTACCTACTTACAATTCGTGTTCTTACAACCTTGTATAACATTGTGAAAATTTATTTTAGTGACAGGAACTAGCTTGTCACTTTGAGGTTTTCACCTTTGTCACAATTCTTGTGTCATAATTATTCCGATTACAACAAATATTGTTTTTTCAATTAAGCAAAAGTATTTAAAATATTCTCCCATTTGGAACTATATTTAATAATATTTTGTTATGCAAGCAACAAAATATAATAATTTATATGAGTTGCTGTTAATACTGACATGATATCATGGCATTCAAGTGGCAACCGCAACACAAAGAACTCTGGTAGGTTAGTAAATAGAATTGTTTTAATGGAAATTAGTGTATTTTTGTTTGTTACAAAAAACACTAGGAGGAAGTTACAAGGTATTAACTTAATCACATAGACATTGTCAAAGTATTCTGAACCCACCAAAGGTGTTAAAACCCTCTGATTGAGTTCTGAATGTGTTCTATTTCCCTGTGTATCAACAGATTCATCCTCAGAA
This sequence comes from Heterodontus francisci, assembly GCF_036365525.1. Classification (NCBI taxonomy): domain Eukaryota; kingdom Metazoa; phylum Chordata; class Chondrichthyes; order Heterodontiformes; family Heterodontidae; genus Heterodontus; species Heterodontus francisci. Next base: position 78,953,366 of record NC_090371.1, on the reverse strand, counting down.
TGTTCATAAAGGTCAGAAAATAAATTATTAGCAAGATATTTTCAAGAATCTAAGAATTTTATTTAAGAGATCAGCTTTATGCAAAACCTTCCCCAACAGGCAACCCTATCAGGGAATCATTTAAACAAATTATTTGAACACCTCTTGGGCTTTAAGTTATTCACTGTGCTATTGCTTTGTGGAGTGCCATTTAGGCAAACTACATGCATCTGGAAACATTGCACTTTCAATTACTGCAGAAAATGACTATTATTTACAGCAAAGCTACTGAAGCTTGTCGGCTGTTGCGCATTCAGAACCTTTCCAGAATGCTTGAGTCATACTGCAGAAAATCTTAAGTTCCTTTAAAGTGGAAACATTCAACTAAATAATCATAAGGGTACACAAGATCCATTTCTATCAGTAGAAGTGAGAGAATTGTTTCACAAACTGTCAGAAGGTGACACAAAAACAATGCCTGCTAACCAAGAATAGCACAAGGAATGTTTATTTTACTTTAAAATTACAAAGTGATAACATAAACAGAGGAATCATTTTGTTGGCACAAACCAGATATTATTAATAATTTATTCTCTTTGCAACTTTGTCTCAAATTATGCTATCTTTTAGATAATTGTGGTGTGTCCTTAAACAGCCCCATGTCCTGGAACCAGCTCCATGTCCTTGGCACATATTACAGCAGTGGCTGGTTTATTTAATGAGGCCTACACAAGGATGAAGAACGAACACATAGAACTGAGAGTTGTGTGAAATTTTTGGCAATTGAGTCCATGGTTAAATATTTGGAAATGGCCAGCCGCATATCGTTTCAAAGATAAAATTAACAAATTATATGGTTATTTTTTGGTTTGGGGCAGAAAAACACTGATGAGATTGGTTTACATGTGTGATTTTTTAATAAAATTAGACATTACAACTGGAAACGTTTCACCTTTTATAAATAGAATAACACTCAAACATTTCAGAAATTCGGTCAAACAAATCTTTCATTATAGACAGTTGTTCTGAGATGGTAGCAAATTTTGGAAGAAATATTGTGAGAAAGTGTCTTGTTTATGAGAGGATATATATTCAATGTGAAAATAAGATTGGTTTTCCTGATAGGTTTCCGTGCAGTTGATGTTATTCTAATGCAAAGAAATACTTGTGTGAAATATTTTGTCTCGTTTCTCTACACCTCTTTGAATTTTAATCAGAAATAACCCCAAAAAGCCTCAATTCAATTGGATTACTGAGGTAGAGAGAGTAGCAATGTAAAGTCTGCTGTGTTTGTTTACATTTAAGATGTTAACTGACCACGTGGGTGTAACCCAGGACCATGGGCTTTAGTCTAAAAACAGCCTGCGGCAGGAGTCACATTCTTGTGGTTGACTGACAGCTCTAAAGTTAAACACTTTTCAACAAACGTTAAATGATTTTATCTCCATAAAGAAAGGAGACTGGATGCTACTTGCCCCAAGTTATGGTTATTTTGGAAGCATCTTTGAATAAAGAAAAATAAATGTGTAACACTTAAAAGTTAAGATATTTGCATACTTGACACACTCAAAGGTGTCAGCAGAAAGCAAGGCAGACACTATCTTTGCAAGAACACTATATTGAAGGATTAAAGTAGTGACATCTTAATGCAGAAATATGAGGACTGCACTGTTACAAGTATTTCAAAAACTGAAATATTATCGAACACCTCTAGAGACTTTCTGTCGCAAGTACTCTAGGCTTGTGCCATATCATTTAGTTCCTGTTAGATGATCCATAAATGTTATGATAATTAATCTCATCCTAGTAAGCAATCAAAACAATAGTTAATGAATAGATTATACTGTTGCACCTCATGTTTTCGTAGTTTCATGTGGTTGTATGATTGCCTTTAAGAATGATCTCCTGGAAAACACAAACATTCTGCCTAGTGGGCACGAGCGGACCAGCAGTGGCAGGACTCCCAGTGTGTAAGGACCTCAACATCATAAACCATCCATGTGGTCACCAAGGTACCCATTACATCAGAAGAGACCAAGGGGAAATCTCCAAGAACCGGAAACGGCTCGCAGACTCTGACCAACATCAAACGGTGCAGTCTGGAAACTCGGCAACAGCACAAGATCTTCACTTCTGCTCTCTAGAGAATCACCAGCACCACCATGAGCCAGAATGGACAGGTGTCTCTATGAGGCCATGTCCTCCTCCCCCAACAAGTCCTCGACCTTGAGCCCCAAGTCTTCAGACGTGGAGGATGAGGAGAGGTGAAGGATATGCAATGTCTTGAAGAGGCAGAGGAGGAATGAGTTGAAGCATTGTCTATTGGTTCTTCAAGATAAGGTGCCAGAACATTCCAAGAATGACAAGACCTCAAAAATGGTCATCTTGAGAAAAGCAACAGAGTATGTTAGCAGGCTGAAGGCTGAGTAACAGAAACTGAATGCTGAGAGGGAGAAACTTCAGAAAAAACGGCAACAAATGAGACGCAAATTCTCAGAGCAAGAGTTGTCAAACCACGGAGATGATATGTGGACTTTTGAGCCTCCATATTTGTAAAGATCATAATCTGTATACTTGTGTAAATAATTTTGATGTTAATCTAAATTTATGTATTTTTAATTTTAGCATACGAGACTTATCTTTGGATAGAAGGGGAATGTTGCATGATTCCCTTTAAGAGTGATGTCCCTTTAAGATCCTTAGACAGAACCTTCCAAACCCGCGACCTCTACCAACTAGAAGGACAAGGGCAGCAAATGCATGGGGACACCACCACCTGCAAGTTCCCATCCAAATCACACACCATCCTGACTTGGAACTATATCGCCATTTCTTCACTGTCATTGGGTCAAAATTCTGGAACTCCCTTCCTAAAGGCACTGTGGGTATACCTAGCTCACATGGACTGCAGCGCTTCAAGAAGGCAGCTCACCACCACCTGCTCAAGGGCAATTAGGGATGGGCAATAAATGCTGGCCTAGCCAGCGACGCCCACATCCCACAAATGAATAAAACAAAATCTTAGTATGCGAATGAGCTAAGTACCAGGATGCAGTCATGTGACTCAGAGCCAATTAGCTCTGTACTTTATATAATAGTTTAGCTTTTAATAAACCTGTTTGAGATCTTAAACCAACTGGACTCCACGCATCTCATTTATGTTGCATCAAACAACATAAAAAGAACTGATTACACATGTAACTTCAGGTAAGTTGAAATAAGACTGAAATATGGTAGTAGAATATTAACATGAAACCATTTCTATTTACGCCCTCTTCCAATACTCATACTCATTGCAAAGGCAGCCTCCATTCGGAGAGTCACACCGTCTGTTAACTGAAATGTAACCTTATGCATGTAGTGAATAGGATGTAGTGTGCCTCAAGCCTAACAATTTAATCTTGGGCCTTAAATTCCACTGGGCTGTCACAAACCGCTGCTATAACTGCGGCAGGAGATCAGCAGACTATGAGATCAGCTAATTTATGTAGGCAGATATAGATAGGTCATGTAACTAAAATGGTGTGACCAGAGTCCATCTTCATGATATTCTTCTCTTCATCTTCTCTTTTCCTGGTGATACTTTATTTGCCTTTCCAGCCAGCTCCCTCAGATACCTGCTCACCTAAGTGTCAGGATACATACCTGTAATGGTGATACAGCCTGTTGAAGATTCTTCACAGGACTGAGAAACCCCAAGACAAAAGTCACCTTGGTCTCGAGAAGCACATGATACCAAAGCTCAGCCAAACACTACTGGCATCTTTGGCCCTCAGGTATAACCTCGAGAGTGTTAATCTGTGAATTGTGTATCAATGGTTTGATTATATGCAAGTGAAGGGTGTTAATTGGGGTCTTAGTTGAGCACTTATAATTAGACACTCACTGAGATTGGTGGAGGGTTTGAGTGAGGGGCTACATGTTTTTAATCCTTTTATTCTGTTCAATAAATGTGAAACTGAGTAAATATAGGCTCCAGCGTTATCCTTCCATAACAAGATTTTTGACATTTAACACAGCGAGCAGAGTGACATCTGGCTTGCCAGCAGCGGACGGGCACTTCATCACCTGAGGATGCTGTCTAATAATACAGGCTGGAGGTGGCCCGCCTGATCGGGCACCCTGTATCGCACGGTGGGCTCCCTCAGCAGCACAGGCTGCCCCCTAAAACAACCTCCCCGCCCTAGACTGCAACCCCCCACCCCCCTCGACGGGGCCTAGCCAATTGTCTCCGACGCAGGCCGACCCAGACACCTTTTTGGAGGCTGGTATCCATCGTCCTCTTCTGGTTGGGTGCAGTACCAGCAGCTCCCAGTTGTGCTGCCTGGAATAAAGCGTTGTCAGCCCTCTGAATGGCTGGCTTCTCTTGGAGGCGCAACTTCCTGCCTCAGAGGGATGGAAGACCCAACCTAGGCCAATTAAGGGCCTGGGCCACACAAACTAGCAGCATAGCTTCCAGGCCCGACGGAGGCGGGCTCGCCCCTGACTTTTCAACTAGTGGGCGGGGCTACTGCCTCACCATTAAATTCTGGCCGTTAGCCCTGTTTGTCACTTCATAGATGCTGCCAGACCTGCTGAGTATTTCCAGCATTTTCTGTTTTTATTTTCTATTTCCAGCAGTGACAGTAGTTTGCTTTTGTAAATATTTTTGAACTTTAGTCATTATTATAAGGTAAGGAAACATGGTAACCAATCTGCACATAGCATGGTCCCACAAACAGTAATAAGACAAATGACCAGATATGCTGTTTTAGTGATGTTGGTTGAGGGATAGATATTGGCCAGGACAACTCCTCTGCCCTCCTTTGTGCCATGGGATCTTTTATGTCTGCTGAGTGCAGCATTCCCTTAATATGGCACTGAACTGTCAGCCGAGGTTATGTGATGAAGGCTCAGTGGGACTTGAACTCACCACCCTTTCTATTATATAGAAAGGAAGTGGATGAAAAGTTAATGTTCATATGATCATTGTGTTCTCCTGGACTGGCTTTGATAGCCTGAGGGAGTTGAGGAGGAATTTTCCAGAGGTTTTTTTTCCACTATTGGCTCTGCTTTATTTTCTCTGTCTTTTGCCTCTCTCAGGAGCTTACATGGCTGCAGGGTGGTAGGAAATGTCTAGTCATGATGTTCTAGGCATCATGAGTATGGGGAAGACTTGATGTACCAGCTGGTCTTTCTCTGTCCATCATCTTCATAGGTTCCTGTGCTCAGAATCTTCTGACTCAGGCATGAGTGCTGCCACTGAGCCATAGCTGACACCTAATTCTGTGTAATTTGTTGTCATTCCCTAATAGCTCAGCTTCAGTGCATGTGATGAGTCTAATGAATAATATAATTTGTCTCCACAAGATCAATTGCACAAGCTGTACTTCTTAATTGTTCAAATCAGGGATTATTTAGCATTCTATATACATCACTTCCACAAAACCCCTTTTTGTTTTAAGAAAAAACTTGGTTTTATTTTAAGTGTCATTCTCCAGCCTCACTATTGTAGGTCTTTTATCTACATCCTGCACTTAGTTAGTTTGAGGAAATTCAGCAACTGGTTGAAAGATTCTGATGGGAAATTCCAAAATCTTATCAAAAACTGAGCTAAAAAGTTTACTCAGTCAGTGAACCAAAATAACTTTTTTAGATGAGAATGAAAACTTCACTTTATATTTGTCTCACACTGGATTTTACAAAAGCCAAAAATCAGCACTATGATTATTAGTGAGACATGAAGATAACAAAGTCTTAATTTAGAAACATTACCTGCCTGTATTCTAGGTTTTAATCCTGCTTATTCAAAGATTAAAGCTCTTTCATTCACACTGTGTCTCTCTCCCTGACAACTCTTCTTCCTGAATTTTAACAGCACAATTATTCCTGAATGTTTATTTATCCTCTGAATTTTTCTCTCGTTTGTTCAAATTCCAAATATGTAATCTTACCTGTTCACCATATCCTTGCTATGTTAAAATCAAAATTCATCACAGTCTTTAACACATTCTTATCCAATACTCTAAAGCTGTAGAACTCATTGCCTCCATCAGTTTTTCCTGCTCTCTACTATCTATAAGTTTTGAAACTCAAGGTGGAAATCACCAAAACAATATTTCTTGACCTACTTAATCTGCTTTTTGGATCCTTTACTCCACCCAGAAGTATACTCTACATGCTCATCACTCTACATGTGAAGAACTTCCTGACATCATTTTAAGTTTGCCTTGCACAGATTTGAACCTGGCCAGCTGTCAGTTTAACTTTTCTAAACGATTTATTTTAACTTGCACCCTCTATGAAGTCCGTCTTAGTTTCCTTTTTCAGTTGTTCCAGTCTTTCCACATTTTTCAGTCTTCTTATACTAATGGTCAGCATTATGGTTATTTTCTGGACCATTTCCAGAGTTTCAATGTCTCCTTGGTAGCTCAGTGATCAGAACGGGTCACCAATACCCCCAAAATCATTTACACAGAGTTCCAAGTCTAGACGTTGGACTGTCTGTGCCTGTTTTACAGTCATAAAATGGGCACCTAAGGTTCCAATATTGAGGGTGGTAAGTCTGTGCACATTCTGTGCTGGAAGTGCGCTGCCACCATATTGAATAGGGTCCCTCTATAGATGTCTAGGGCACGCCTGAAACTGAAGTTAGTCCCATTGCATATGGACTGCAGCGGTTCAAGAAGGCAGCTCACCACCACCTTCTCAAGGGCAATTAGGGATGGGCAATAAATTCTGTCCTAGCCAGCGACGCCCACATCCCATGAATGAATAAAAAAAAAAATATGCGAATTGAGAGTTCAACTCTGGTTTCAGACCCCTTTGCAAAATTTGACTGTGAATCACTGCAGCAGCATCATGTATGTTGTGGTTAGCTTCTTCAGGTGCTCAGCAGCCAAAACAGCAGTCCTTAAAGGAACCACAGGAGTCTGCTAACTGCAAGGTAATTTAAACATTTTTTATTTATCTTATTCTGGAGCCAGGAGGAGCAAGAGTGCGTTTCTCAGCTCCAATTTAAAACTGCGGGTTACTGCTGACACTGCTCACCACCCTCCTTTCGGCTTTAACACCCCCCTCAGGACGTCTCTTTGGACCTCAGCCAGCACCTATGCCAGCTGATCTTTCTGCCCATCAGTAACCAATAAGCTGCCTCTGGGGCTGCAAGTGGCACCCACAGCTTGCCAGTACTATTCTAATGAGACGGCGGAGCAAATTGTGATCTGCCATCCGTGGTCTTGCTCGTGGCATTACTAGGCGTGTGCAACGTGCACTGCACTGGGACAGTGCCCCAATTGGGGCACATTCCAATCCCTAGGGCCCAGTTTCTCCTATTGGCAGCTGAAGAATCTCATTAGTTTTGAGAATAATATCCCAAAATTCTTCAAACCATTCAGATTGAACAAAAAGAAGTTGGGTTCTGCACATATGACAAGTCAGTTCATGGAACAATTAGAAAAAACTTCAAATCTGCACTATGAAATGAAAAGGTCAGATCTTTCTGCATAATGTTAAGGATCAAAATAGCTATTGCATTCTTCAAGCGATGGAAACCTGACAGCAACGTCCATTGAAAGACTTTAAAATGCAGTAGTCTGGCTCTGAGGAATGCATTTTTAGTGTGTAATTTGGGACACACAATGGCTAGATTTCTGAGGCAACTATTTGCTAGTTTATCTTCCAATGCTATCTGTGCTGTGTCAAAATGGTTGTACAGACGATCCTAAGTGCCTTCATCGATGATTACATTTGTGCAGGACTGTACATTCCACTCACATTGTTCAACCATTTCATGCTGGCACTGGCAGTCTGCCACCTGCTGTTGCTGTTTTGAGGGAAAGACACAACAGAAACAAAGCTATATTGATAAAACAGGTAGCACCAGAGTTCTATATTCTTGGTTGGTGAAAAATTCAAGATTTATACACAAGAAAATTGTTTGATGCCCACAGCATCATATACTATGCTAAGATATAAATTAATTGTAAAAGGTTTCAGACAAAGAGCAGGAGAAACACGTTCACACAGAGGAGGGTTTTGAGGCTGTGGAATATATTAGTTAAGTGATTGAAGCAAAGACTCGTGTTGACTTTTAAGAATAGGTTAGTTAGATGGTTGAAGGAAAGTGCGATAAAAGGATATGCGGACAGGGTAAGCATATGGGATTAGCACTGCTGTTCATGTGGAGAATAAATATCTGCAAGGGACTACTTGGTCAAACGGCCTGTTTCTATGCTGTAAATGCTATGTAATTCTATGCTTATTACCAACTGCAGGAGTTCCTCAGGGTAGTGTCCTAGGCCCAACCATCTTCAGCTGCTTCATCAATGACCTTCCTTCAATCATATGGTCAGAAGTGGAGATGTTCGCTGATGATTGCACAATGTTCAGCACTATTCGTGACTCCTCAGATACTGAAGCTGTCTGTGTAGAAATGCAGCAAGACCTGGACAATATCCAGGCTTGGGCTGATAAGTGGCAAGTAACATTTGCACCACACAAGTGCCAGACAATGACCATCTCCAACAAGAGAGAATCTAACCATCTCCCCATGACATTCAATGGAATTACCATTGCTGAATCCCCCACTATCAACATCCTAGGGGCTACCATTGACCAGAAATGGAACTGGAGTAGCCAAATAAATAGCATAGCCACAAGAGCAGGTCAGAGGCTCGGAATCCTGTGGCGAGTAACTCACCTCCTGACTCCCCAAAAGCCTGTCCACCATCTACAAGGCACAAGTCAGGAGTGTGATGGAATACTCTCCACTTGCCTGGATGGGTGCAGCTCCAACACTCAAGAAGCTCAACACCATCCAGAACAAAGCAGTCCGCTTGATTGGCACCCCATCCACAAACATTCACTCCCTCCATCACCAACACACAGTGGCAGCAGTGTGTACCATCTACAAGAAGCACTGCAGCAAAGCACCAAGGCTCCTAAGACAGAACCTTCCAAACCCACGACCTCCACCACCTCGAAGGACAAGAGCAGCAGATGCATGGGAACATCACCAACTGCAAGTTCCCCTCCAAGTCACACACCATCCTGACTTGGAACTATATCGCCGCTCCTTCACTGTCGCTGGGTCAAAATCCTGGAACTCCCTTCCTAAAAGCACTGTGGGTGTACCTACCTCACAAGGACTACAGTGGTTCAAGAACGCAGCTCAGCACCACCTTCTCAAGGGCAATTAGGGATGAGCAATAAATGCTGGCATAGCCAGTGACACCCACATCCCGTGAATGAATAAAAAAAAATCAGGCAAACATTATTTGGCAGTACTGTAAACTTTATAACTGATTACATAATACATTGGAACAATCTGACAAAACAAAGTACAGTTTCAATCTATCACAGTAAGCACAGCCAGTTCAAGTGTTAAATCCTGCCTTACGTTGTTACATCACTAACTTGTGACATTTTACACTTATTCCTAATATCTGAATCAGAATAACTGGAACTTTTTTATGCTGAAGGTGAACCAATGGAATCATAGAGTCATTTACGACTCAGAAGGAGGCCATTCGACCCATCGAGTCCATGCCGACACTCCACGGAGCTACTCAGTCAGTCCCACTCCTCTACTTGACCCCCATAGCCCTGCAAGTTTATTTCCTTCAAGTGGCCATCCAATTTCCTTTTGAAGTAATTGATTGTCATCACTTCCACCACCCTTGTGGACTGTGAGTCATTACCACCTGCTACGCCAAAAAGTTCTTCCTCATATCCCCCCTGCATCTCCTGCCAAAAATCTTCAATCTGTGTCCCCTAGTCCTTGTACCATTAGTTAATGGGAACAGTTTTTACTTGTCCAACTTATCTAAGCCGGTCATAATCTTGTACACTTCTATCAAATCTCCCCTCAATCTCCTTTGCTCTCAGGAGAACAACCCGAACTTTTCCAACCTAACCTTGTAACTAAAATCCCCCATCCCTGAAACCATTCTGGTAAATAAGAACAAAATACTGTGGATACTGGAACTCTGAAATGAGAACAGAAAGTGCTGGAAATACTTAGCAGGTCTGGCAGCATCTGTGGAGAGAGAAATAGAGTTAATGTGACCTTCCATCAGAACTAATAAAGGTTGGAAATATATCAGTCTTTGAGCAAGTTACCATTCTGGTAAATCTCTTTTGCACCCTCTCAAGGACCCTCACATCCTTCCTAAAATGTGGTGACCAAAACTGGATGCAACACTCCAGTTGGGGCCTAACAGACATTATAAAGGTTCAGCATAATTTCCCTGCTTTTGTACTCAATGCATCTATTTATGAAGCCCAAGATCCTATATGCTTTACTGATGACTCTCTCAATATGTCCTGCCACCTTCTATGCACATCAACCCCCCGTCCCTTGTTCCTACGCATTCTTTAGAACTGTGCCATTAAGTATATGTTGCCTCTCCCTATTCCTTCTGCTAAAATTCATCACCTCACACTCGTCAGTATTAAATTCCATCTGCCACCTCTCTGCCCATTCAGCTAGCCTATCTATATCCTGTTGCAGGTGGTACATATCATCCTCATTGTTTGCCACTCCTCCACGTTTGGTATCATCAGCAACTTTTGAGATTCTATTCTGTATTCCAATATCCAAGTCATTTATATATAGCAAAAACACCAATGGTCCTTGGGGAACACCACTGTCTATCGTTCTCCAATCTGGAAAACAACCATTTACTATAACTCACTTTTTTCTGTCCTTAAGCCAATTTTTTATCCAATTGGACACTGACCCTCCTATTCCATGAGCCTCAATTTTGTTAACCAGCCATTTTATGTGGTACCTTATCAAATGCTTTCTTAAAATCAATATAAACAACATCCACCGCATTTCCTTCATCAACCTTCTCTGTTACTTCATCAAAAAATTAAATTAGATTAATCAAGCATGACCTCCCTTTTACAAATCCATACTGGCTCTCCTTAATAAACTCAAACCTCTCTGAGTCCTTGTTCATTTTTTCGCTGATTATTGTTTCTAAAACCTTACCAATCACTGATGTTAATTAATTGCAGTTGCGAGGACTGTCCTTATACTTTTTCTTGACTATGGATGTCACATTCGTCTTCTTCTTTGGCCTCCTTGTCTCGAGAGACAATGGGTAAGTGCCTAGAGGTGGTCAGTGGTTTGTGGAGCAGCACCTGGAGTGGCTATTAAGGCCAATTCTAGAGTGACAGACTCTTCCACAGGCACTGCAGATAAAATTGGTGGTCAGGGCTGTTACACAGTTGGCTCGCTCCTTGCACTTCTGTCTTTTTTCCTGCCAACTGCTAAGTCTCTTCGACTTGCCACGCTTTAGCCCCACCTTTATGACAGTCTGCCAGCTCTGGCGATCACTGGCAACTAACTCCAACGACTTGTGATCAATGTCACAGGACTTCATGTCGCATTTACAGACGTCTTTAAAGCGGAGACATGGACGGCCGGTGGGTCTGATACCAGTGACGAGCTTGCTGTACAATGCCTCCTTGGGGATCCTGCCATCTTCCATGCGGCTCACATGGCCAAGCCATCTCAAGCGCCACTGGCTCAGTAGGGTGTATATGCTGGGGATGTTGGCCGCCTCAAGGACCTCCGCGTCGGAGATACGGTCCAGCCACCTGATGCCAAGGATTCTCCGGAGGCAGCAAAGATGGATTGAGTTGAGACGTCGCTCTTGGCTGACATACATTGTCCAGGCCTCGCTGCCGTAGAGCAAGGTACTGAGGACACAGGCTTGAAACACTTGGATTTTTCTGTTCCGTGTCAGTGCGCCATTTTCCCACACCCTCTTGGCCAGTCTGGACATGGCAGCAGATGCCTTTCCCATGTGCTTGTTGGTTTCTGCATCGAGAGACAGGTTACTGGTGATAGTTGAGCCTAGATAGGTGAACTCTTGAACCTCTTCCAGAGCGTGGTTGCCGATATTGATGGGTGGAGCATTTCTGACGTCCTGTCCCATGATGTTTGTTTTCTAGAGGCTAATGGTTAGGCCAAATTCATTGCAGGAAGCCGCAATCCTGTCAATGAGTCTCTGCAGTCGCTCTTCTGTGTGGGACCATTACACATTACTGCTCTCCAATCCTCTAATGTTGTAGAATGTTGACAAACTAGTACACTAAACAGTAGTAGGATTAGTTGCCAATAAACAAGAAATAACTCACGTGACTTGTTGATTTCACATGTTGCCATTATCTGCAGCTATATAATGGCATTCATGATATCAGGATGTCCCAATCGCTTTACAGCCAATGAAATACTTTTGAAGTGTAGTCACTGTTGCCATGGAAGAAACATGGCAACCAATTTACACATAGCAAGCTGTCACAAACAGCAATAAAATAACGAAATGAAATCTGTTTTAGTTATGAATGTTGTCCAGGACATCAGGGAACATCCTCCAGCTCCTACTTCAAATAGTGGCATGTGATCTTTCACGACTATATTAGAGGACAGACACTTTTTATACCATGTTGGACAATCTCAATACTATATATCATTGGATCTATTTCAACAGACTAAATTCTATATACAGTTAATCAAAATATGTTGATTCAACTGACTGCTTCTATTCCATACAAAGTATCTCCTAAACTAATAGGATGAGTAATCTTTATTTATAGAAACTCTACAAAAGACCAAGATTAGTGTCATGCATTTTACTTTTATGTCACGCACTGAGGGCTACACCTAACCCAAAGGTACATGAAGCTTGACCCAAAAACCTCTCATTTCCATCCTATTGCCAAAGTAGTAAAACCAAAGATCAAGTTGAAATTGGAATCTCATAAGGTACTGTCATGATGGCTGATTGTATGTGTGGGCTTAGGTATTATATACTATATGGTAATTGGAAGAGAAACTGAAAGGAACACTCTACTATAGGGAGTCACCTGACCTGGGGGAATTGTTATTAGGTCAGATAGCACATGTAACAGCAGTAAGAAGGAGCCTCCATTAAAAGCTTGTTAAATCTTTTTTAAAGTTAAATCTGTGACTCCAAGTGTAATTCTTTCAGCCTGAGATGTGACAGGTACTTTTTGGACACAGAAGTTGTCATCTATCCACTCAGTCAATCATTCTATCTACACGATCCTTTTTGTTGACTCAGCTCAATTACCTTTTTTATGAGCAGCAATTCCTTTCCCTTCAGCAACTCTTACTTCTTGCTGCCATGGCTGATGCTCTTCTAGAATTTTGCTTGGACTCTATACATAATAAAAGAAAAAGTTAAAAATACACAGTGGGTCTGTCAGCATCTCTAAACAGAAAGGTTTTGTTAGCAGTTTGGTTCAATAGCATTTTCTGTTTTCATTTCACTTTGCATCAATTGTAGGTTTTTTTACTTCTTTCATAAGAAAAAATTATGAGTGATAGACAATCTATCTAGGAACTGAAACGACAACAGCAAAACCAGCCCTGTCGACCCTGCAAAGCCTACTTTACTAATATCTGGAGGCTTGTGCCAAAGTTGGGAGAGCTGTCCCACAGACTAGTCAAGCAACAGCCTGACATCGTCATACTCACGGAATCATACCTTACAGATAATGTTCCAGACACCACCATAACCATCCCTGGGTATGTCCTGTCCCACCGGCAGGACAGACCCACCAGAGATGGTGGCACAGTGGTATACAGTCAGGAAGAAGTTTCCCTGGGAGTCCTCAACATTGACTGCGGACCCCATGAAGTCTCATGGCATTAGGTCAAACATGGGCAAGAAAACCTCCCGCTGATTACTACCAACCGCAAACCCCCCCCCCCCCCATCCACCCCCCTTGGCTGATGAATCAGTGCTTCTCCGTGTTGAACACCAATTGGAAGAAGCACTGATGTTGGAAAGGACACAGAATGTACTCTGGGTGGGGGACTTCAATGTCCATCACCAAGAGTGGCTCAGTAGCACCACTACTGACAGAGCTAGCTAAGTCCTAAATGACAAAGCTGCTGGACTGGGTCTGGGGCAAGTTGTTAGGGAACCAACAAGAGGGAAAAACCTACTTGACCTTGTCCTCACCAGTCCACCTGTCGCAGATGCATCTGTCCATGACAGCATTGGTAGGAGTGACCACCTTGTCCTACCATGTCTTCACATGGAGGCCACCCGCCATCCTGTTGCGTGGCACTACCACCATGCTAAATGGTATAGAGTTCAAACAGATCTAGCAACACAAAACTGGGCATCCATGAGACGCTGTGGGCCATCAGCAGCAGCAGAATTCTATTCAACTACAATCTGTAACCTCATGGCCTGTCATATCCCTCCCTCACTCGGTCATTACCATCAAGCCTGGGGACCAACCCTGGTTCAAAGAAGAGTACAGGAGGGCATGTCAGGAGCAGCACCAGGCATACCTAACAATGAGATGTCAGCCTGGTGTAGCTACAGCACAGGACTACTTGCATGCCAAACGGCGGAAGCAGCATGCAGTAGACAGAGCTAAGCAATCCCACAACCAATGAATCAGATCTAAGCTCTGCAGTCCTGCCACATCCAGTCATGAATGGTTGTGGACAATTAAACAACTAACAGGAGGAGAAGGCTCCACAAGTATCCCCGTCCTCAGCGATCGGGGAGCCCAGCACATCAGTGCAAAAGACAACACTGAAGCATTTACATCAATCTTCAGCCAGAAGTGTCAAGTGGATGATCCATCTCGGCCTCCTCCTGAAGTCCCCAGTATCAGAGATGCCAGTCTTCAGCCAATCCGATTCACTCCACATGGTATCAAGAAACGGCTGAAGTCACTGGATATTGCAAAAGCTATGGGCCTTGACAACATACCGGTAATAGTACTGAAGACTTGTGCTCCAGAACTAGTCGTGCCCCTAGACAAGCTGTTCCAGTACAGCTGCAACATTGGCATCTACCTGGCAATCTGGAAAATTGCCCAGGTACCTCCTGTACACAAAAAGCAGGATAAATCCAACAAGGCCAATTACTGCCCTATCAGTCTACTCCTGATCATCTGTAAAGTGATGGAAGGGTTTGTCAACAATGCTATCAAGCAGAACTTGCTCAGCAATAACCTGCTCAGTGACACTCAGTTTGGGTTCCACCAGGGCCATTCAGCTCCTTACCTCATTACAGCCTTGGTCCAAACATGGACAAAAGAGCTGAACTCTAAAGGTGAGGTGAGAGTAACTGTCCTTGACATCATAGCAGCATTTGACCGAGTATGGCATCAAGGAGCCCTAGCAAAACTGGAGTCAATGGGAATCAGGGGGAAAGCTCTTCGCTGGTTGGAGTCGAATCTAGTGCAAAGGAAGATGGTTGTGGTTGTTGGAGGTCAATCACCTCAGTCCCAGGACTTCACTGCAGAAGTTCCTCAGGGTAGTGTCCTAGGCCCGATCATCTTCAGCTGCTTCTTCAATGACCTTCCTTCAATCATTACGTCAGAAGTGGGGATGTTCGCTGATGATTGCACAATGTTCAGCACCATTCGCAACTCCTCAGATACTGAATCAGCCCATGTCCATGTACAGCAAGACCTGGACAATGTCCAGGCTTGGGCTGATAAGTGGCAAATGACATTCGTGCCACACAAGTGCCAGGCAATGACCATCTCAAACAAGAGAGAATCTAACCATCTCCCCTTGAAATTCAATGGCATTACCATCACTGAATCCCCTGCTATCAACATCCTGAGGGCCACCATTGACCAGAAACTGAACTGGACCAGCCACATAAATGGCTGTGGCTACAAGGGCATGTCAGAGGCTAGGAATCCTGCAGTGAGTAACTCACCTCCTGACTCACCTATGCCTGTCCATCATCTACAAGGCACAAGTCAGGAGTGTGATGGAATACTCTCCACTTGCCTGGATGCGTGCAGCTCCAGCAACACTCAAGAAGCTCAACACCATCCAGGACAAAACAGCCCGCTTTACTGGCACTCCATCCACTACCTTCAACATTCACTCCCTCCCCCACCAACGCACAGTGGCAGCAGTGTGTATCATCTACAAGATGCACTGCAGCAACTCACCAAGGTTCCTTCGAAAGCACCTTCCAAACTCGCGACCTCTACCACCTCGTAGGACAAGGGTAGCAGATGTATGGGAACCACCACCTGCAAGTTCCCCTCCAAGCCACACACCATCCTGACTTGGAACTATATCACCGTTCCTTCACTGTCACTGGAACAAAATCCTGGAACTCCCTTCCTAACAGGACTGTAGCAACACCCCAAGGACAGCAGCGGTTCAAGAAGGCAGCTCAACACTACCTTCGAGGGTAATTAGGGATGGGCAATAAATGCAGACCTGGCCAGCAACACCCTCATCCCAAGAATTCATATTAAAAAAAATCCTCTTTCTACCCTTCAATATTTCTCTCTTGGTCCAATTGCCCTTGTATTTCCCTATTTTATCGTCATTGTTGTATTATGCCCATTGTTCCTCTGAAGTTTCCTCTGTTGTGTCGTCCAAGTCTCAAAGACACTATCCTACATCCTATTCCTTCTCCCTACATCATGACTGTATCAGAGGCAAGAATCATCAGAGTTTACTCATTTTTTCAGAGATTTCTAAACTGTGCCATGCCTCGCCTCTCTCAATTTCTCCCTTTTGCTCCTATCTTCAAGCTTTTAAAACTATTATTTGGCATCAGCTAATCATTACTTCATGATTTATCTTGTCTACTCTGACATTCTCTTCAAGATAAGTGATGTACTATGGGGCTTTTTACCCTTGGTTCTCAATTTAAATATATTCTAACTTTGTGGTGATGCTAAAGATTGTTGACTGATGTATAGCAAACAAGCTAAAGGCAGCTCTATACTGAAAAGAATATGACTCAATGTCTTCACCCTTTCCTGTCTGTATAGTTTTTTTCTCCTCTACTATTAATTGGAAAAAAAGACCATATGCTTCTTTATTCCTCAGATTAAATCTGAGCACATTGTAATTTTAATATTCCTGAAATATTTTGGGAGTGATCTGGATCATCAAGTGGGCAGAGCAATCACACCATTTGGAGATGGTACTAGCAACAGTCCCAAACCATCAGACCTCTTGACAATACTTTCGGCAGGCTACAAGTACTCAACGAGTAATTCACCAATCGGGTGGGTGGGGGCGGTGGGGGTTGTTGGGGGTGGGTGATGTACAGAAAGGCTAGCAGCACCTCCTGGACCATAAATAAACTTTTAAGGGTGGTGGTGGTGGCGGAGGGGGAGCAGAGACATTCCTAGGAGTGGAAACTGAGTGACCTGCGGCAGGTGGAAAGCTCTTTGTGTGGCCAGGAAGAACATTAGCCCCACAAAAATCAGCTGCACAGGGTTCTTTAACTTCTGGAGTGACCGCTGGCACTCCTTTAAGGACAATTTGTTAGGCCGCTCTACATCCAGTACCATTGGATGGAGTGCAGGGAGCACATACTCTACCTGTTGGTGCTGTAACATTGTAGTACAGTCCTACATTCAATGTAGGACCCCAATTTACATATTCAAATAAGCTGTTTGGGAGAGAGCAGTTCTTGCCTGTTTTCCAGCCCACTCCATTTGCCATCCCTCTTTTGAAAACAGGCACAGAAATTGCCCTCTATCTAGCTCATATTTTTAACTGTATTACCTATCTGGTCTCCCTTACCTCAGAGCACCAATGGTTGCTGTGGATGTGCTGAGTCAGGCATTGGAGTTCATATAATTTTCCATCAACTTTAAATTGCAACTAAGGATCAATTTCCAGATGAATTTTGACTTGCAATTTGGATTCAGACTTGGAGAGATCCATATTTTTCCAATTATTGGAAAACCTAGGTGAAAGACCAAAGTCCTGAGCACAGACCACCACTGAGGTCGATAAGAATACGAGTGAAGATAAGGTGAATCAAGCAGTAATGGTTTAGTTCATAGTTGAATCAGGCAGGTTACAAGCAGGATAATGTGCAAGAAAGGAAGGAAGGAAGAAAGAATGGAACCATCAGAGAACACAGACACAAAACTGATGACTATCTGCATCGCTTTCTTACAAGTCTTCATGACAAGAATTCTTTCTTCATACGAATTAAAGGCGTGAAAACGATATACATCCCTGATCTTAATTTCATTTTCTGTACTAACTACACAAAGTTGCAGAAGTGACTGGTGATAATTATCAATAATAATAAAGTGTTCAACACTTTTTTCTTGAATTATTGGTTCAGTGCTGACCTTCATTTTAAACATAAGTATTTATCCTTTTCCTCTTTGCTATTATTTTTTACTTGACTCATAGATTACAACACAGGTCAAAAGCTGGATATTGCATCAAATACATAATCGTGAATGATAGCTCAAGGCTTAAAAGCACAAATCAGCTTTGCCATTACAAGTACTGTTCCTTGTGGGCAATTACTAATATCCTGCAGTTTCTCTATAATGGAAGCTGCAATCATATGCAAACAGTATTCAAATGTAAGCCTAGAAGCCATTATTGTTTGAAATTTTGGCTGCATTTTGTGTTTGGTCAAGCTGAACCAATAGGGTGAAGCTCATCGCCATAGTTACGTGCTCTGAATTCATCTGATCTGCTTCATTAATTTTTCCACAATTATTTAGTTTCCTTTCAGAGTAAATACTTTGAGGATATTTCTTTCAGCATATACTTTTTCATGATGTACAGTAGAGTTCTCGTTATAGAAAACTGATAATCCAGTATTTCTTACCAATTAAAAATTTTCTATACATTCGCATTAAATAATTTGCTTAAATTATGCATCATTAAGGAAAACACTAGAAATTATAAAAATAAGGCACATTCCAGATATGGTATATAAACTAAAGTAATATACAATAATAATGTAAAGTAAAAGAGGGATCGAAAAAGGAGAAATGTTTAATTTACTTCATAATAGGTCACTAAGTAGTCATTAAATTGGCCATGAAAGATTTCATTGCCTCAAATATTTTGAATTAGCCAAGGTTTATAGGTCAAAAAGGAGAAGCACCTCTGCCAGCAAGGAGCAATGAGCCCAACATTTCAAATACTTCCAATTAATATCAATCTTTCGCCCTCAGATTCACCAGTCTACTGCCTCCTTACCTCAGACTACACTGAAGGGTTTCAGTGAGATCTGCCAAGAAAAGTATATTTTATTGCAAGACTCTTGTTCTTGAATGAAGAATAATTGTAATAAATCCTTTGAGGGAAATATATTTGGTAAATGGAGGGCATTCAAAGGTTAATAAAATCCTCGAGGGTCATCTTCTGACTTCACACTCCCAACAGGGAGCTTGATCCAACACAAATGCATATTGGAAATTAGAGCATACACCACTCATGATTTTTCAATCATTTAAAATACTGGTAGAGAAATAGGAAGTGCATTTCTCATATGGGCTCTTGTCAGATGAGGCTTTCTGCCAACAGGAAAATTGCAAAAGTTACCCTTTTGGTCTCCACTAAAGGAGCTACTTGAAATCACAGCACAGAAGGAGGCCATTCAGCCCATCGTGTCTGTGCCATCTCTCAGCAAGAGCAACTCACCTAGTCCCACTCCCCTGCTTTTTCCCTGTAGCCCTGCAAATTCTTTCTCTTCAGATAATTATCCAGTTCTCTTTTGAAGGCCTTGATTGAATCTGCCTCCACCACACTCTCAGTGTTAGATTTCAGCTTGTGTTTTAAAACACATACATTATGCCCCACAAAACTTGGGTTCTGTGGGATTCTAATTTATATCATTTATTAAAGGTGGTAAAAGGACATGGCATCCGTTTCCGAATTAAACTGGGAGTGGCACAGTTCCAAAGTTGAGTTTATAATTAACTTACAGTAAAATTCTATTATCACTTCAGCTCTGATGCCAGTGCTGATTGTCTTCTACTGCAGTGCAGCACAATAAATAGCTTCTATGCCGCAGTGCTGAATTATATGTCACATATCCTTCACTCATATTTCAGTATTCCTGTGTCATATTAATAATGGAGCTGAACAGTCAGACAAGCTCAATGAGAGCACTTTCCTATGTCAGGGTCAAAGCAGGCAGACTTTTGGTGGGGGGGAGGGAGGGGAAGTGCAACTAATGACAATTAAATTTAGGACAACAGTAGTGTTTGGGGAAGCATGGTGGAACTGGCAGCATTAAAACAATGTCATACCTGTTATACCATCTATAATGTCTTTATAACAATGCCAGAATAAGCACTGGACAGAACGATGCAGTCAAAAACAATGGCATGCTGTATTAAGGTGGATTTCCTTCTATTATCACCATGGACACAGTATCCTTGTTGTCAACCTAAAGACTGAGATTATATATCATGGGGCAGAGGGTGGAATTCTCAGGCTATTCAAACTGTGGTGTTTTCCTCCCTGAATCAAAATATACAAACTAAAAGTCAAGGAGTTAGAAAATGCAGAAACACAGGTCTTTCAGCCCCTCGATCCAATTCCAAAATTCAATTAGATCATGGCTGATATGTGATGTATCTTAACTCCATCTTTCCTCCTTGGTTCCATAAACTTTAATACCCTTGGCCTAACAAAAATCTATCAATCTCTGATTAGAAATTTTCAATTAATCTAGCCTCAGCAGCGTTTTGGGGGAGAGAGTTCCAGATTTCCATTACTTTTTGTGAGAAAAGGTGCTTCCTGACAATACTCCTAGCTCTAATTTTAAGGTTACACCTCTTTGTTCTGGAAACCCCACTAGAGAACATAGTGGAGGACTGCTCCTTTTGCAAAAAAAAACAAGTTAAATATGGAACAAAAAAGTGTCTACACTTCTACAAAATCTTATGATAAGCTATAAGCAGCAGAGTACCCTTGGACATGATGGGTGGAATTTAATGGGTCCCCAGGAGATGGGTTTGGAGGTGGGGGGCGGGGTGGAGTCCCATAGAATTGTAATGGAAGGTGGGGGGAGTGAAGGGCCCATTGCCTTCCTGTCGCACCACAATTCTGCTCAGAGGCCAATTGAGGCCCTTAAGTGGCTAATCAGTAGCTGTAATATTACGTGTTCCTTTGGTGCGTGATCTATTGTAAGACTCACAGGACTAAAAGAAATATCCAAAGTAACTGGAACATATATATACAAACAGTTACTGCACAAGCTGGGTGGCACAGTGGCGCAGTGGTTAGCACCGCAGCCTCACAGCTCCAGCGACCTTGATTTGGTTCTGGGTACTGCTTGTGTGGAGTTTGCAAGTTCTCCCTGTGACTGTCTGGGTTTCCGCTGGGTGCTCTGGTTTCCTCCCACAGCCAAAGACTTGAAGGTTGATAGGTAAATTGGCCATTGTAAATTGCCCCTAGTGTAGGTAGGTGGTAGGAGAATGGTGGGAATATGGGATTAATGTAGGATTAGTATAAATGGGTGGTTGTTGGTCAGCACAGACTCAGTGGGCTGAAGGGCCTGTTTCAGTCCTGTATCTCTAAATAAATAAGCTACATCTAAACACCTCTTGATCTGTTAGGCTCCACCCACAACTAACTGGCCATGTGTGCCACAACATCAATTTCCCCAGTGACCTTCACTTCCAGCTCATGAGGTGATCTGCTCTTAAGGTGGTCCCTTCTTCAGGTTATCCCACAACAGTAGCCACTTGGCCTCTTCCTGCTGCTGCTGGAATTAAACCAGAGACAGGGGGGACCTTGGTCACCCAGTGAAACAAGGGGGGCTGGTGGGTCTCCTCTTGTGGCCCATGGAGGGCCCCCAGTGGCAAAGGCCACCCCTCAGTTAACACCACCCCGTGACTACAACTCCCACCCTCCTTCCCTCCCCTCCAATGGCAGGGTCTGCCTCACTTACCTTGGGTCTGGGGCTCCAGTGCTGGGCCTGGTCCCAGGCCTTGTGTAGTAACAGGAGGTGGCACTGCTGATACTACTGAGTCGCCAGCCTTCTGATTGGCCAGTTGGTCTTGGAGGCATGATCCCCATCCTCAAAGGGATGGGAATCCTGGTGTTGGGCGGTCAATTGCCCTACTGCTGCTGAATTGCGCTGGGGTGGGAGGCTCTGATGGACCAGTGCCGAGACCCCCACTGGCTCAACTAAATTCAGCCCGATAAGTGTATTCTAACTTTTCCCCTCAATTTTCTCTTGTCAATGATTCCTTCCAGTCTTTGTACCTTTCCGTTCTGAAGGAGCAGGTTCCTCCCAGCTGTTGCTCTTCAGAGGCTAGCCTTCCATTCTGATGAAAGGTCGTTGGCCTGAAATGCTAACTCCGGGCTGAATTTTGTTAGACTCGAAGAATTTCCGCCGTCTTACTGAAAGGGGGAGCCACCCCCCTGCTGGCGGGCAGTGGGACCTGGGGGCGGCAGTTTGCTGGCAACATACAATTAATAGCTGCCACGAGGACCACCATCCACCAGAGGATGGTGACCCGCCTCCCAGAGCTGCTGGCCTAATCAGAGGACTGGCAGCTCAACAGCCTCAGAAATACCAACATTACCGGTCATCACTGCTGAGGCTGCACATGATGCCGAGGTGCCTTTGAAGACAATGTATGTTTTGCTGAGCAAGCTGGCCCCAGCGATCGGGGGTGGTGGGGGGGGGGATGCGGGGGGCGTGAGTATTGGGGGGGCTGTTGGTGGTGGGCAAATTGCAGCAGCTGCACCTCAACCACCGGGGCAGCCATTGCTACTAGGGAGTGGCCACAAAGGAGGGTGCACCCCCACCTGCCCCAGGAACCCACTGGGAGGCCACCAGGGTTTACCAGGCCGTCTCCCCATGTGACAGTGTTTCCTCCTGACACAGGCAAAATGCCAGTGGGGTGGGAAATGGCCCTTAATTGGGCTCTTAAGTGCCTCAATTGGCTATCCCATGGGCGGCAAAGCCACTGAGGTTCCCACTGCTGACAATACGCCATGGCGGTGGGAAGACGTCGGTCTCCCTTACCGACACCTTCCCCCACCATATTACCAGCCCTCCCAGCCCATCACTATAGAGCTAGTAACATTCAGACCATTATTTCTCTCTCCACAGATGCTGCCAGATCTCCTGAGCATTTCCAGCATTTTCTGTTTTTATTACTATGCCACCGTACTGTACCATATCTAACTGGTATTATGTTTTAAACCTTTAACTCAGATACATTCTTTCCTCTTGCTCAGAAACAAAGACCAAGGCTGGAATTTTACAGCCACCCCCCCCCCCCCCCCCCGCACCCCCACAATGAGACGACTGGTGGTGGTGTGGGTGGGGGGCATAAAATTGAGTGGGAGGTGGGTGGTGGGCCTTTTCAGGCTCCCTCCTGCCCCCGCTGCAATTATACACAGAGTGGCGGTGGTGAGAAATGGCCTGCCCTCCCCAGGCTAATCAAGGCCCTTAAGTGGCCAATTAACTGGCACTTAAGGGCCTCCTCCCACCACTGTGGGTATTTTACCTTTGGCGCCCGAACGGCAAAGGCCCCAAGTTCCCCGCCTGGTTTTACCAGGCGGCCTTATTGTGGGCTGAGGGCGGCCCTCCTGATCGGGCACCCTGTGCCCCATGGAGGGCCGTCCCCGAAGCCCCAACCACCCCCAATGCACAACACTCTCCATGCCGCCAAATTGACCCTCCTTGCCTTGCTAAGGCCCAGCTGATTGCCCCCAGTGAGGCCCTAAAAACTTACCTGAGTTCCGGGGCTGTTCTTCCTCCGATGGCTGGGTATAAACCCAGCAGTGGCCACCGCTCCTGCTGGCGCTGCTGAGACTGAGAGCTGCCGGCCCACTGATTGGCCGGCAGCTCCATTAGGTGGAACTTCCTGCCTCACGGAGGTGGAAGTCCTGCCCAAGACTAATTTAGGGCCTGGGGAGCGAAAAATCCCGGCCTGGCTTTCCAGGCTCAGCGGAGGTGGGCTCGCCCCCATATTTTTTGGCCGGTGGGCGAGACCTCCTGCCCAACATAAAATTCTGGCCCAAGAATACAAATAAGCATTCATTCTCTAATTACATGCCTGCAATCTGGGTAATTGTACTCAACCCAGGGTTCAAATTGAAAACCTTGCCTTAATATTAAGTTTCCTGAATATATAACGTAACAATAAATTATCTCCTTGACTTCAGAAAGCAGTAGAATAAACTGTCTCAGGGAGGCCGACTCCGGAAATGAACCAGAGAATAAATTTATTGATAAATAGGTAAGAAAACATAACAAGAACTATAGAGCAGATACCTAGCAATGAACAAAACTTGAATATTTCTTCTCACAAGATACAAAATAAACAATTGTATCTCCTATACTAAAACTCATAATAAAACTGTACTGGATAATATCCCTTAACAATGTTACTAGGTGAAGATGAGTGTAAGCCCTTCCACAGAGTCCCCAGTTTTAATTCCATGTGTGTTGTAGGTAGAAAGCCAGTAATATAATACATCATTCTCAAACTGATCCGTTACCACCCATTTTCAAACCCACTAACATGAATGTCACCCCAGATGTATCTAGTTTATATGTCAAAATGGGTATCATAGAATCATAGAATGATGCAGCACAGAAGGAGGCCATTTGGCCTACCGTGCCTGTGCATGGTCTTTGAAAGAGCAACCCATTTAGACCCATTCCCCAGCTTTTTCCCCATAGCCCTGCAAATTTTTCCACTTCAAGAATTTATCCTGCATAAAAAAAAATCTCCTCATATCTCCTTGGGTTCTTTTGCCTTAAATCTGTGTCCTCTGTTCCCGACCCTTCTGCCACTGGAAAAATAATTCTCATTATTTACTCTGTCCAAATCCTCTGTGATTTTGAACACCTCCATCAAATCTCCTCTTATTTCTCTGCTCTAAGGAGAAAACCCTACCTTCTCTAGTCTCTCCATGTAACTGAAGTTCCTCATCCATTATACTATTCTGGTAAATTTCCTCTGCACCCTGAGGTCGTCACAACCTTCCTAAAGTGTGATCCTCAGAATTCGACACAGTTCTCCTGTTGAGGCCTAACCAGATTTGTCAAGCTTTAGCATAATATCCTTGCTTTTGTACTCTATGCAACTATTTAAACAACCAAGGCTTCCGTATGTTTTTAAACAGCCTTCTCAGCTTGTTCTGCCACCTTCAAAGATTTGTGTATGTACACCCCCTCTCTATTTCTGCACCCCCTTTAAAACTGTACCATTTAGTTTAATTTGCCTCTCCTCATTCTTCCCAACAAAATGCATCACTTCGCATTTTATCTGCCATCCTCCTGA
The DNA here is from genome assembly GCF_036365525.1 of Heterodontus francisci. Lineage (NCBI taxonomy): Eukaryota > Metazoa > Chordata > Chondrichthyes > Heterodontiformes > Heterodontidae > Heterodontus > Heterodontus francisci. The sequence continues at coordinate 78,928,331 of NC_090371.1, read as the reverse complement.
AGTCTGTTACTATCCTCATTGTTTATTACTTTTCCATTTTTGTGCCATTTATAAACTGAAATTATGCTCTGTATACCCAAGTTTATGTCATTAATATACATCTAAAAGATCAATGGTCTTAATACCAACCCCAGGAGCAAAATCACTGTATTCTTTCCTCCAATCTGGAAAACAACTATTCACCACTACGCTTTTCTTTCTGTCCCTTAGCAAGTTCTATTTCCACGCTGCCATTGTCCTGTTAATCCTTTGGGCTTCAATTTTGCTAACATGTTTATAATAGTGTTTTATCAAACACCTTTTGAAAGTCCATATATGCAACATCACTTGCACTACCCTCATCTACCCTTTTCATTACGTCATCAAAGAGCTCGATCATATTTGTCAAACACAAATTGCTTTTATTAAATCCATGTTGGTTGTCATCTATTAACCAATATTTTTCCAACTGACAATTAATTTTGCCTCAGATTATTGTCTCTAAAAGTTTTCCCGCCAAAGTTAGACTAATTTACCTGTAGCTGTCAGATTTATCCTTTTTTATTAACAATTTGCTTCACAAACCACTGACCACCTCCAGGCGCTTATCCATTGTCTCTCGAGATAAGGAGGCCAAAGAAGATTAACAATAATGTAGTGTTTGTTATGTTATGTCAGTTATGTAGATAAAGAATTAGAGATGGGGCAGTGTGTGCTGACTTCAAAATGAAAGTGACATATGATCTTATTATAGGAATAGTAGATCATAATTTGTAACTATGGCCAGAATTTTAAGCCCACCTCCCCCCATTAACCCCACTCCCAACCAGCCCCTGGGAGCAGGCTGGAAGGCAGGGAGGTGTAAAATCGGGTGCGACAGAGGGGGTGCCATGCCTGTTGCCTACCCACCCCCACAAGCATTTTACCAGCAGCAGAGGATGTGGCAGGCCACCCACCTGCCTGCCCTTAGGTCAATTGAGCCACTTGAGTGGCCAATTAATGATCTCTTTCCACTGCTGCTGGTAAAATGGGTACTTTGTCATCTGGGGAGGCCATTCAACAATACCTGGCGGCCACCTTGCAGGCTGGGGGATGGGGAGGGTGGAGAGACCCTCCTGATTGGGCACCCTGTGCTCAATGGAGGACACCCACAATGGCACTGGCCACAACCACTGGAGCGCCCCTCCCCTCACGTTTGACCCCCCCAAACAACTTACCTTTTTTTACGGCTCTTTCGCTGGCTGGATCTGTGGCCTGCTGCAGTCCCAGCAGTTGCCGCCGCTCCCAGTGGTGCTGCTGGAACTGAGCAACTGCCAGCCCTCTGATTGGTCGGCAGCTCTTGGAGGTGGGACATCCTGTCTCATGGAGGCAGAAGCCACCACTGCAGACAATTAATTGCATGAGCCATACAAAATGCATTCGTGGCTTCCAAGGCCAGCAGAGGGGAGCTCGCCCCCAGCTTTCCAGATGGTAGCCAGGGTCACTGCCTCCTTGTAAAAGTCCGGTCTATTGATGGCAACTATCAGGGATTTAATTTACACTGGTGACAAAGACAATCCCAAATGTTTCAAATTTAAAAGTGAATGGAACAGAAACAGTAATATATAAAAATGTCGACCAAGTCAGAAGAGGCAGAAATTGAAATGGGAATTTATTTGTCCTTCCCATTCGATGTTTTAATCAGTAAGAATGTAGAGAATGAGGGAGTTACTTCAATGACTGTGAAGCACTTTGAGGCATTCTGAGATTGTGAAAGCTGTTATATAATTGCAGGTCTTTTTTTCTTTCTTACAGACAAGCAGCTCAAGGAAGAAGAGATCAAGGTGAGTGGATGCAGAAATTACTGAGTTGCATGAGGTCTAGAACTTCCCATGTCTGATGATGAATTGGTTCGGAACTCCTGGCAACTACTCTGGGCTGCTGCACTGCTGATCCAATGACTTTGCCGGTGCGTTTGGAGTCACCAGTGATGCTGCTCCCAAGAGGATAGCTCGTGCTGGTCTGGAATTTATAACAGGCACATCAGGTAAGGACAGGATTGGTATTGATTGACATGCTCCAACTGAGGACCTGCTGCCACTCACTATCAATGCTCAAACACAACAAATGGCAATTTGAGTGAGGCAGTGGTGGTATCTTTTGGTTCAAGTTCATGGAAGACATTTCCTCCTCCTGACTGTCCGTGACTAAGACAGAGGTATGTATTTAGCATGCGTTTGACTTGAAATCCAGTAAACTGCGTTACCAAGATCAGCTTATTTGGATCTCGAAGCATGTACTTGTGCTTCATCTGAGATGCTGACTCCGAAAAAGGATGTGAACTTGTGAAACCAGTATTTCAGCAGTGGTTGCTGCTTCTTTCAATAGCAAAATCTCATAGATCCACATAGTTCAGCACAACTGTCCCATGGGATTTGTAAAATCACAGTACTACAGTACCATTGAGCTAGCAATGAAAATAATCCCGCCAAGGTTCCTGCTTCAGATTTCTGTCCAGAAACTCCTGCTGAAAATAGGGCATTCTGAGTGAGGATACATTCCGGCCTGGCTGTTATTGTCAAATGGGCTGCTGGATTTCACTTTCCCCATTCGTACATTGGGAGAACTATCAGTGCATGTATAAAAATTGCTTTTTAAATTCATTCTTGGGATAAGGATATTGCTAGAAATGTGCGTACCATCCCTGGTTACAATTCAATCACCTCTAGGTCACTTCTTTTTTTATTCATTCATGAGATGTGGGTGTCACTGACAAGGCTAGCATTTATTACCCATCCCTAATTGCCCATGTGAAAGTGATGGTGAACCGCCGTCTTGAACTCCTGCAGTCCATGTGGTTTAGCGACAACACAGTGCTGAGAGGGAGGGAGTGCCAGGATTTTGACTAACTGACAATGAAGGAACGGTGATATATTTCCAAGTCAGGATGGTCTGTGACTTGAAAGGAAACTTGCAAGCTCTATGCGCCTGCTGCCCTTGTCCATTTAGGTCAGGAGTCAGCAGTCTGAGCCTCCGGAGCCACACGCAACTCTTTAACATCTCATTTGTGGCTCCCAACCTTTTGCATGAGAAAAGCCTAAAAATAATTAAGTCAAGAAAAGTAAGAACTGCGTATTTATTGTGGGATAAAAAGCTAATCATTATGCAACACTTCACGATTTAAAATGATTATTTTAATGTGAAACATTATCGTTCCCTAAATGAACCTGTTCGTGTGGTACAGCTGCACCCTGGTTATAGATAATGGGCCAGATTTTAAGAGCCTGTCGTCACTCCCAGCGGCGAGCTCAAAAAATAGCAGGCCACACACCAAACAGCCGCTGCGATCTCCCACGCGGCACCTTATTTAAATAGCTGGACTGACCCACCTTGCCCCACACAATCACGTGGAGGGGGCGGACTGTCCGACACCAGCAATGGCGTCAGCTGCCTGTGCGCAGGCACTGGCGCCATTTTTAAAGGGCAGCCAGACCTGCCATTGTATTTAAATTTTAACGGTGCACACCCACCCCCCCCCAAATTATCAAATAAAATTCTAACACCACGTTCCCACTCCCAATAACAATTACATTAATGATTTGCCCTTACCCCCTCCCCCAAAACAATTACCTTTCAAATCTGACCTTCCTCCCCACCCCAGAGTGCACAAAGTTTAAAGTTCATCCCTTCCCACCATCCCTTACACTCATTGCATTTATTTGACCCCGTTTCCACCCCCCACCCCCCACACTGGAAATCTTCGCTCATTCCCCCAACCCACTAGTGTCATGCTGGCTTTCATCAGATGGGGAATTGAAGGCACAGGAGTGCCGCACTAAGGATTGCAGCGGGCCCGGATGATCGTGGTAAATTCATTTAGATTTATTCATTTCATTGATTTAAATATGTAGATGCATGTCCTATTGCCCAGCAGCAGGGAGGCCGCCACGAAGCCTTGCCTCCGCTGGAAGGAGCGAGCCGATCGAGCTTCGTGGCAGCCTCTGCCCGAACAATCTTCTGGCTTTCCTCCACCATGGAGCCCGGCATCGTGGGCTTGATAAAATCCAGCCTAATGTCTTTGATTCAAGGAACTGGTTTTATGGTTTCAAACATTGTTGTTTCTAATATAGCTGAGATGATAAATTATTCCGAGTGTGCTACTAGAAGCTTTTTTTTAATCATGAGAACCAATAGCTGAAAACATTGTCTTAATTCTAAGCAGCTTTAGTTAAAGTTTTTTTTAAAGTACTGACAATATTTTAGGAATAAAAGTAAAAAAAGAACAGTGTTAATTCAGAGTTAGCTCTATTTTAATTTTTTTTTCTACTGATATATAAATTCAACACATTTTATTTATTATATATGCAAATTATGCATTTTATGAGAGACACTTGGCAATTTGATTTTGAAATGTTGATTTTTTTCATCGTGCAGCTCCTAATTGTTTTTATTTTAGGCAATTTTTTTTAGAAAAGGTTTTTCAGGGAAAAAGGCTGCAGACCCCTGCTCTAGGTGGTAGAGGCTACATGTTTGGGAGTTGCTGTTGAAGAAGCCTTGGCAAATTTCTGCAGTGCATCTTGTAGATGGTCCACACTGCTGCCACTGTGCACTGGTGATGGAGGGAGTGAATGTTTAAGGTGAAGGATGGGGTGCCGATCAAGGGGGCTGTTTTGTCCTGGATGGTGTTGAGCTTCCTGAGTGTTGTTACAGCTGCACTCATCCAGGCAAATGGAGAGTACTGCAGAGGGCAGTTAAGAGGCAACCATATTTGTGTGGGATTAGAATCACATCTAGGCCAGACTAGGTAAGGATGGCACGTTTCCTTCCCTAAAGGACATGAGTGAACCAATTGGCTTTTCACAACAGTACAAAAGCTTCACATTTACTGATACAAGCAGTTTAAAACTTAATTCAAATTCTCAAAATGCCATGATAGGATTTAAACTCACAGAGGGTAATATTAATCCCCAAGGAGGGGTTGGTTTGGATTAGGTCAAAAGTTCAAACTTGAAAAATGTCAAACTTGGCTCCAATCCACCTTGAACTTACCCAGTTTTAACCAAGGTGGAATGGGAGGAGGGAAACCAATTCACTGTCAGGAGGTGGAGTCAGTCAATAGAAGCTTTTAATGATGTTGTGTGCCTCCATTTTAACATGCTTTTAATTTCTCACCTAATTGCCTTGGGGAACCCAGCAGGTACAAGGAGGTGAAAAGGGCCGGATCCATTTATAGCACTGCCTGTGGATCAACAGGAGAAAGAGTGTTCCCTCCAGACCCAACAAGCTAATCTGTTTCCTTCCCCATGATTGCCTGACCACCTCCACAATCTCCCAACCCCTGTGATCTTCCCTCAACCATCTCCAACTCCTGCAATCTTCACCTATCTCCACACTCTTCCCAGCAATCTCCGACTCACCTGATCTCTACGCTCACCCCCCTCCCCACAATCTCTCCCCCAAGACTATGATCCCTCTGGAGCTATGAGCTTCCTGCTCCCCTCAATCCCTCCTTCACTCCCTAATCTCTGCTCCTCAGCAACAGTCTTGTGCCACAGGCTTTCACACACAACAGGCAGGCAGCCAGTCAGTCAGGCTGGGCGGTAGTTAAGTTAGGAGGTGCATGCTTGTAATGTTTCACTCTGTAAATAAATGTTAGACTGAGTAAAGATTGGCTCCAGTTTAATCCTTCATCAACTGGCAGATTATTTTTTTAAAGGTGTGAAACTTGTAAGTGTTGATGTTTAAAGAGACTTAGATGTGCTTGTACAAGGAACACAGAAAGTTAACATGCAGATATAGCAAGCAATTAGGAAGGCCAATGGCATGTTGGTTTTTATTGAAAGGGGATTGGAGTACAAGAACAAATAAGTCTTGCTGCAGTTGTACAGTGTTTTGTTGAGACCACATCTGGAATACTGTGTGCAGTTTTGATCTCCACATTTAAGAAAGGATATACTTGCATTGGAGGCAGCCCAGCGAAGGTTCGCTGAATTGGTCCCTGGGATGCTGGGGGTTGTCCTATGATGAGAGGCTGAGTAAATTGGGACTAAATTCTCTGGAGTTTAGAAGAATGAGAGGCGATTTCATTGAAACATTCAAGATTCCGAAGGGTTGTATAGAGTAGACACTGAGAGATTGTTTCCACTGTTCGAGGAATTTAAAACATGGGGGCACAGTCTCAGGATAAGGGGCCGATCATTTAGGACTGAGATGAGGAAAATTACTTCACTCAAAGGGTTGTGAATCTTTGGAATTCTCCACCCCAGACGGTTGTGGATGCTCCATTATTGAATAAATTTAAGGCTGGAATAGACAGATTTTTGATCTCTCAGGGAATCAAAGGATATGGCGAGTGGGCGGGAAAATGGATTTGAAACCTAGAATCAACGATGATTGTATTGAATGGCAGAGCAGGCTCAATGGGCCATATGGTCTACTTCTGCTACTATTTCTTGTGTGCTGATGTTTTTGTGTAAGACTACAATCCTAGTTACTGTAGTGTTTGATTGATCTGGGTTTGATTGTATTAGTCTGTCCACTTAATCTGTATTTGATTGCTTAAGGTGGAGCTTAAGAGTTAAAACTGAAACTAGAAGGTTCCACGGCAAAAGAAAACACACTGCTCTGAGGAGACATTGTACTGAGATAATATAAGAACTATTATATTTTAAAGTGCTGTAAATAAATCAGTTGGTGATTCAATATAAATGTGATATCTGCATTGCTCTGAGATAAATAAGATATACATACAATATCCAGCAACCCGGCATAAACATAACAGTAGACACTATGTCTAACAGCAGAAAGCAAATGTAAATTTTTTGGCTATGGTTCTACTCTAATGTTCTCAGAGTGGAAGAATGAAGTGCATATGTGGACATAGGTTACTTCTCTACCAAAGAGGAAACAATGGGTAGCGCAGTAGCTAGCACCGCAGCCTCACAGCTCCAGTGACCCGGGTCCGATTCCGGGTACTGCCTGTGTGGCGTTTGCAAGTTCTCCCTGTGACCACGTGGGTTTCTGCCGGGTGCTCTGGTTTCCTCCCACAGCCAAAGACTTGCAGGTTGATAGGTAAATTGGCCATTGGAAATTGCCCCTAGTGTAGGTAGGTGATAGGAGAATTTTGGGGATGTGGTAGGGAATATGGGATTAATGTAGGATTAGTATAAAATGGGTGGTTGATGTTCGGCACAGACTCGGTGATACGAAGGGCCTGTTTCAGTGCTGTATCTCTAAATAAATAAATAAAGGTTTGGTCTCGACATTGTCGCTTCCTAAAATAGGAAATGAAGTATTTTGTGAGCTGGATGCCTATCACTTGGATACTGATGAAGGTTTGGATCTTCTGTTCAGAGTTCTTGGATTGAACTGAAAAGAAAGGTGATCTAATAAATGCCTATGAGTCATGATTAGACTTTGATAGATTTTGGAAAACAGATGGTTATTCACTGGAGGAGTATATCATGGACTTTAACAGACAGTATAAAAGATTGGGGAAATTTAGAGATCCCTGGTTCAGTGCAAGCATTTAAATTGCTTAATTTTGCTCAGTTGTCGCATATGGACAGGTTCCTGGTTCTATCTGGGGATCAGTTCTCATAGAGAGATTCTGTGTTGGATCAGGTGTCTGCTGCCTTAAAAAAATTCCTGGAGAAACAATCATTTCCTACAGCCTTGGAGAAAGAAATGGGACATTCCACAGAGACACAAAGAATGGAGGACTCAATGATTGTGGATTTCAAAATGGTCCTGATACTGGACTCAGGCAACAGTGCAACAGGAAGGTTACAGACAGACAGAATGAAGATGAAAACACCTTCAGCAGATCTGAATATTCAAGAAAAATACAGAATTGCAACAGCAATTACAGTGGAAATGGTGGCATAACTAGTAGTCCAGAGGTCCAGGCTAATGCTCTGGAGACACAGGTTCAAATCCCGCCATGGCAGCTGGTGTAATTTAAAATCAATTAATTAATTTTAAAAATCTGCAATGAAGAGCTGGTTTCAATAATGATGCCATGAAACTATCATTGATCGTAAAAACCAATTTGGTTCACTCATGTCCTTTAGGGCAGGAAATCTGCCATCCTTACCTTGTCTGGCCTTCATGTGGCACCAGACCCACAGCAACTGCCCTCTGAAATAGCCAAGTAAACCACTCAATAATCAAGGGTAATTAGGGATAGGCAACAAATGCTAGCCTTGCCAACGACGCCCACATGTCATGAAAGAATAAAAAAAATTATAGGTGAATGAATCCCAGGAATGCTCAAGGAACAGTTAATAGGTGCTTAAGGTATGACTCAAAGAACTGCATTTTTAAAGCCTGACGCCAAAATAGGCGGCGGGCGGCAAATTTTGTGGCCTGCACACACGGGGCCCACGTCTCAGAGCCGCCGCAATTCCAAACACGGCAGCTCATTAGCATGGCCAGGGCAGCCGCACCTCCCCCTCCCCCCACCCCACAATGATGTGGAGGGGGCGGGCAAGCCATCCCAGGCAACAGTGTCCGGCACTAATGCGCAGGTGCCGGCGCCATTTTTAAAGGACTTAGATCCATAAATAAGCATTTTTAATTTTAAAGGAACATCACATTGTAAATTAATTAAAGTAAGTGAGAACTTTTTTCCATCCCCTCCCACACTCCCCCAATAGCCTTGCATTAAATTAATTGCATGCTCACCTGCCAAAATACTTACCTTGACAACGTGACCGTCCCCTGCAAAGGTCATGAACTGTAACCCTCAACCCCATCCCATAATCCCCCCAACCAATCTGAAGCATTTTAACAATGCTACCCCCTCCCACACAGAGAAAGTCACCTCCTCCCCCCCCTCCCCACAAGTGTCACGACTTTGAATCCCCGTTCCATTTGCCAGAACGAAGATACCAACCTGCTGGCAGAATCACTGCAGCCTGCATATTCATTAAAGGTAATTTGCATATTATAATATGGATCCTGTTGCTGAGCGGCAGGGCGGCCGCCACGAGGCCTCACCGCTGAGATTGGGACGGAGCCTGCCAGCGTCGGGGTCAATGGCGTGCCTCGTCCATTGCTATATTCATTCACCCCCCGCTACTGTTCCCGGCATCAAGAGCCTTCAAAATCCAGCCCAAAGTATCATTATATATATAGTTTATAGTTTATAGAGATACAGCACTGAAACAGGCCCTTCGGCCCACCGAGTCTGTGCCGACCATCAACCACCCATTTATACTAATCCTACATTAATTCCATACTCCTACCACATCCCCACTTGTCCCTATATTTCCCTACCACCTACCTATACTAGGGGCAATTTATAATGGCCAATTTACCTATCAACCTGCAAGTCTTTGGCATGTGGGAGGAAACCGGAGCACCCGGAGGAAACCCACGCAGACACAGGGAGAACTTGCAAACTCCACACAGGCAGTACCCAGAATTGAACCCGGGTCACTGGAGCTGTGAGGCTGCGGTGCTAACCACTGCGCCACTGTGCCGCCCCTACTTAAAGCGGAGAGGCAGTGTCCCCAAAATGACACATGACACAGAGAATTCTGAGGCAGAAGATAAAGATAATGATGACTCCAAACGAATTATACGAGTCACAAGGAGTTTTAGCCCTGTGATGAATGTGTTAGTTGCAGACTCGTTCAATTGTGTGTGCTAGATAGTGCTTGCACTTCCACAGTATGCAGAAGAGATTGATTAAAAAGTAATCTGGATTCACTAGATAGTGAGGATCGATGCAAGGTTCTGGAGCATAAAAGGATGACTTAATTTAGGTTTGGTGATGACAACACATTGGTCACTCAAGAGTTGTAATTCCATGTAAAATAGCTGGAGTAAGCCACGTTTTCAGTACTGACATAATATCTACTGAGATGTTTTTTCTGTTGAGTAAACCTTCCATGAAAAAGGCTCAAATGAAACTTGACATGATAAGGCAATTATTTTTGAAAAGTCAGTGGATCTGCAGTTTACCTAATCAGGACATTATTGTATCCCCTTAACAAAGCCTGATGTTTCTCGTCAGAGTGTTAGAGAAGTATTAATGGCATCAGGTGATAAGAATCAGAGAGAAAAAAAGCAAATTGTCTTCAAGTTATATAGACAATTTGCTCACCCCACTTGCCAAAGATTAAAAGCACTGCTAAAGGATGCAGGTGTGGTTTATGAAGAATATGCAAGGCGAATAGAAGAAATTAATGAGAGGTGTGAATTTTTTTTTTATTCATTCATGGGATGTAGGTGCCGCTGGCCAGGCCAGCATTTATTGCCCATCCCTAATTGCCCTTGAGAAGGTGGTTGTGAGATGCCTTCTTGAACTGCTGCAGTCCATGTGAGTTAGGTACATCCACAGTGCTGTTAGGAAGGGAGTTCCAGGATTTTGACCCAGCATCAGTGAAGGAACAGCGATATAGTTCCAAGTCAGGATGATGTGTGACTTGGAGGGGAACTTGCAGTTGGTGGTGTTCCCATGCATTTGCTGCCCTTGTCCTTCTAGTTGGTAGAGGTCGCAGGTTTGGAAGGTGCTGTCTAAGGAGCCTTGGTGCGTTGCTGCAGTGCATCTTGTCGATGGTACACACTGCTGCCACTGTGAGTCGGTGGTGGAGGGAGTGAATGTTTGTGAATGGAGTGCCAATCAAGCGGGCTGCTTTGTCCTGGATGATGTCGAGCTTCTTGAGTGTTGTTGGAGCTGCACCCATCCAGGCAAGTGGAGAGTATTCCATCACAATCCTGACTTGTGCCTTGTAGATGGTGGACAGGCTTTGGGGAGTCAGGAGGTGAGTTACTCGCCTCAGGATTCCTAGCCTCTGGCCTGCTCTGGTAACCATGGTACATACGAACATGCGAACATATGAATTAGGAGCAGGACTAGGCCATTTGGCCCCTTGAGCCTGCTCTGCCATTCAACAAGATCATGGCTGTTCTGATTGCAACCTTAGCTCCACATTCCCGCCTACCCCCGATAATCTTTCACCCCCTTGCTAATCAAGAATCTATCTCCCTCTGCCTTAGAAATATTCAAAGACTCTGCTTCCTTTTGAGGAAGAGAGTTCCAAAGAATTACGACCCTCTGAGGGCTAAAGTTTCTCCTCATCATTGTATTAGATGGGCAACCCCTTATTTTTAAACAGTGACCCATAGTTCTAGATTCTCCCACAAGAGGAACCATCCTTTCCACTTCCAACCTATCGAGATCCCTCTGGATCTGATATGTTTCAATCAAGTCGCTTCTTATTCTTTTAAACTCCAGCAGATGCAAGCTTTTATTCTTGCTGCCAAAATGGACAATTTCACATTTTCCCACATTATACTCCATTTGCCAATCTTTGCCCACTCACTTAACCTATCTATATCCCTTTGTAGCCTCCTTATGTCCTCTTCACAACTTATTTTCCTACCTATCTTTGTTTTATCAGCAGATTTAGTAAACATACCTTTGGCTCCTTCATCCAAGTCATTTATATAAATTATAAAAAGTTCAGGCCCCAGCACTGATCCCTGCAGCACACCACTCGTTAGCTTGCCAACCAGAAAATGACTCATTTATGCCTACTCTCTGTTTCCTGTTAACTAGTCAATCTTCTATCTAAGCCAATATGTTACCCCCTACACCATGAACTTTTATTGACTGCAATAACCTTTGATATGGCACCTTATCAAATACCTTCTGGAAATCTAAATGCAGTACATCCACTGGTTCCCCTTTATCCACAGCACATGTTACTTCTTCAAAGAACTCCAATAAATTGGTTAAACATGATTTCCCTTTCACAAAACCATGTTGACTCTGCCTGATTACTTTGAATTTTTCTAAGTGCCCTGCTATAACGCCTTTAATAATAGCTTCTAACATTTTACCTATGACAGATGTTAAGCTATTTGGCCTGTAGAGTCCTGCTTGCTGGCTCCCCTTTTTGAATAAAGGAGTTACATTCGCTATTTTCCAATCTAATGGAACCTTCAATGAATCTCGGGAATTTTGGAAAATTAAAACCAATGCATCTACTATCTCACTTGCCATTTCATTTAGGACTCTAGGATGAAGTCCATCAGGATCTGGGGACTTATCAGCCCGCTGCTCCAACAATTTGTTTAGTACCACTTCTCTGGTGATTGTATATTTCTTGAGTTCCTCTCTCCCTTCCATTTCCTGATTTACAGCTATTTCTGGGATGTTACTTGTATCCTCTATAGTGAAGATCAATGAAACATAGCTGTTCAATTCATCTGCTATCTCCTTATTTTGCATTATTAATTCCTCAGACTCACTTTCTTTAGGACCAACGCTCACTTTGTTAACTCTTTTCTCTTTTAAATGTCTATAGAAACTCTTACTATCTGTTTTTATATTTCTAGCTAGTTTTTTTCATACTCTAATCTTTACCTCCTTATTAATCTTGTAGTCATTCTTTGCTGTTTTTGTATTCTGTCCAATCTTCTGACCTGCCTCCCATTTTTGCACAATCATATTTTTTTTTAATTTGGTGCTATCTTTAACTTTTTAAGTTAGCCATGGATGGTGCATTCTCCACTTGGAATTTTTCTTTCTTGTTGGAATGTGTCTATTCTATATATTCTGAAATATCCCCTTAAATGTCTGCCACTGCATCTCTATTGACCTATTCCTTAACCTACTTTGCCAGTTCATTTTTGTTTGCTCTGCTTTCATGCCCTCATAATTGCCCTTGTTTAATTTTAAATACGCATCTTAGACCCACTTTTCACTCCCTCAAACTGAATGTAAAATTCAATCATGTTATCATTGCTGCTGCCTAGGGGTGCCTTCACTATGAGGTCATTAATTAATCCTATTTCATTGCACAATACCAGGTCTAGTATAGCCTGCTCTCTGGTTGGCTCCAGAACGTGCTGTTCTGAGAAACCAGCCCAGAAATATTCTATGAACTCCTCATCTAGGCTACCCTTGTCCATATGGTTTTTCCAGTCTATATGTAGATTAAAATGCCCCATGTTTATCGCCATATCTTTCTGACAAGCTTCCATTATGTCTTCCTTTATACTCCGTCCTATCATGTGGTTACTGTTAGGGCCTGTACACCACTTCCACAAGCGACTTCTTACCTTTATCATTTCTCACCTCTACCCAAACTGCTTCTACATCCTGGTTTCCTGAACTTAGGTCATCCCTCTCTATTGTGCTAATACCCTCATTATTAACAGAGCCACCCCTCTACTTTTTCCTAGATTCCTTTCCCTCCTATTTGCCATGTACCCTTCAATATTCGGGTCCAATCTATATCATCCTGCAGCCATGACTCTATAATGGCTATCAGATCGTACTTATTTATTTCTATTTACACTGTCCGTTCATCTGTGTTGTTTCGAATGCTATGTGCATTCGGATACAGAGTCTTTAGTTTTGTCTTTGCTGATTTATTCTTAGATTTGTATTTTCTGTCCCTTCCTGTCATGGACAAAAAACAAAGAACAAAGAGCAAAGAACAAAGAACAGTACAGCACAAGAACAGGCCATTCAGCCCTCCAAGCCTGCGCCAATCTTGATGCCTGCCTAAACTAAAACCTTCTGCACTTCCGGGGCCCATATCCCTCTATTCCCTTCCTATTCATATATTTGTCAAGATGTCTCTTAAACGTCGCTATCTGTTTAACATTTCCCATATTAATGCCTTCCGCTCTTGCCTTGTCTCTACTCTTTGATTTACCACATTTCCCAAATTTGATCCCTTGCCACCACTATTTATTTTAAATACCTCCCTAGTTATGTGGCTTGCTAGAACACTGCTCCTAGCACGGATAAGGTGTAGCCCATCACAACGTTCCAGCCCCCACTTTCCCCAGTACTGGTGCCAGTGCCCCACGAAGTGGAACCAACTTCTACCACACCAGTCTTTGAGCCACAAATTAATTTCTCCAATCTTATTTGCTCTATGCCAATTACCACATGGCTCAGATAATAATAGAGATTATTACCTTTGAGGTTCTGCTTCTTAATTTCCTCATACTGACTATGCAGAACCTCTTTCTTTGTCCTGCCTATGTCATTGGTACCTACTTAGACCACGATGACAGGATCCTCCCCCTCCCATTGTAAGCCCTGAAGAGATGTCCTGAACCCTGGCACTGGGCAGGGAACACAGCTTTCTGGACTCTTGCTCTTTGCTGCAGAGAACAGTGTCAATCCCCCTCCCTATACTGTCCCCTACTACCACTACATTCCTTTTTGCTCCCCCGGCTTGAATGGCTCCCTGTACCATGGTGCCAAGGCCAATCTGCTCATCTACGCTGCAGACCTCGCTTTTGTCCACACAGGTTACAAGCACCTCAAACCTATTTGACATTTGCAAAAGCTGAGGCTCCTCCACTACTGTCTGCTCAGTCCCTTTACCTGCCTCACTCACGGTCACACCTTCCTGTCCCTCACCGCTGGCCAAAATAGATGATCCTATTCTGAGGGGTGTGACTGTCTTCTGGTACAAAGTGTCCCAGTATCTCTCCCCCTCCCTGATGTGTCGCAGCATCTGCAGTTCAACTTCCAGATCAATAATCCTGATCCAAATTCCTCTAGCTGCTTACACTTTCTGCCAACGTGTATGTCCTGGATCGCTTTGGTGTCCAGGAGATCTCACATTCCACAGCTGCAACACAACACCTCTCCTGACATTGTTATTTATGTTATTTAGTTAATTTACTATAATTACTTTCTTAATTAAGTTAGAATAATTTCTACGTATACAACAATTTACTTTGCTTTTTAAATGCAGGTCCCACCTACAACTAAGAGTTATATGTCTCTTTATTACACAGGTATGTGTTTTAAGTATTTATTTTAAAGTTTCAGTTCTTTTTATTTATGGATCTTCCCTATCTCTGCTGTCCGAAGCTGGCTATCAACACACTGTCCCTTCAACTAAGCACTTAATGACCAATCAACTAATTACTGAACTTTACTAATACTAATAGCACCTGACAAATTACCTGAGTTTTGAAAGGTAATTGAGCAAAATACTCACCAGCCAATCAACTTACGACTTTCCTGTGATGTCACACCTCGAGGTCCCGTGCTATTTTTAAACTGTCTCTCTTTCTCTCTCTATCCTGATGTGCTATGCTGGTCCCGGAGTGCCCGCACTGTTTTTCACCTGACTGTCTGTCTGTCTGTCTGGCTCTCTCTCTCAATGTGCTCTCGAATGTGCATACGAACATATGAACTAAGAGTAGGAGTAGGCTAATCAGCCCCTCAAGCCTGCTCTGCCATTCTATAAGATCGTGGCTGATCTGTTTGTGGACTTAACTCCACTTTCCTGCCTACCCCCGACAGCCTTTGACTCCCTTGTTCGAAAAGAATCTGTCTACCTCTGCCTTAAAAACATTCAATGACCCTGCCTGCATCACTTTCCAGGAAAAAAAATCCACAGACTCACGACCCTCTGAAAGAAAAAAATTCTTGTCATCTCTGTCTTAAATGGGAGACCCTTTATTTTTAAACAGTGCCCCCTAGTTTACGTCTCTCCCACAAGGGGACATCAAATCCCCTTAGGATCTTATATGTTTCGATAAGATCACCTCTCACCCTTCTAAACTCCAATGAATACAGACCCAGCCCGTCCAACCTTTCCTCATAAGATAAAGCTGTCATCCCAGGAATCAGTTGAGTGAACTGTCTTTGAACTGTTTCCAATCCAATTATATCCTTTCTTAAAAAGGAGACCAAAACTGTACACAATACTTTAGATGTGGTCTCTGACTGATAATGGAGGGGAATTTGTCAATGAAGAGTTCAGAAACATGTGTGAAAACATGAACATTATGGTCATGAATACCACAGCTGAAAGTCCTTTCAGCAATGGACTTTGTGAAAGGAATCATGCAGTGATCGATGAAATGCTGCAGAAAATCTTAGCTGATCAACCAGGCTGCAAGTTGACAACTGTTGTGTTCGTGCTTTCTTCGGAAATAAGCTACCAAACAATCTTGAGCTGAATGGTAATTAAGTAGTGAGTTCTTTATTGTGAAGTAACAAGTTTACAAGAGAACTCTATAATACATGTGACTAGGTGACTAACACAATTCCAACTGAACTATCATGTGTTGGTTGATGTCGCTTCCTGTGATGATGTGTGAAGTACTCAAACAGTCAAAGTGATATCACAACATCACCCTTCCCTAAAATTGAAATACACAAAAGATTAACTATGTATATAATGAAACAGAACAGTTTTGAACAATATTTACATATGCACTGACTCTCATGTCCTTTAATCAAATGTCTCTAAAATGTTCAGGTGGTCGACTGATTCAACTTGATCTTGTCACTGTGTAGCTTGGATGAGAACTAGATTTGTCAACTTTTTTCTCTTGACCTGTATGTGTGTTTTGACAGTGATCCTGTGCTTGAGCATTACAATTGTCACTTTTCTTTGCTACGCTCTGTGGATTTGAATTTGAACGTGTTCTCAAAGCAATAGGGTTACAAGGCACAATGTTGTTAGCGAGTTCCCTCAGCTGACATCTGCTTCTTCTTAATACTGTTCCATGAGGGGTAGTAACTTCATACAACCTTGGTTCATTGCAGATTTTGGACACTTTTGCAGGAAATCATGTTCTCTCCTGTGGATGGATCACTCTAACCATCTGTCCAATCTGTAACGGTGGTAATTCCACGCCTGCGTTTTTGTCGTGTGCAGCTTTCTTGTTTCACTAACAGTTTGTCTTGTATTGATGAAGATTTCATGAAATGATGACTTGCAAGAGTCAGCTTGACTTGTCTTCGAAATATAATTTCCCCAGGTGATGGTAATCCTGTGCAGATTGGTGCTGCCCTTAAGTGTAACATGGCTATGCAACACTTCACAATGAATGACTTAACTGTACATACCATTCTTTCAGCTAGGCCATTTGACCAAGAATAATGTGGTGACAATGTGACATGGTTCAATGCCCATTTCTTGCAAAGTTCTTCAAATGGTTTGGCAGTATATTGCAGTCCAATGTCTGATACTATCTCCTCCAGAGGACCAAATAAACTGAAGATTGCGCTGATGAGCGGTTTCTACCATTTCACCGCCAATGGTTTGTGATCCATCTCGACTATGAAATGCTTGCCAAAGAGATAAGTATGAAACTTGATGATCCAAAATACCAGAGCTAGTGTTTTCCTTTCTATGTTGGAATAGTTGGCCTGTGTGGATGATAATGTCTTTGAACCAAAAGCAATTGGACAGCATTCTTGTTATTTGCACGCTCTAAGACCTTTTAACGAAGCATCTACTTCAAGAATGGTATCCTTATTCGGGTCATAACACTGCAAACATGCCTCGATCGACAGTGATTGCTTCAGTAAATCAAATGCATTCTGGTGATCCTTGTGCCACAGATATGGCCCATCCTTTTTGAGGAGCTCCTGCAGAGATGAAGACTTCTCAGAAAAATTTGAGATGCAGGGAGCAAAGAAATTAAATAGACAAAGACACCTCCATAAGTCTTCCTTGTCTTGTGGACTAGGCACGGTCTGACTATCCTCTAATATAAAAACAGAAAGTGCTGGAAAAACTTAGCAAGCCTGGCAGCATCTGTGGCAAGAGAAGCAGAGTTTTTTAGAATTAGAATTAGAACATTACAGCGCAGTACAGGCCCTTCGGCCCTCGATGTTGCGCCGACCTGTGAAACCATCTGACCTACACTATTCCATTTTCATCCATATGTCTATCCAATGACCACTTAAATGCCCTTAAAGTTGGCGAGTCTACTACTGTTGCAGGCAGGGCGTTCCACGCCCCTACTACTCTCTGAGTAAAGAAACTACCTCTGACATCTGTCCTATATCTATCACCCCTCAACTTAAAGCTATGTCCCCTCGTGTTTGCCATCACCATCCGAGGAAAAAGACTCTCATTATCCACCCTATCCAACCCTCTGATTATTTTATATGTCTCTATTAAGTCACCTCTCCTCCTCCTTCTCTCCAACGAAAACAACCTCAAGTCCCTCAGCCTTTCCTCGTAAGACCTTCCCTCCATACCAGGCAACATCCTAGTAAATCTCCTCTGCACCCTTTCCATAGTTTCCACATCCTTCCTATAATGCGGTGACCAGAACTGCACGCAATACTCCAGGTGCGGTCTCACCTGAGTTTTGTACAGCTGCAGCATGACCTCGTGGCTCCGAAACTCGATCCCCCTACTAATAAAAGCTAACACACCATATACCTTCTTAACAGCCCTATTAACCTGGGTAGCAACCTTCAGGGATTTATGCACCTGGACACCAAGATCTCTCTGTTCATCTACACTACCAAGAATCTTCCCATTAGCCCAGTACTCTGCATTCCTGTTACTCCTTCCAAAGTGAATCACCTCACACTTTTCCGCATTAAACTCCATTTGCCATCTCTCAGCCCAGCTCTGCAGCCTATCTATGTCCCTCTGTACCCTACAACATCCTTCGGCACTATCCACAACTCCACCTACCTTCATGTCATCCACAAATTTACTAACCCACCCTTCTACACCCTCTTCCAGGTCATTTATAAAAATGACAAACAGCAGTGGCCCCAAAACAGATCCTTGCGGTACACCACCAGTAACCAAACTCCAGGATGAACATTTGCCATCCACCACCACCCTCTGTCTTCTTTCAGCTAGCCAATTTCTGATCCAAAGCTCTAAATCACCTTCAACCCCATACTTCGTATTTTCTGCAATAGCCTACCATGGGGAACCTTATCAAACGCCTTACTGAAATCCATATACACCACATCCACTGCTTTACCCTCATCCACCTGTTTGGTCACCTTCTCGAAAAACTCAATAAGGTTTGTGAGGCACGACCTACCCGTCACAAAACCGTGCTGACTATCGCTAATGAACTTATTCTTTTCAAGATGATTTTAAATCCTGTCTCTTATAACCTTTTCCAACATTTTACCCACAACCGAAGTAAGGCTCACAGGTCGATAATTACCAGGGCTGTCTCTACTCCCCTTCTTGAACAAGGGGACAACATTTGCTATCCTCCAGTCTTCCGGCACTATTCCTGTCGACAATGACGACATAAAGATCAAGGACAAAGGCTCTGCAATCTCCTCTCTAGCTTCCCAGAGAATCCTAGGATAAATCCCATCTGGCCCAGGGGACTTATCTATTTTCACACTTTCCAAAATTGATAACACCTCCTCCTTGTGAACCTCAATCCCATCTAGCCTAGTAGCCTGAATCTCAGTATTCTCCTCGACAACATTTTCTTTCTCTACTGTAAATACTGACGCAAAATATTCATTTAACACTTCCCCTACCTCCTCTGATTCCACACACAACTTCCCACTACTATCCTTGATTGGCCCTAATCTAACTCTAGTCATTCTTTTATTCCTGATATACCTATAGAAAGCCTTAGGGTTTTCCCTGATCCTATCCGCCAATGACTTCTCATGTCCTCTCCTTGCTCTTCTTAGCTCTCCCTTTAGATCCTTCCTGGCTAGCTTGTAACTCTCAAGCGCCCTAACTGAGCCTTCATGTCTCATCCTAACATAAACCTTCCTCTTCCTCTTGACAAGCGCTTCAACTTCTTTAGTAAACCACGGCTCCCTCGCTCGACAACTTCCTCCCTGCCTCACAGGTACATACTTATCAAGGACACGCAGTAGCTGCTCCTTGAATAAGCTCCACATTTCGATTGTTCCCATCCCCTGCAGTTTCCTTCCCCATCCTGCGCATCCTAAATCTTGCCTAATCGCATCATAATTTCCTTTCCCCCAGCTATAATTCTTGCCCTGCGGTATATACCTGTCCCTGCCCATCGCTAAGGTAAACCTAACCGAATTGTGGTCACTATCACCAAAGTGCTCACCTACATCTAAATCTAACACCTGGGCGGGTTCATTACCCAGTACCAAATCCAATGTGGCATCGCCCCTGGTTGGCTTGTCTACATACTGTGTCAGAAAACCCTCCTGCACACACTGGACAAAAACTGACCCATCTAAAGTACTCGAACTATAGTATTTCCAGTCGATATTTGGAAAGTTAAAGTCCCCCATAACAACTACCCTGTTACTCTCGCCCCTGTCGAGAATCATCTTCGCTATCCTTTCCTCTACATCTCTGGAACTATTTGGAGGTCTATAAAAGACTCCCAACAGGGTAACCTCACCTCTCCTGTTTCTAACCTCGGCCCATACTACCTCAGTAGACGAGTCCTCAAATGTCCTTTCTGTCGCTGTAATACTCTCCTTGATTAACAATGCCACACCCCCCCCCCTCTTTTACCATCTTCTCTGTTCTTACTGAAACATCTAAATCCCAGAACCTGCAACATCCATTCCTGCCCCTGCTCTACCCATGTCTCCAAAATGGCCACTACATCGAGATCCCAGGTACCAACCCATGCTGCAAGCTCACCCACCTTATTCCGGATGCTCCTGGCATTGAAGTAGACACACTTTAAACCAGGTTCTTGCTTGCCAGTGCCCTCTTGCGTCCTTGTAACCTTGTCCCTGACCTCACTACTCTCAACATCCTGTACACTGGCACTACAATCTAGGTTCCCATTCCCCTGCTGAATTAGTTTAAACCCCCCCGAAGAGCACTAGCAAATCTCCCCCCCAGGATATTGGTACCCCTCTGGTTCAGGTGAAGACCATCCTGTTTGTAGAGGTCCCACCTACCCCAGAAAGAGCCCCAATTATCCAGGAAACCAAAACCCTCCCTCCTGCACCATCCCTGCAGCCACGTGTTCAACTCCTCTCTCTCCCTATTCCTCGCTTCGCTATCACGTGGCACGGGCAACAACCCAGAGATAACAACTCTGTTCTCGCTCTTAGCTTCCACCCTAATGTTAATGTTTCAGTTCAGTGACCCTTCTTCAAAACTGGCAGATATAAGAAATGTAAAAGATTTTAAGCAAGTAAAGTGGGGGTGGGGCAAGAGATAACAAAAGAGAAGGTGTTGATAGGACAAGGTCACAGAATAGCTTACCAGAGGTCATGGAGCAAAGGCAAACAATATGTTAATAGTGTGCTGAAAGACAAAGCATTAGTACAGATAGGGTGTTAATGGACTGAAAACTGAACAGCCACAAGCACAAACATGAAAAAAACAGTGGGTAGGCACAGTTGAAACAAAGTGAACAAACTAAAATAAAATAAACACAGAAAAATAGAAAAAAACAAAAAATAACTGAAGATAAAAGTAAAATGGGGGGCCCGTCATGCTCTGAAATTATTGAACTCAATGTTCAATCCGGCAGGCTGTAGAGTGACTAATTGAAAAATGAGATGATGTTCCTTGAGCTTGCGTAGATGTTCACTGGAACACTACAGCAATCTCAGGACAGAGATGTGAGCATGAGAGTAGGGGGGGTGTGTTGAAATGGCCAGCAATCAGAAACTCGGAGTCATGCTTTCGGACTGAGCGGAGGCATTCTGCAAAGTGGTCACCCAGTCTGCATTTGCTTTCCCCAATATAGAGGAGACCACATTGTGAGCAGTAAATACAGTATGCTAAATTGAAAGAAGTACAAGTACAAGCTGCTTCACCTGAGGGCCTTGGATAGTGAAGAGAGAGGAGGTAAAAGTGCAGGTATTACACATCCTGTCATTGCAGGGGAAGATGCCATGGGAAGGGGATGAGGTGATGGGGGTAATGGAGCAGTGGACCAGGGTGTCACCGAGCGAACGATCCCTTCGGAATGCTGACAGGGGAAGGGATGGGAAGATGCCTTTGGTAGTGGCATCACGCTGGAGGAATATCCTCTACCTTGCTGGGATCTGATCTTATGCCTGTATCAGAGTAGATTGATCCATTTTCCATGATATGATCCATCCGTTGTTGAAATAAATCCTGGCTTACTGATAAACCAAACGGTAAGTGCAAAAAATAATACCTGCCAAACGGAGTTCTGAAAGTAATTAACTCCTGTGAACTTTCAGAGATGGACCGACCAGTATCCATGTTTTGCATCTAACTTTGAAAAAAATCTGGCTCTTGCAAACTTTGGATTTGATTCTTCCAAAGTGGGGATTTTATGAGGACGTCGTTTTAACACCCAGTTTGGCCTTTTGCGGTCTAAACATACCCTGATGGTGCCTTTCTTTTTTGATTACCGCCATTATCAAGCTGCATCAATCCATATTCTGCTGCACGTGTTGAATAATTCCTTGCCTCTCCATAGAATCCAGCTCGGCTTTCAGTTTGTCCTTGATGTGGACGCTACATTTCCTTGGTGGATATTTAGAAGGAATGGCATCATTTCTCACGTGTAGAGTATCGTATCCTTTGAAACCTCCCATGGTATCAAAGGAATCTTGGTATATTCATTGCAAATCCTGAATGGAGCCAATGGGGTCACATCTATTTTGGTCATGTGTCCTTGGCACACAACTGATCTCATGAATTGTCATGATTAGAAGCTCGCTACATGCTGGTAGCCCTGCAACTAGTGAACCATTAGTATCGAAAATGGAGAAAATTTTCTGTGACCACATAGTATTTCCATATCTGCACTCCAACATCATTGTTCCCATACAGTTGATCAGAGAACTGTTGTACGCAGTAAGTCTTGCCTTTGTATCATGGCTTCCCACCTTGCCAGGTACATATTCTTCAATATTTTTAGTGACAAAATGTTTGCACTTTCCCCTGTATCTACCTTGAATCACAGCTTGTGCTGCACGCTCTTCTCTGGGTACATGATGTCGATCGTGGTGAATGCTTCCTGCTGTGTAACCACATCCATCTGGTGTTCAACTGTTACTGTGTGAAAATCTTGTTCACCTTCAGTGCCCTCCTTGTTACTGAGGTCCTTGTCTATCTTGTGGACATGTCTGTGTTTAGATTGGCCTCTTACGAATGCATCCCTGTTTCTCCCACAAGGTGGTGTTTGCTTCTTGTCAGGTTGTGGCCTGCTCTGACTTCTGGCCAACACTGCCTGCTTGCAGCTATAGCCTCAATCTTCCTGCCTTCTTTCAGGGGACTTTCAATGTCATAGTAGCCCAGATGTCATCTTTGCCTAGTAGCTCTTTCGGAAAAGCTTCTATCTGGGTAGACGCAGATAACTCCACCTCCGAGAAATCACAGACTTTTCTTTCCCATGGCATCTGATGACAAATTGATTGATGGTCTCCTTGGACAGCTGTCTGTACGCCATCAGATCCAGATGATGAATTGTAAAAGGAGTCTTGACTTTCTGCTGGTCCTCTAATGTAGTCCAGAGTCTCACTGGGTCCTTCTAATCTGCTTCAGCTTGTCTCAAGGTGTTGATACAGTACAGTCCTTCATTGCCGATTGTGATTTTTATTTTGATTGCTTGCCTGTCAAGTTCTGTGACAGCAAGATTCAAAAAGCACAACTCCATGCACTGTTTGAAGAGTTGGAATTCGTAGAGGAGTTCTTGGGCTTTCCAATTCATTGATGGGTATTTGGTAGTCAGGTACGAAATTTCTTGTTTACAAGAATCTTTAGCTGGAGCTTTCATCTTTAAATACCTCCCTCTTTCTTTTCGTTTTTTTCTCTTTTGAGGCTTTTCCTGAAGGGAAAAATTGCAGGTCTGCTGTGTTAATGGCGTCAGACATGCCCTGTGCTCAGTGCTTACAGCATGGGCCTTCTGCCTGCAATCAGAGGGATTCCGCCCACAAATTGATTACGGTGGGAAAGTTCACGGTGAGTAATGGTGGTGCCGTTCTGCAGCCCTGACGTGAGCTGACTCTGCTCATTTTCCTGAGCCTGATTCCACCCAATTCCTGCCTTTACTTGCCAGCCACTATGACAATAAATAATCCTCTTTCATGCACTCACACACTCCTGAGCACCGAATTCAGCAGTTGGTGTTGAACCTGACAGTGTGTGCCACTGCCATTACCTCCAACAATGTGTCATGTTGTCCTGTCTTCAATGGACTCCAATGGGAGAGATTGCTGTTCCTAGTGTCTCACTCGAGATCGCTGCCCCCTTGAATACTGCTGCTGAGCCTCTCTGTCGTGCTATTACGTTGATGTGTTCTGCTGCCTCCACGTGTGGTCTTCAAATACACAGTGCCACAACTGCTGCCACCATATTGCATTCTTGCTTTCTTCGGCAATAAAGTACCAAACAATAGGGGGAGGCAGTGGCATCGTGATATTGTCACTGAACTAGTAACCCAGAGACCCAGGGTATTCCCCAGGGGACATGGGTTCGAATCCCACCATGGCAGAAGGTGGAATTTGAATTCAATTCATTAACAAATAAAATTGGAATTAAAGAAAAGCTAGTCTAATGATGGCCAATGTCGATTGTTGTAAAAACTCATCTGGTTCATTAATGTCCCTTATGGAAGGAAATATGCTGTCCGTACCTGGTCTGGCCTACATGTGACTCCAGACCCACAGCAATGTAGTTGACTCTTAAGTGCCCTCTGAAATGGCCTAGCAAGCCACTCAGCTGTACCTAACCGCTAAAAAGTCAAGAAGGAATGAAACCGGACAGACCACCTAGGCACCGGAAACAACAACAGCAAGCCCAACCCTGTCGACCCTGCAAAGTCATCCTTACTAACATCTGGGGGCTTGTGCCAAAGTTAGGAGAGCTGTCGCACAGACCAGTCAAGCAACAGCCTGACTTTGTCATATTCACCAAATCATACCTTACAGACAATGTCCCAGACATGACCATCAGCATTCCTGGGTACGTCCTGTCCCACCAGCAGGACAGATCCAGCAGCACAGTGGTATACAGTCAGGAGGGAGTTGCCCTGGGAGTCCTCAACATTGACTCCGGACCTCATGAAGTCTCATGCCATCAGGCCAAACATGGGCAAGGAAACCTCCTGCTGATTAGCAACGACCGCCCTCCCTCAGCTGATGATCAGTATTCCTCCAAGTTGAACACCAAGCACTGAGGGGGGCAAGGGTGCAGAATGTACTCTGGGTGGGGGACTTCAATGTCCATCACCAAGAGTGGCTCGGTAGCACCACTACTGACCGAGCCTGTGAAGTCCTAAAGGACAGAACTGCTAGACTGTGTCTGCAGCAGGTGGTGAGGGAACCAACGAGAGGGAAAAACATACCTGACCTTGTCCTCATCAATCTGCCTGCTACAGAGGCATCTATACATGACAGTATTGAAATGAGTGACCACCGCACAGTCCTTGTGGAGATGAAGTCCCGTCTTCACATTGAGGATACCCTCCATTGTGTTGTGTGGTACTACCACTGTGCTAAATGGTATAGATTTTGAACAGATCTAGCAATGCAAAACTGGGCATCATGAGGCACTGTGGGCCACCAACAGCAGCAGAATTGTACTCAACCACAATTTGTGACCTCATGGCCCAGCATATCCCCCACTCTACCGTTACCATCAAGCCAGGAATCAACCCTGGTTCGATGAAGACTGCAGGAGGGCATAGCAGGAGCAGCATCAGGCATACCTCAAAATCAGGTGTCAACTTGCTGAAGCTACAACCCAGGATGACTTGCATGCCAAACAGCATAAGCAGCACGCAATAGACAGAGCTAAGCAATCCCATAACCAACGGATCAGATCTAAGCTCTGCAGTCCTGCCACATCTAGTCGTGAATGGTGTTGGACAATTAAACAACTAACAGGAGGAGGAGGCTCCACAAATGTCTCCATCCTCAATGATGGGGGAGCCCAGCACATCAGTGAAAAGGATAAGGCTGAAGCATTTGCAACAATCTTCAGCCAGAAGTGCCGAGTGGATAATCCATCTCGGCCTCCTCCTGAAGTCCCCAGCATCACAGATGTTAGATTTCAGCCAATTCGGTTCACTCCGCTTGATAACAAGAAATGACTGAAGGCACTGGATACTGCAAAGGATATGGGCCCTGACAACATTCCGGCAGTAGTATTGAAGATCTGTGCTCCAGAACTTGCTGCGCCACAAGCCAAGCTGTTCTACTACAGCTACAACACTGGCATCTACCCAACAATGTGGAAAATTGCTCAGGTATGTCCTGTACACAAAAAGCAGGACAAATACAACCCGCCCAATTACTGCCCCATCAGTCCACTCTCGATCAGTAAAGTGATGGAAGGTGTCATTGACAGTCCTATCCAGCGGCACATGCTTAGCAATAACCTGCTCAATGACGCTCAGTTTGGGTTCTGCCAGGGCCATTCAGCTACTGACCTCATGACAGACTTGGTTCAAACATGGACAAAGCAGTTGAACTCAAGAGGTGAGGTGAGAGTGACTGCCCTTGACATCAAGGCAGCATTTAACTGAGTATGTCATCAAGGAGCCCTAGTAAACCTGGAGTCAATGGGAATTGGGGGAAAGCTCTCTGCTGGTTGGAGACATACCTAGTGCAAAGGAAGATGGTTGTGATTGTTGAAGGTTAATCATCTCAGTTCCAGGACATCACTGCAGGAGTTCCTCAGGGTAGTGTCCTAGGCCCAACCATCTTCAGCTGCTTCATCAATGACCTTCCTTCAATCAATAGGTCAGAAGTGGGGATGTTTGCTGATGATTGCACAATGCTCAGCACCATTCATGACTCCTCAGATACTGAAGCAGTCCATGTAGAAATGCAGCAAGACCTGGACAATATCCAGGCTCGGGCTGATAAGTGGCAATTAGCATTCGCGCCACAGAAGTGCCAGGCAATGACCATCTCCAACAAGAGAGAATCTAACCATCTCCCCTTGGCATTCAACGGCATTACCATTGCCGATTCCCCCATTATCAACATCCTAGGGGCTACAATTGACCAGAAACTGAACTGGAGTAGCCATATAAATACCATGGCTACAAGAGCAGGTCAGAGGCTAGGAATCCTGAGGCGAGCAACTCACCTCCTGACTCCCCAAAGCCTGTCCACCATCTACAAGGCACAAGTCAGGAGTGTGATGGAATACTCTCCACTTGCCTGGATGGGTGCAGCTCCAACAACACTCAAGAAGCTCGACACCATCCAGGACAAAGCAACCCGCTTGATTGGCACCCCATCTATAAATATTCACTCCCTCCACCACCAATGCACAGTGGCAGCAGTGTGTACCATCTACAAGATGCACTGCAGCAATGCACCAAGGCTCCTTAGACAGCACCTTCCAAACCTGTGACCTCTACCAACTAGAAGGACAAGGGCAGCAAATGCATGGGAACACCACCAACTGCAAGTTCCCCTCCAAGTCACACACCATCCTGACTTGGAACTATATCACCGTTCCTTCACTGTCACTGGGGGTCAAAATCCTGGAACTCCCTTCCTAACAGCACTGTGGGTAAACCTACCCCAAATGGACTGCAGTGGTTCAAGAAGGCAGCTCACCATCACCTTCTCAAGGGCAATTAGGGAGGGGCAATAAATGCTGGCCTGGCCAGCGACGCCCACATCCCATGAATGAATTTTTTAAAAAGGACGATGGTTGTGGTTGTTGAACGTCAATCATCTCAGTTCCAGGACATCACTGCAGGAGTTCCTCAGGGTAGTGTCCTAGGCCCAACCATCTTCAGCTGCTTCATCAATGACCTTCCTTCAATCAATAGGTCAGAAGTGGGGATGTTTGCTGATGATTGCACAATGCTCAGCACCATTCATGACTCCTCAGATACTGAAGCAGTCCATGTAGAAATGCAGCAAGACCTGGACAATATCCAGGCTCGGGCTGATAAGTGGCAATTAGCATTCGCGCCACAGAAGTGCCAGGCAATGACCATCTCCAACAAGAGAGAATCTAACCATCTCCCCTTGGCATTCAACGGCATTACCATTGCCGATTCCCCCATTATCAACATCCTAGGGGCTACAATTGACCAGAAACTGAACTGGAGTAGCCATATAAATACCATGGCTACAAGAGCAGGTCAGAGGCTAGGAATCCTGAGGCGAGCAACTCACCTCCTGACTCCCCAAAGCCTGTCCACCATCTACAAGGCACAAGTCAGGAGTGTGATGGAATACTCTCCACTTGCCTGGATGGGTGCAGCTCCAACAACACTCAAGAAGCTCGACACCATCCAGGACAAAGCAACCCGCTTGATTGGCACCCCATCTATAAATATTCACTCCCTCCACCACCAATGCACAGTGGCAGCAGTGTGTACCATCTACAAGATGCACTGCAGCAATGCACCAAGGCTCCTTAGACAGCACCTTCCAAACCTGTGACCTCTACCAACTAGAAGGACAAGGGCAGCAAATGCATGGGAACACCACCAACTGCAAGTTCCCCTCCAAGTCACACACCATCCTGACTTGGAACTATATCACCGTTCCTTCACTGTCACTGGGGGTCAAAATCCTGGAACTCCCTTCCTAACAGCACTGTGGGTAAACCTACCCCAAATGGACTGCAGTGGTTCAAGAAGGCAGCTCACCATCACCTTCTCAAGGGCAATTAGGGAGGGGCAATAAATGCTGGCCTGGCCAGCGACGCCCACATCCCATGAATGAATTTTTTAAAAAGGACGATGGTTGTGGTTGTTGAACGTCAATCATCTCAGTTCCAGGACATCACTGCAGGAGTTCCTCAGGGTAATGTCCTAGGCCCAACCATCTTCAGCTGCTTCATCAATGACCTTCCTTCAATCATAAGGTCAGAAGTGGGGATGTTCACTGACAATTGCACAATGTTCAGCACCATTCATGATTCCTCAGATACTGAAGCAATCCGTGTAGAAACGCAGCCAGACTTGGACAATATCAAGACTTGAGCTGATAAGTAGCAAGTAACATTCGCACCACACAAGTGCCAGGCAATGACAATCTCTGACAAGAGAGAATCTAACCATCTCCCCTTGACATTCAACAGCATTACCATCGCTGAATCCCCCACTATCAACATTCTTGGGGTTACCATTGACCAGAAACTGAACTGGAGTAGCCATATAAATACAAGAGCAGGCCAGAGGCTAGACATCCTGTAGCGAGTAACTCACCTCCTGACTCCCCAAAGCCTGTCCACCATCTACAAGGCACAAGTCAGAACTGTGATGGAATATTCTCCGCTTGCCTGGATGGGTACAGTTCCAACAACACTCAAGAAGTTCGACACAATCCAGGACAAAGCAGCCCGCTTGATTGTTACCCTATCCACAAACATTCACTCTGTCCAACACCGACATAGAGTGGCAGCAGTGTGTACCATCTACAAGATGCACTGCAGCAACGCACCAAGGCTACTCAGACAGCACCTTCCAAACCCGCGACCTCTACCAACTAGGACAAGGGCAGCAGATGCATGGGAACACCACCACCTGCAAGCTCCCCTCCAAGCCATACTCCATCCTGACTTGGAACTATATCGCCGTTCATTCACTGTCACTGGGTCAAAATTTTGGAACTCCCTTCCTAACAGCACTGTTGGTTTACCTACCCCACATAGGCTGCAGTAGTTCAAGAAGGCAGCTCACCACCACCTTCTCATGGGCAATTCGAAATGGGTAATAAATGCTGGCCGAGCCAGCGATGCCTACGTCCCATGAAACAGATTTTTAAAAATTGAGATGAATGGTAATTAAATAGTGAGTTCTTTATTGTGAAGTAACAAGTTTACAAGAGAGTTCTATAATACATGTCTAGGTGACGAACACAACTCCAACTGAACTATCACATGTTGGTTGACTTCACTTCCTGTGATGTTGTGTGAAATACTCAAACTGTTAAAGTGATATCACAACAACAATCATGGGCGATTCATGCAATAAATTCATTTCAGGTGGTTGGAGAGTGTCGTCCCTACCAATTAGCTTATGGGTAAAATCCCAAATTGCCTTCTGTGCTGTGTGATAGGCCATCTGCTCTACAAGGTGCTACAATTAGTTCCATTTTTTCTTCACATCTGAATGCGTTACATGCAGGGAGATGGGCTTTCATCAAAGCTAAGGTCTCAGTGAAAATTTGGAGGCATTGTATAAGACCACCCAAGACAGAAATTAATTCAGGAAACTTTGCGTATTGTAAAAGAGAGTTTGAGAGAATGAAAAGGCTCTGGTAAGTTAATGGGTCATGATGGTGAGACAGTACTTATCAACCATTGCAATCAAACTGTTAATGTTTAATCGGGTTTAATTACAATGTCTCAGACTCTGAGCAGCTGATGGCTTGAAACGAGACACTTTTTGCCTCAAGTGTTCATGTGTTTTGTGGTGGAGGTCCTGAGGAACAGAATACAGGAGATCAAGGGCTGGGGAGTGGTAATATGAGTGATCAAGATGCACAGGACAGAGTGATCACATCCACAGGCCAATTACCCAGATTTGTGACATATATTCCAGAGGGATCTAATAAATCTAATTTATCTAAGGGATCTAATCACCACAAAACACATGAACACTTGAGGCAAAAAGTGTCTCGTTTCAAGCCATCAGCTGCTCAGAGTCTGAGACATTGTAATTAAACCCAATTAAACTCGAATAAACATTAACAGTTTGATTGCAATGGTTGATAAGTACTGTCTCACCATCATGACCCATTAACTTCCCAGAGCCTTTTCATTCTCTCAAACTCTCTTTTACAATACGCAAAGTTTCCTGAATTAATTTCTGTCTTGGGTGGTCTTATACAATGCCTCCAAATTTTGGGACATGTAGGAAAAGCTACTGGCAAATTTAAATATTGGTTGAATGATCAGGATGATGGCCAAGAAGTGAGGTCCATGGACTGGCAGAATGGGGTAGAAGAGGGGAGAGTAAGAAAGCGCAGTGCAAGTACTGATGGTGAGTCTGGAAGTGACACTTGCATTAGAAAATGATCACATACCGGAGAAAGAGCTTCCGACCGTGCAAGAGGGAGATCTCACAGTAGTAGTCCCGACAGACATCAAAGTGCAAGTAGGTGCCGTAGATTGAATAGATTACACAATGGAATGAAGGCTACAGAACTGTCTCGGAATAGAACTGGAGGCAGAAGTCCTCATGACTGTGAAATTTTGGTGGCTGTCAACAAGCCTCAGGATAAACCAGTGAGAGAGACCTGGTATTGGTGAATGAGCCCGGCCAGGTGGTCGAAGTTTCAGTGGGGGAGCATTTCAGGAGCAGTGACCATAATTCCATAAGTTTTAAGGTACTTGTGGATAACGATAAGAGTATTCCTCGGGTGAAGGTGCTAAATTGGGGGAAGGCTAATTATAACAATATTAGGCAGGAACTGAAGAATTTAGATTGGGGGTGGCTGCTTGAGGTAAATCAACATCTGACATGTGGGAGTCTTTCAAACATCAGCTGATTAGAATCCAGGACCAGCATGTTCCTGTGAGGAAGAAAGACAAGTTTGGCAAGTTTTGGGAAGCTTGGATAACACGGGATATTGTGAGCCTAGTCAAAAAAAAAAGGAAGCATTTGTAAGGGCTGGAAGGCTAGGAACAGATGAAGCACTTGAGGAATATAAAGACAGTAGGAAGGAACTTAAGCCAGGAGTTAGGAGGGCTAAAAGGGGTCATGAAAAGTCATTGGCAAACAGGATTAAGGAAAATCCCAAGGCTTTTTATACGTATATAAAGAGCAAGAGGGTAACCAGGGAAAGGGTTGGCCCACTCAAGGACAGAGATGGGAATCTATGTGTGGAGCCAAAAGAAATGGGCGAGGTGCTAAATGAGTACTTTGCATCAGTATTCACCAAAGAGAAGGACTTGGTGGATGATGAGCCTAGGGAAGGGAGTGCAGATAGTCTCAGTCATCTCATTATCAAAAAGGAGGAGGTGTTGGGTGTCTTGCAAAGCATTAAGGTAGATAAGTCCCCAGGACCTGATGGGATCTACCCTAGAATACTGAGGGAGGCAAGGGAAGAAATTGCTGGGGTCTTGACAGAAATCTTTGCATCCTCATTGGCTACAAGTGAGGTCCCAGAGGACTGGAGAGTAGCCAATGTTGTGCCTTTGTTTAAGAAGGATGGCAAGGATAATCCAGGAAATTATAGGCTGGTGAGCCTTACGTCAGTGGTAGGGAAACTATTAGAGAGGATTATTCGGGACAGGATTTACTCCCATTGGGAAACAAACGAACTTATTAGCGAGAGACAGCATGGTTTTGTGAAGGGGAGGTCGTGTCTTACTAATTTTATTGAGTTTTTTGAGGAAGTGACGAAGATGATTGATGAAGGAAGGGCAGTGGATGTTATCTACATGGACTTTAGTAAAGCCTTTGACAAGGTCCCGCATGGCAGACTGGTACAAAAGGTGAAGTCACACAGGATCAGAGGTGAGCTGGCAAGATGGATACAGAACTGGCTCGATCATAGAAGACAGAGGGTATCAGTGGATGGGTGTTTTTCTAAATGGAGGGATGTGACTAGTGGTGTTCCGCAGGGATCAGTGCTGGGACCTTTGCTGTTTGTAGTATATATAAACGGTTTGGAGGAAAATGTAGCTGGTCTGATTAATAAATTTGCGGACGACACAAAGGTTGGTGGAGTTTCGGATAATGATGAGGACTGTCAGAGGATACAGCAGGATATAGATCGGTTGGAGACTTGGGCGGAGAAATGGCAGATGGAGTTTAATCCGGACAAATGTGAGGTAATGCATTTTGGAAGGTCTAATGTAGGTGGGAGGTATACAGTAAATGGCAGAACCCTTAGGAGTATTGATAGGCAGAGAGATCTGGGCGTACAGGTCCGCAGGTCACTGAAAGTGGCAACGCAGATGGATAAGGTAGTCAAGAAGGCATACGGCATGCTTGCCTTCATCGGTCGGGGCATAGAGTATAAAAATTGGCAAGTCATGCTGCAGCTGTACAGAACTTTAGTTAGGCCACACTTAGAATATTGCGTGCAATTCTGGTCGCCACACTACCAGAAGGACGTGGAGGCTTTGGAGAGGGTACAGTGAGGTTTACCAGGATGTTGCCTGGTCTGGAGGGCATTAGCTATGAGGAGAGGTTGGAAAAACTCGGATTGTTTTCACTGGAACGACGGAGGTGGAGGGGCGACATGATAGAGGTTTACAAAGTTATGAATGGCACGGACAGAGTGGATAGTCAGAAGCTTTTTCCCAGGGTGGAAGAGTCAGTTACTAGGGGACATAGGTTTAAGGTGCGAGGGGCAAAGTTTAGAGGGGATGTGCGAGGCAAGTTCTTTACACAGAGGGTGGTGAGTGCCTGGAACTTGCTGCCAGGGGAGGTGGTGGAAGCAGATATGATAGCGACGTTTAAGAGACATCTTGACAAATATATGAATAGGAAGGGAATAGAGGGATATGGGCCCCGGAAGTGCAGAAGGTGTTAGTTTAGGCAGGCATCAAGATCGGCGCAGGCTTGGAGGGCCGAATGGCCTGTTCCTGTGCTGTACTGTTCTTTGTTCTCAACAGAAGGAATTAGATGGGACTTAAAAGTCTCATGTGAGGCTGGTTAATCATAGCTTTGGAGAGTGACTGGGTGATACTAATGTTAAAGTGGACTCTCCCACAGATGGAAAAATAATCTTGAAATTTTTTTTAGCTCTTTTGGCCACATATTCATGGGAGTGTAGATAATCGGCATACAAACCTCATTTCTGCAGTGTAATACTTTTCAGAGAGGAATGTTTCTGAAACTGCTCAAAGAGGCAGCAGATGCAAAAAGTAACTATGGAAACTAAACAAATGCATCTATGGCCGGAATGATGCTTCCAGGGTGTGGTATTTTTCAGTGAGATCTGTTTTGTTGAAAACAGGTTGTATTCAACTAAAAGCAGATCCCACAATGGTCTATTAGTATCGTAAAGGGAAACATTCAGGTATCGTCATGATTCATGTTGATAATTTCTTATGGGGTGGTACAGCGGAATTTGAGAAATGTGTTATTAATAAGATTAGAGTAGAATTTAAGATTGGAAGTCAGGCTTCTCGGGCTTTTAAATATATTGGTATAGGTATTAAGCACAGTAAGTCTGGAATAATGCTACTCCCATTAATCATGTTAGGTCATCACAGAAAGATGATGTTATATCTAAAGAAGAGACAGAGCAAAATGGGAAGTTTGACTGGTCAGTTGAACTGGTTGGGCACTCAGACTAGACCAGATGCTAGTTTTGATGTGTCGTAGTTAAGTACTATGATGAAACACCCTAAAGTCAAAAATGTTTTAAGGGCAAATAAAAATTGAGAAAATTAAATCTGGAGAAATGCATACTTAAGTTCCCATACCTAGGTGACCCAAAGAAAATGAATCTCGTCATTTTACATGCTAACCTCCTGATGGGTATTCAAGTGCAGCTGATTTCATAACATTACTTATGAATGAAAGTGGGAAATGCTTGAGAAGCTGAGAAAATAATATAGAGTTGTTAAAATACTTTAGCTGCTGAAACACTGGCTCTTGTGGAGGCAGTGGATATGGGATTCTATTTGTCAAACATTTTAAGTGAGATTCTATACAAGGGCAGACTGAAGATAGTATTCCCACTGAATGTTCTGTAGATAATCATTCATTGTGGGATAATCTACACTCTACTAATAGTGTGAGTGAAGAAAGGTTATGGATTGATCTTGATGGCTTGAAACAAATGTTGAAGAGAAAGGAAAACTCTGAACTTGAATGGGTGGATGCAAGCCATCAACTGTCTGATTACTTTACAAAAAGAAATGCTTCTACAAATAAATTGTTAGGGGTCCTAGAGAAGGGAGTGTCTCGCAATGTAATGCTTTGTACAGAATATGGAGGTCTTATGATTTGATTTGTTTTGAAATTTTAGTTGTGCATATCAACTCCATTTTTTATTTAAAGAGAGAAAAGGAATCTTAATTGTATATCAACTATATTTAATTATATGCAGGTGGAGGACATTAATTGGGTTTTCACTTGAGCAGATATAAAGAGACACTCACTGAAAGTGAGGTGTAGTTAAGTTAGGAGGTGTGCACTTGTAAGGTTTGACTCCAGAAATAAATGTTAGACTGAGCAAAGTTTGGCTCCAGTTCTGTCCTTCACCAACTGGCTTACTTGAATATAACAGCAGGGTCCTGGGTGTCAGGGGATTGTAGCTTTGGGGAATATCACATATGTGTGGAGGTGTGGCATGAGGGGCAGGAGCAGCAGGGAGGAGTTGCTGTTCTGGTATTTCACAGAACAAGTAGTGGTCCAAGAGATAGAGTCAGAGACAGTGAAATCTAACAGCTGAAGCCTAAAAACATTAATTAGGGAACAGGTGGTTAATTGTTTGGTGAGTTTTAAGCATTCTTTTTTTTCTAAACTGGGGCAGTAGTTTAAACTGGTACTGGGGAGATACAAGTATTGTATTAAATTTTCAGCTTAACTAGGTAAACTACTTAATTTAACTACAAATTATCAGTAATATTTCTAAACTTGAAATCTAATTAGTTAAATAAAACACAACAGAGATGGCAGCGTTGTAGCTATAGCATGTGAGAGCTGGTGGACAGCAGTGTGATCCACTGTAACCATATCTGCAGTAAATGTCTGCATCTCAAAGAAATTCAGCTCAGAGTTGTTGAACTGGAGTCCGAGCTTTTGGACACTGCGATTCATCAGGGAGGGGGAATATTACCCGGACACTTTGTTCCAAGAGGCAGTCACACCACTTAGGCTAGGTACTTCAGATTTTGTCCATTCTCAGGGACAGGAGGGTGTGACTATGAGTGAGGCAGGAATGGGAATCCAAAAGCACAGTGGCGCAGTGGTTAGCACCGCAGCCTCACAGCTCCAGCAACTCGGGTTCAATACTGGGTACTGCCTGTGTGAAGTTTGCAAGTTCTCCCTGTGTCTGCGTGGGTTTCCTCTGGGTGCTCCGGTTTCCTCCCACAGCCAAAAGACTTGCAGGTTGATAGGTTAATTGACCATTATAAATTGCCCCTAGTATAGGTAGGTGGTAGGGGAATATAGGGACAGGTGAGGATGTGGTAGGAATATGGGATTAGTGTAGGATGAGTATAAATGGGTGGTCAATGGTCGGCACAGACTCAGTGGGCCGAAGGGCCTGTTTCAGTGCTGTATCTCTAAATCTAAATCTAAAAGGTAGCAATGGAGGAGCCTCAGACCTTGCACTTGTCCAACAGGTTCGAGGTTATTGCATCTTGTGTAGACGAGAGCAGGGGCTGCAGACAGGATGAGCAAACTGGCCACAGCACCATGGTGCAGGGAGCCATTCAAGTGGGGGGACAGTAGAGTTAGGGGGACATATACTGTTCTCTGCAGCCAAGAGCGTATGTCCCGAAGGCTGTGTTGCCTGCCTGATTCCAGGATTAAGGACATCTCCTTGGGGCTGCAGAAGATCTTGGAGTGGGAGGGGAAGGATCCAGTTGTCATGGTCCATGTGGGTACATTTAATAATTTCATAAATCTCAACAAAGATATATTTTGTTGAGAAGGAAAGACTCTATGAGAAGGATGCACCATCCGTGACTAACTAAGGAAGTTAAGGATGGTATCAAATTGAAAGAAAAGGCACACAATGCTGCAAAGATTAGTGGTAGGCCAGAAGATTGGAAAAAATTTAGAAACCAGCAGAGGATGACTAAAAAAGGAGGGAGAAATTAGAGTACCAGAATAAACTAGCAAGAAATATAAAAACAAACAGAAAAAGCTTCTACAAATATATGAAAAGGAAGAGACTAGCTAATGTAAGTGTTGGTCCCTTAGAGGATAAGACTGGGACATTGATAATGGGAAACAAGGAAATGGCAGAGACTTTGAACAAGTATTTTGTATCTGTCTTCACAATGGAAGACACAGTAAGCATCCCAAGAATAGCAGAACATGAAGAGGCAAAAGGAAGGGAGGGACTTAAAACAATCACTATCACTAGAGAAAAGTATTAGGAAAACTAATCGGACAAGTGCCCTAAACCTGATGGCTTACATCCAAGGGTATTAAAAGAAGTGGCTGCAGATATTCTGGATGCATTAGTTGTAATCTTACAAAATTTCCTAGATTCTAGAAAGGTCCCAGTGGATTGGAAAAGCACCTTTATTCAAGAAAGAGCAGGCAACAGAAAGCAGGAAACTATAAACCAGTTAGCCTAATAAATGTCATTAGGAAAATGCTAGAATCCATTATAAAGGAAGTAGTAGCAGGACATTTAGAAAATCATAATGCAATCAGGCAAAGTAAACATGGTGTTACGGCCAGGTGGGGAGGGGTCTCAGGCTCCCCTCTTGGTCCTTCCTCTTATTTGACTGCAACAGGGGTTATTCCTTTCAAACAATAGTTGTGCTTACCACCTCTGTGAGTGTTAAACCTTTTTCCTTTACTGTGATTGCGAAAGAACCAAGTGGACTAGTTTTCTTGAGTTTAAACAAGAAAAAGGTAAGTTTATGATGTTTAACACTCTAACCCAATTTTAAAATACTAAAAATACACTACATATTTACGCACACATTCATACAAGAATAACATACACACAAATAGATTACAGGTGGGAAAATAAGTTTGGTGGTTGGATTCAAGTCTAGAATAAATGGAATCTAAATACAGTCTGTAAATCCAGTAGTCCTCAGCTGAAGCTGTATTCTTGAAGTCCTCATTGGTCAAAGTGCACTTTGGTTGGCCTGCTTTGCTCGGGGTTGATTGAAGGCAAAATTGCAGTTGGCTCTCTTCCCCTTGTTACTGGCTGTAACAGTCTGTAGGCTTGGAGGGTCCCCCAGTCGCAGACAGTTTTCACTTGATGTTTTCTGGGGAGAGACAGAGAGAGAGAAGCCTTCTCAGCGGCTGTCCACTCAGTTACTGCTTGTCTACTTGTCTGTGTAACAAAACTTCCAGTTTCTTCAGAGGTGAACAGACGGTCACATGGTTCTCTCACTCCTTTTTGTTTTCAATAAGGTCCAAAGTCAAAAACCCAAAACTTCTCTTGGGTGGGGTTGGCAGAGTTTACCTCCTAGAGGGACGTCTCCATTTATGAATGCCTTGAGATGGTTTAGTGATCTGGCTATTCTATTCAGTTTGCCAAAGCTGGCTGGGCTCCTTGTTAGACTTTTTGTCTCAAGTTCAATTTCCTAGTATTTCAAATATCAATTGCAGTGGCCAGCTTGGCTGCTAGTTTTTAAAAAAGCTATTGTAGGTCTTTTTTCCATTAAAAGTGTAATGTAAGTTTCAACCGATGAAATTAAATATTTCTCATTTGGCACATCGGGTTTTCCTGACACCTCCGTCCCACACAGAATGAAATGCGACAATAGGAGCCAATAGTGGAAAAGAAAAAGAGGAAAACACACATTCATTCACATACACTCCCCAAATTCACTGTTTAATCTCAGAATTGTTGCAGCTGCTTCTTCTCTGCAACAGCAATGCTGTTTTAATTTTCTGGAGTTTTGTCTGAGATGGTCATGTGTTGTCAAATGGGGTTAAAGTTTCTTTAGTATCAATTTGTAATACCCTGGAGAGGTGCATCTCAATAAACATGCGGTTGTTGATGAAGCTTGGAGTGTGCAAATTTCCATGATTGTCAAAGGCAAGTTCTCCTGTACGTACAAGCTTTAACCCCTCAACTGCTGTTCTTGCAACACATGGCTTTAATCATTCAAGTTCCAGTATCTTGGCAGCTTTTCTCTCTATAGGGGTAGTGGATAATAAATTGGTTTTAATCCCCTGTGAGATGTATGAGATTTCCTCTGGGCCCACGGTCTTGCTGAATTCAGTGGCCAGTGGCCATCAAAGTCACTGTAGCCTTAAACTTCTTCGCTTCTGACACCTTCAAAGGATGAGCTGCTGCCTTTTGTGGCATCTCAAAAATAGCTGCACAGCACTGCATCCAGCTGGTCACTGATGCCCCCTTTGCCAGAGCTGGACAGTACATTCATTTAATGAAAGTCATGGCATCGCAGGATCAGAGGGCATTGGGTTAGGCCTCCATCGTTGGATTTGGGCAACATCAATTGCAGCCATGTGGTCATCGAGGCACTGACTGAATGGCCAGTGAGATTCATTAACAGGAAGGGCTTCCAGTCCCTCAATGTTCAACTGGTTTGCGACCACAAGAGCTTCTTCCATGTGTGTGCTCACCTTCCTGGCTGCTGCCATGACTCCATCAGCCTCCAGCATTCCAGCCTGTCTCACATCTTCACCCCAAGCCCCAAAGTGTGTGGATGGAGCCTAGGAGACAAGGGATATCCCATGAAGAAATGGCTACTCACCCCTCTGTGGGAGACCCAAACAGAGCCACAGAAGCAATAAAACCAATGCCACCTGCTCAGTAGGACTGCCATTGAGCATGCCATTGGGATTCTGAAGATGCGATTCCGGTGCTTGGGCCAGTCAGGTGGTGCCCTCTAATACCCTCTTGCAGGAGTCTCATTCATTGTGGTGGTCTGCCCTCCAGAGAGGTGTGGATCTTGAGGACTGTGAGGCCCTGGAAGGAGTCAGCTCATCGGGGGGGAGCAAGAGCAGGAGGTAAGAGAGGAGGAGGAATTGGAGGCGGAGAGAGATGACACTGCATAGACGTGTGCCCCTGCTGCACGACAAGGTGCCTCCTCCTGCCACCCTCTGCAAGAGGACCTCCCTCCACACCCTCACGGTCTACAGCATTAGATCCAGGTGGGCATCGATGAAGCTAGGGTCTGTCCTGCCCCTGGTGCCGGGCCTCTGGCTCCTTTGTGACATCTCGCTTCCCTCTGGTGCAGTGGAAGGCTTTGGCACAAAATTCAGATCTCTCCCTCAGGACAACCAGCAGCCTCAGTGATGGCTGCCCTTGGGTGTCTAAATGGGTCCCACAGTTCATATGACCCACCTCTGTTCCCGCCCCCACTGGCTCTAATTGGATAGGAAACCTGTCTCCATACCAATTAAAGGCTCAACTCTGTGAAAATCTGAACATTCATTAGTTTCCCACCAGAGGCAGGTTTCAGGCATAAAAACAGACCAGGCTCCTGTTTCCTGCCTCCTTGGCAAAAATTCAGCCCAGATCATCTCTTGGGACATAGCTCCCTCATTGCCAATGCAGTTTAATAAGCAGTCATCCATAGATGTGTGATAGTGACATGCATGTCTTACCCTCAGTTTCCTGTTGTTCAAAAATAAAGCTTTAATCTACTAAGTGAACTCAGTGCGGTGATTCATGGGCAAGAATCTATGTGCTACCATTAGTGGAGCACCAAACACTGGCAACAGCCCTGTAATGCATATTGTTTTAATTTAGTATAACATTTTGATCACCTAGAGGATGGGACCTTCCAATAGTTAATGGATTGAACAGCTTCATTGATTGTCTTATTCAACAAAATTTTGCAGTATGGAGAATTTAAAGGTGTAACTGAATTTTGAAATTATGACATGGGAAGGTACTGTTTAAGGTACAACAATGTTTATCCCTGGAAATTGTTTTAACAGTGTGGGAAGTAGTTCTGATTTTATTCTTTAATTGATTGGTTCCCACTCAAAAGTGTTTCCTTGTCAACCTGGGTTTTATATGTTCTCTGTCATCTAATACTTTAGCTTCTTAATAGCACTCAGTCCACACAGCTCTCCTCTATTAATATAGTTTCCTGAGTAATACTGTGTGCAATCCACAAAGCTTCCTTGTTCAATACATTCTTCATTCCACAGAGCACCCCAGACTGCCACCTTATGCATTTCATCAAGTTACTTGTCATGGTTTTTCAGTGCATGCATGTAATACTCCATTCGTGCCAGCAGGTTTTCAGGTATAATGGTTTGTACTGTTCACAAAGTTCCCCACACAATATTTTGTACAATCCATTGTTCCCCAGTGGGCAATCGATTGTATATTTGTACTGCTATGCACCTGCATAATATAATTCAGAGTAAGAGCTGTCACTTGAGCCAATACAATGTAAATTCAGAGGAAACTACACAGAGTAGACTTGATGGGGTAAGAATTGGATAGGGCTGACATACTGATGCATAGTGGGCACAGGCATCAATCCTTTTGCCAGAAGAGATATATCCAATCAACATTGGGTCTAGAGACTCATTTAATTTGTAGCAGCTTGTTCTGCAGCTCCAGGCAAGGAGATGAGGTGGAGTTTTGCAGTGAGGAAAGTGGAAAAGAGTGTTGGTGTGATGACACAGCCTTGCTTGACCACAGTTTGCACTCGGATTGGATCAGTGGCAGATCCGTTGGCAAGGATTACAACTTGCATGTCGTCGTACAGCAGGCGGAAGATGGTGACGAATTTCTCCGGCAGCCAAATTTGAGGAGGATGTTCCATAATCCCTCCCGGTTGACAGAGTTGAAGGCCTTTGTGAGGTCCAAGAAGGACATGTATAAAGATTGCTGCTGCTCCCTACATTTCTCGTGGAATTGTCTTGCTGTGAAGATCATGTCCACTGTGCCTCTTGATGGACGGAATCCACATTGTGATTCCAGTAGGAGCTCTTCAGCCATGGGGATGAGGTGATGTTCCAATGAGCTGACTGCCTCTCTGTCCTTGATCAGCACCACTCCACCTCATCTTCTTGAATCTCCCTGCAGAGTAGATCTAATCTACTGGACCAGCGGGAAACTATTTAAGCTACACCGTCTCCAGTCCAGAACCAAGGCCACTCCAACCTCTGTCATCAAGCTGCAGTATGCTGACGACGCTTTCATATGCACACACTCAGAAGCCGAGCTTCAAAACCTCGTTGATGCATTCACGGAGGCGTATGAAAGAATGGACCTTAAGCTAAACATCCGGAACACAAAGGTCCTCTATCAGACTGCTCCCACAATGCAACAATGCACCCCCCCCCCCCACCTGACTATCAAGATCCAAGGTGAACCACTGGACAATGTGGATCAGTTCTCATACCTTGTCAGCCTCCTCTCAGCAAGGGCAGACATCGACGGTGAAACTCAGCATCGCTTCCAGTGTGCCAGCGCAGCCTTTGGTCGTCTGAGGAAAAGAGTGTTTGATGACAAAGACATCAAACTTGGCACCAGCTCATGGTCTACAGGGCCGCAGTGTTACCTGCCCTCCTGTTTGCATTGGAAACATGGACACTGTACAGCAGGCATCTCAAATTCCTGGAGAGATATCACCAGTGGTGCCTCCGCAAGATCCTAAAAATTCAGTGACAGGACAGGCACTCCAATATCAGTATCCTCTCTCAGGCCAACATCCCCAGTTTTGAGACACTGGTCATGACCAATCAGTTATGTGGGCAGGCCACATCGTCTGCATGCCTTACCCAAGACTCCCAAAACAAGCTTTTTGCTCCGAGCCCCAACATGGCAAGAGGCAACCAGGAGAGCAGAGGAAACGCTACAAGAATGTCCTTAAAACCTCCCTGAAAAAATGTGACATCTTCACTGATTCGAGGGAATCTCTTGCCCGAGACCGCCCAAAATGGAGAAGAAGTATCCACGAAGGTACGAGACAGTTCGAACAACATCGACATGCCCAGGCAATGAAGCGGAAGGAGCATTTGGAACTTCGAGCATCCCATTCACTCGCCTTATCAAACACCATCTGCACCACCTGTGACAGAGTGTGTGGAACCAGAATTGGACTATTTAGTCACCTAAGGATCCACAACCAGGTGGTCGAAGTTTCAGTGGGGGAGAATTTTGGGAGCAGTGACCATAATTCCATAAGTTTTAAGGTACTTGTGGATAAGGATAAGAGTAGTCCTCAGGTGAAGGTGCTAAATTGGGGGAAGGCTAATTATAACAATATTAGGCAGGAACTGAAGAATTTAGATTGGGGGTGGCTGTTTGAGGGTAAATCAACATCTGACATGTGGGAGTCTTTTAAATGTCAGTTGATTAAAATCCAGGACCAGCATGTTCCTGTGAGGAAGAAAGACAAGTTTGGCAAGTTTTGGGAAGCTTGGATAACACGGGATATTGTGAGACTAGTCAAAAAGAAAAAGGAAGCATTCGTAAGGGCTAGAAGGCTAGGAACAGATGAAGCACTTGAGGAATATAAAGACAGTAGGAAGGAACTTAAGCAAGGAGTTAGGAGGGCTAAAAGGGGTCATGAAAAGTCATTGGCAAACAGGATTAAGGAAAATCCAAAGGTATTTTATACATATATAAAGAGCAAGAGGGTAACCAGGGAAAGGGTTGGCCCACTCAAGGACAGAGATGGGAATCTATGTGTGGAGCCACAGGAAATGGGCGAGGTGCTAAATGAGTACTTTGCAACAGTATTCACCAAAGAGAAGGACTTGGTGGATGATGAGCCCAGGGAAGGGAGTGTAGATAGTCTCAG
Source organism: Heterodontus francisci (assembly GCF_036365525.1). Classification (NCBI taxonomy): domain Eukaryota; kingdom Metazoa; phylum Chordata; class Chondrichthyes; order Heterodontiformes; family Heterodontidae; genus Heterodontus; species Heterodontus francisci. The sequence continues at coordinate 78,885,375 of NC_090371.1, read as the reverse complement.
TCATCTCATTATCAAAAAGGAGGAGGTGTTGGGTGTCTTGCAAAGCATTAAGGTAGATAAGTCCCCAGGGCCTGATGGGATCTACCTTAGAATACTGAGTGAGGCAAGGGAAGAAATTGCTGGGGCCTTGACAGAAATCTTTGCATCCTCATTGGCTACAGGTGAGGTCCCAGAGGACTGGAGAATAACCAATGTTGTTCCTATGTTGAAGTAGGATGGCAAGGATAATCCAGGAAATTATAGGCCGGTGAGCCTTACGTCAGTGGTAGGGAAACTATTAGAGAGGATTATTCGGGACAGGATTTACTCCCATTTGGAAACAAACAAACTTATTAGCGAGCGACAGCATGATTTTGTGAAGGGGAGGTCGTGTCTTACTAATTTGATTGAGTTTTTTGAGGAAGTGACGAAGATGATTGATGAAGGAAGGGCACTGGATGTTATCTACATGGACTTTAGTAAAGCCTTTGACAAGGTCCCACATGGAAAACTGCTACAAAACGTGAAGTCACAAGGGATCAGAGGTGAGCTGGCAAGATGGATACAGAACTGGCTCGATCATAGAAGACAGAGGGTATCAGTGGATGGGTGTTTTTCTGAATGGAGGGATGTGGCTGGTGGTATTCCGCAGGGATCAGTGCTGGGACCTTTGCTGTTTGTAGTATATATAAATGATTTGGAGGAAAATGTAGCTGGTCTGATTAGTAAGTTTGCGGATGACACAAAGGTTGGTGGAGTTGCGGATAATGATGAGGATTGTCAGAGGATACAGCAGGATATAGATCGGTTGGAGACTTGGGCGGAGATATGGCAGATGGAGTTTAATCCGGACAAATGTGAGGTAATGCATTTTGGAAGGTCTAACGCAGGTGGGAGGTATACAGTAAATGGCAGAACCCTTCGGAGTATTGATAGGCAGAGAGATCTGGGCGTACAGGTCCACAGGTCACTGAAAGTGGCAACGCAGATGGATAAGGTAGTCAAGAAGGCATACGGCATGCTTGCCTTCATCGGTCGGGGCATAGAGTATAAAAATTGGCAAGTCATGTTGCAGCTGTGCAGAACCTTAGTTCGGCCACACTTAAAATATTGCGTGCAATTCTGGTCGCCACACTACCAGAAGGACGTGGAGGCTTTGGAGAGGGTACAGAAGAGGTTTACCAGGATGTTGCCTGGTCTGGAGGGCATTAGCTATGAGGAGAGGTTGGAAAAACTTGGATTGTTTTCGCTGGAACGACGGATGTGGAGGGGCGACATGATAGAGGTTTACAAAGTTATGAGTGGCATGGACAGAGTGGATAGTGAGAAGCTTTTTCCCAGGGTGGAAGAGTCAGTTACTAGGGGACATAGGTTTAAGGGTCAAGGGGCAAAGTTTAGAGGGGATGTGCGAGGCAAGTTTTTTACACAGAGGGTGGTGAGTGCCTGGAACTTGCTGCCAGGGGAGGTGGTGGAAGCAGAAACGATAGCGACGTTTAAGAGACATCTTGACAAATACATGAATAGGAAGGGAATAGAGGGTTATGGACCCCGGAAGTGCAGAAGGTGTTAGTTTAGGCAGGCATCAAGATCGGCGCAGGCTTGTAAGGCCGAATGGCCTGTTCCTGTTACAGGGAGTAATCCCGAGATTACAACCCTCGAGGTCCTGTCTTTTAACTTTCTACCTAATTCTCTAAACTCCCCCTGCAGGACTTCGTCACTCTTCCTGCCTATGTCGTTGGTACCAATGTGTACCACAACCTCTGGCTGTTCACCCTCCCCCTTCAGAATGCCCCCTGTGCGTTCAGAGACATCCTTGACCCTGGCACCAGGGAGGCAACATACCATCCTGGAGTCTCTTTCACGTCCACAGAAGCGCCTATCTGTGTCCCTGACTATAGAGTCCCCTATAACTATTGCTCTTCTGCGCTTTGTCCCTCCCTCCTGAACAACAGTGCCAGCCACTGCTCTGGCTGCTGCTGTTGTTTTCCCCTGATAGGCCATCCCCCCCAACAGTATCCAAAACGGTATACTTGTCAGAGAGGGGGACAGCCAGAGGGGATTCCTGCACTGACGGCCTGCCCCTTCTAGCGGTCACCCATCTATCTGCCTGCACCTTGGGTGTAACCACATCTGTAAAACTCCTGTCTATGTTGCTTTCCGCCACCTGCATGCTCCTAAGTGCATCCAGTTGCTGCTCCAACCGATCCATGCGGTCTGTGAGGAGCTGCAACTGGGTACACTTCTTGCAGATGTTGTCGTCCGGAACGCTGGAAGCGTCACGGACCTCCCACATCTCACAGGTGAAGCACTTTACCCCTCTAACTGACATTTCTAGCACTAATTAATAAATTAATTTAAAATAAATAAATACTTATTAAATCCTTACAAAATTATGTTACAATGAACTATATGGTCCCTAGTGCTAGATTTCTACTATAAATATTAAAATCTAACTAAATACAGTCATCTCCTCCCTCTGGTTTCGTTACTCTACTTATTAATTAGTTAATTAGGGTTTCAATCAATATTTATCAATGATTTATTTTCAAATTTAGTACAAATTCCCTACCAGCCAATCAGGTCACAGCTTTCCGGTGACATCACTTGTCATTTTTTTTAGGGTTTTTTTCCAGTTTTTTTTTACCAGAGGTAAGTTTTTTTTTATACTTACCGGTCCGGAACTCCACTCTTCGAGTCTTCCCCCTGGATGAAGGCCGCGAATCCCCGAGGTAAGTTTTTTTTTTATACTTACCGGTCCGGAACTCCACTCTTCGAGTCTTCCCCCTGGATGAAGGCCGCGAATCCCCAAGGTAAGTTTTTTTTATACTTACAGGTCTGGAACTCCGCCCTCCGAGTCTTCTCCCTGGATGTAGGCCGCGAATCCCCGAGGTAAGTTTTTTATACTTACCGGTCTGGAACTCCGCCCTCCGAGTCTTCTCCCTGGATTCGCCACAGAGTTCCCAGCCTCTGACCTGCTCTTGTCGCCACAGCATTTATGTGGCTGGTCCCATTCAGTTTCTGATCAATGGTAACTCTGGGATGTTGATCGTGGGGGATTCAGTGATAGTAATGTCATTGAAAATCAAGGGGAGATGATTAGATTCTCTCTTCTTTGAGATGGTCATTGCCGGGCATTTGTGTGCCACTTATCAGCTGAAGCCTGGATGTTGTCCAGGTCTTGCTGCATATGGAAACTGGCTACTTCAGTATCTGAGGAGTCGCAAATGGTGCTGAACATTGCACTAACATCCCCACTTCTGACCATATGATGGAGAGAAGGCCATTGATGAAACGGCTGAAGATGGTTGAGCCTAGGACATTACACTGAGGAAGTCCTGGAGTCACGTCCTAGGACTGAGATGATTGACCTCCAACAACCACAACCATCTTCCTTTGTGCTAGGTGTGACTCCAACCAGCGGAGCATTTTCCCCCTGATTCCCATTGGCTCCAGTTTTACTAGGGCTCTTTGATTCCATACTCGGTCAAATGCTGCCTTGATGTCAAGGGCAGTCACTCTCACCTCACCTCTGGAGTTCAGCTCTTTTGTCTATGTTTGGACCAAGGCTGTAATGAGGTCAGGAGCTGAATGGCCCTGGAAGAACCCAAACAGAGCATCACTGAGCAGGTTATTGCTGAGCAAGTGCTGCTTGATAGTACTGTCGATGACCCCTTCCATCACTTTGCTGATGATTGGGAGTAGACTGATAGGCAGTAATTGGCCGGGTGGGATTTGTCCTGCTTTTTGTGCACAGGAGAGACCTGGGCAATTTTCCACATTGGCAGGTAGATGCCAGTGTTGTAGCTGTACTAGAACAGCTTGGCGAGGGGTGCAGCTAGTTCTGGGGCACAGGTCTTCAGTACTATTGCTGGAATGTTGTAAGGGCCCATAGTCTTAGCAGTATCCAGTGCCTGCTGTCATTTGTTGACATCACGTGGAGTGAATCAGATTGGCTGAAGACTGGCATCTGTGATGCTGGGGACCTCAGGAGGAGGCCGAGATGGATCATCCACTCGGCACTTCTGGCTGAAGATGCATTCAAATGCTTCAGCCTTATCTTTTGCACTGAGGTGCTGGGCTCCCCCACCATTGAGGATGGGATGTTTGTGGAGCCTCCTCCTCCTGTCAGTTGTTTAATTATCCACCACCATTCATGACTGGATGTGGCAGGACTGCAGAGCTTAGATTTGATCTGTTGGTTGTGGGATCACTTAGCCCGGTCTATCGCATGCAGCTTCGGCTGTTTGGCATGCAAGTAGTCCTGTGTTATAACTTCACCAGGCTGACACATCATTTTGAGGTATGCCTAGTGCTGCTCCTGGCATGCCTTCCTGCACTCTTCATTGAACCAGGGCTTGTCCCCCGCCTTGATGGTAATGGTAGAGTGGGGGATATGCCGGGCCATGAGGTTGCAGTTGAATATAATTCTGCTGCTACTGATGGCACACAGTGCCTCATGGATGCCCAGTTTTGAGTTGCTAGATCTGTTCGAAAGCTATCCCATTTAGCAACAACCACAACCATCTTCCTTGTGCTAGGTATGACTCCAACCAGCTGAGAGTTTTCCTCCTGATTCCCATTGATTCCATTTTTGCGAGGGCACCTTGATGCCATACTCGGTCAAATGCTGCCTTGATGTCAAGGGCAGTCACTTTCACCTCACCTCTGGAGTTCAGCGTTTTTGTCCTTGTTTGAACCAAGGCTGTAATGAGGTCAGGAGCTGTGTGGCCCTGGCTGATCACAAACTGAGTGTCAGTAAGCAGGTTATTGCTGAGCAAGTGCTGCTTGATCACACTGTTGACGACACTTTCCATCACTATGCTGATGATCAAGAGTAGACTGCTAGGTGGCAATTGGCCAGGTTGGACTTGTCCTGCTTTTTGTGCACAGGACATACCTGGGCAATTTTCCACATTGCAGGGTAGATGCCAGTGTTGTAGCTGTACTGGAATAGCTTGGCTAGGGGCGCGGCAAGTTCTGGAGCACAAGTCTTCAGTACTATTGCCGGAATTTTGTCTGGACCCCTAGCCTTTGCAGTATCCAGTGTCAGCCATTTCTTGATATCACGTGGAGTGAATCGGATTGGTCCTGGGGCGTGTGGGGATGTGATCATGACAGGGCCGAGCAAGGGGCAGCAATGATCTTTGGGACTTCTGTGTAGCTGGAAGGAGCGCTCCTGTTCCTCACGGAGCCATATTCAGTAAAGAGTTGTTTCTGAAGCTTGCCTTTTTTACTGTGGTTCATCTGTGCATGTGCCTGTTTATCTGGAATGGTGCTGGTTACTTTCAGGGCAGCCCAGTTTTAGGAAAGGGTCCTAAAACAGGCATCAGGGTCCTCATTAAAATATGTAGGGGTCTAAAATCTGTTCTGGTAGTCTGTCCCTGTTGACTAAAAAATAGGCCCCTAAATTCAGCAGGGGGACAATAGCAGATTGGTAACAAAAGACTATGGGGGCGGCACAGTGGCGCAGTGGTTAGCACCGCAGCCTCACAGCTCCAGCAACCCGGATTCAATTCTGGGTACTGCCTGTGTGGAGTTTGCAAGTTCTCCCTGTGTCTGCGTGGGTTTCCTCCGGGTGCTCCGGTTTCCTCCCACATGCCAAAGACTTGCAGGTTGATAGGTTAATTGGCCATTATAAATTGCCCCTAGTATAGGTAGGTGGTAGGGAAATATAGGGACAGGTGGGGATATGGGATTAGTGTAGGATTATTATAAATGGGTGGTTGATGATCGGCACAGACTCGGTGGGCCGAAGGGCCTGTTTCAGTGCTGTATCACTAAACTAAACTAAACTAAACTTTCCACTGAGAAATTAGTATGCTTTGCACCCATTTTGTGCCCGAAAAATTGGCAGGATGCATACCAATTTCGATCCAATTAATTATTTTGCCTAATGTAAATATTTTATTCCACAGAAATAAACTGATTAAACTTCAAAAAAATAACAATAAGTGGGGGAGAATTCGACTTTGGTGCTAACATGGGACAGGCGATAGTGAATCAAGAGACTGTTTTACACCCTAGGGAGGAAAATTGAGTAGGCTGTAAAATGGACTGTTTATTTGCTTCCTCCCTTTTTATATTGCACAGAAGTCAAATTGCAGCCCAATGGCTTTAAACCACATTAATTTAAACACAGTGCATTCTATTACAATAGCAAGCATTGTATGGTCACAATATTTTAATTAGCTGTTGGACTTTCTGTTCATGTAAGGCATGAAATAAAAAAAACTGCAAGTGTTTCAAAATAGCAATAAAGTGACAATACTACTGAATGAGTTCTAAAATGTTTCGTGACCATTGTTAGGTTTAGTGATTAGTTAGAATTTCAAGTGTGATGAAAAACAATTGCTTAAAGTTTTTCTGTCTTAAAAAACACATTTGGTTAAATTTTCAGGCCCACCTGAGGTCGGTAATGGAAGGGCAGAGGGCCTGAAAGTACCGCCGCCGGCTGGCATGTCAGTTTCAGGGCGCTGTTCCCAGTGCCAGCAATGTTAAACAGCTCGGTGGGACACACATCAATTATCATTTATCTGAAAGAAAGACAAGATTTGCTGAAGTTTCATATTTTGTGACACTCAGTGATTGAATAAATTTTTCCTTATTTGTGAAAAAAAGGGCGGTGGGAGGGCGGGACAGGGATCCCGCTCTCCTCCCCATTGAGGCCAATTAAAGTTTTTAAAATGTTCGTTAAGAGCTTGTTGGAGGAGGAGGGTGGAATTCTGAAAGGGTGCACATGTTTCAGGAGGTGTCTGCTGCAGATCTGCTGAAGGAAGGTGGATACACAATCGGGAGCTAGTCATGGATGCCCCAGGGAATCACCCCAGCCCCATAAGAGGGTCAATGGAGCAAAGGGAGACTCAGCAAATGGTAAGGGAATGCCCTTGGTGCTGCGCAGGTGGCAGAGAGAGTGGGCGCTCAGTGCTCGGGCATTGAATGGGGATATCACCCCCTGGCATCGTGAGGGCAGAAAAACAGATGTCACAGCTACCAAGGAAAATTGGTTGGTCACCAATCCAAAAGGAAGAATGCAGCTTGCAATGGGGGCATGGCTGTCAGATTTTGGGCCCAGTGGCGATGATATGCAACACCCTCAGCAGGAAAGGCAGAATGCCGAACAGCAGGAGAGCACAGGAAAGGAAAGAGGGTCAGGAAGGCAACAGAGGCTGTACCATCAACATAGGATCTACTGCCAAAGACAGAGCTACCTGAAGATAACTGAGACCCAGTGCCACAGGAGACTATGACTCTCCAGGCAGATGATCACAGACTTCTGTGAGCTCGTCGCCGAAGACCTCACACCTCGCAGTACTGGTTGCCATGCCCTGCCCCTAGCCATCAAAGTCACCGTGCTTTGAACTTCTTCACTTCTGGCTCCTTCCAAGGATCAGACACAGACCTTAATGGCATCTCGCAAACAGCTGCACACTACTGCATCTCGCTGGTCATGGGTGCCTCCTTTGCCACAGCTGGACAGCACACTCATTTCACAACAGAAGCAGCCTCGCAGGGACAGATGGTATTGGGTTTCTCTGCCATCGCTGAATACCCCAAGTTCAAGGCATCATCAATTGCACCCATGTGGCCATTAAGGCACCAGCAATTGCCCACTCAGATTCATCAACACTCCCTTAACAGTCAACCGGTCTGTGACCACAACAAGAGCTTTCTCCAAAACAGAAACAAAAAGTGCTGGAAATACTCAACAGGTCTGGCAGCATCTGTGGAGAAATAGAGTTAGTGTCTTTAAAGGGATGGGGATCCCAGCTCCTGAAGCTTACATTTAAAAAGACCACAGGATCTCTCCTGGGGTGGAGGGTGGGGGGCAGGGGGGTGCATGAAAAGGCAGAGGTGGGCAAATCCAGCCCTTCATCTGACCCACCTCTGTTTCCACCCCACTGGCTCTAATTGAACAGAGAACCCATCTCCAGACCAAGTCAGGGCTCAACCCCGTGAAAGTCTTAACTTGAATCAGTTTCCACCAGAGTCATGTTTCTGACCCGAAAACAAAACCGACTCCTGTTTCCCACCTCCCTAGCGAAAATTCAGCCCATTAATGCTCCATACTTTAAAAACCACTGTATAAGGATTTTTTTTATTGAATTATAATGAAAGTTGCTTAGTATTATCCACTGAGGTTTGTAGCATGCTGTTAAAGGCAAATTGTGATTTTATATATATATAACTCTTGTTACTATTATGATTAGGAATAAGCAGTGAATAGAATGCAAGGTTGAAGTCCTACTGATTGTAACATTTATAAACGTATCTAGCTGCTTTTATTACCTTCATTCTTGACAGGTGACTTCGAATTGCTTCATTTGTAATGTACTCCTGTAGTTTTCCCATTATTGGCATCAAGTTAATAGATCTATAATATCCAAGGTTGCTTCTCTGTCCTTTCTCAGTTAATGGAGTTATACTAACTATTTTGCAGTCATTTGGTGTTACTCCTTCCAAAGAACTGTGTACAATTCACGTCAGTAGTGGTCCTGATTTCTTCCTTTTAAATCTTGTTCTTGTAGCCAGTCCCTTTGGCTGATACTATACCCTAACATCTGAGGCATATATCTGCTCAGTTCTCTTTTTGATATTTATTCTATTGCATTCCCTGACATTTAGCTACAAAAATGATGCTGAAGTTATGTTATGAATACTGACAAAATCTATTGAAACCCTTCAATGTGCTGCTCTGTTGCCACTTTGATCCCCGTCCCAATAATGCTGTATTTATCATAAATTATCTCATTACTTTTCTTGGTGCCTACTAGAATTTGCAACTTAATTTTTCCTTCTTTTCTCTCTGATGACTGTCTTACTGACTTTATATATCGTTCAATCGAGCTCTCTTTGCCAGTCATCAAAATATTAAAACATCTGTTCTCTCCTTATATTTGCATTTAGTTCCCTGTGTAACCATTACATCTATGTCCTGTTATAAATTTTTGACAGTGCTTGTTTCATTTATGCCTCTTCTAGTTTATCTTTGAAAGCACTCCAATATCCCATGGTAATTTCTTTTCCTCCAATATGCTTTTACAATTAATCATCTCCCGTTCCTCAGTCATAATGGTGTAATCTCTGCCCCACAACTATTATAATTCTGAACAGATCAACAACTTGCATCTTTAATGTAATAAAACATACCAAGGCAATTCACAGGAGTGTTATCAAAAAAAAATTGATACTGAGCAACATAGGGAGAATTTGGCCCAGATTTTGAGGTCAGCAGTGAAGTGATGGCACTCACCATAGGCATCGAAGAAAGCTGCCCAAAAAGATCTCACAATCTCCGTGGTGTGGATTTCACCTTTCCCGATATTAATTTGAACCTGGCGCCAAGACAAGGGGATGTCCAGACATCCAGCAAGTGGTTAAGATCTCATCAAGCAGGTTAAGCAACCAATCACATTGAAGAATTCTCAAAGACAGCAAACCAGGAAGTAAAATGCACAAGTTATCCTTCACTTTTTATAAATTTTACAGACAGCAAAATAAAGAGTGGGGCATACACATTAGTAGCTGAAATATCATTATCAAATAAAAAAATAATACATTTTATTATAGTAAAAAACTGGAATTATCATAATGAAAAATTTTGACATTACACAGATATAAAGTTAGTTTAACAGAGACAAAGAGGTTTTTCAGTAATACTTATGGCTTAGTATACCATTTAAAAACCTAGTTACACTACATTAAAAGGTATAAGTTTTACAGGGGGTTTTAACAGCGAAATTAGGACAGAAAAAGGGAAGTTCTCAGCAGTTTAATGATATTATAGAAGTACGTTGCCTGCGGGAACTTCAACAGCCCACGCTGTGGAGGAGCAGGGAATCACTGGCAGCAACATTTAGATTTCTGCATTTAACTGTGCATTTGTTGATGCCAGAAGTTGCTGCCAGTTTCACAGTTGCAATGATGGCAAATGTTGACGGTTTCACTGTCCTTACAACTGCAATATCCGGGCCAATAGGACAGGTGCGCAAAAGTTGGTCAAAGAGATAGGTTTTAAGGAGCTTCTTAAAGGAAGAGAGAGAGGCAGAAAGGCAGAGAGTTTTTGGGCCTCTGCAGATAAAGGCATGGCCCCCAATGGTTGAGCAATTGAAATCAGGGATACACAAGACCAGAATTGAAGGTGGGCAAGGATTCCAGAGGGTTATGTGGATGAAGGAGGTTACAGGAATAGGAAGGGGTGAGGGTGATATTAAAACAAGAATGCGTTGTTGAACCGGGAGCTAATGTAGGCCAGTGAGTACAATGGTGGTGGGTAAATGGAACTTGGTGTGAGTTGGGAGACAACGTTTAGGATGAGTTCAAGTTTATGGAGAGTTGAAGAGGGAGGTCAGCCAGGAGAGCATTGTAATAGTCGAGTCTAGAGGTAAAAAAGACATGGATGAGGGTTTCAGCAGCAGAGGAGCTGAGGCACAAGCAGAGATGGGATGATAGACATAAGGGGAAGAACATACAGTTATGGTGATCGCCTTATGATAAAATTTGAGAAGACGTAGTTTTAATCAAGGGCTTACACTTCGCCTATAAAGGCTGGGTAGTCCCACCTCCATAGCAACTTCATCAGTAAGGTAAAGTGAGGTAAATGCTGGGAATTTCATTCAGGGCATTGGCTTGAGACCCAATCAAATGCAGTAGAGAAGGGAGTGTCACTGAATGTTTTTTATTTGGACTTCAAGAAGACATTTAACAACATTCCATATAAGAGACTGTTAATAAAAGTGAAAGCACATAGAATTGAAGGCAGTCTATTGGTTTGGACAGGGAATTGGTTGTCGGTTAGAAGGGAGGCAACACAGGAAGAAGGGATAATGGATGTGAATGCAAATTGGCAGGATACAAATAATGGTGTCCCCTAGGGATTTGTACTGGAGCTGCAGTTTATTACGATTATTTATTAATGAGTCGGGTGAAGGAGTAGACACTAAATTAGATGGCACAGTAAATAACGTAGACAGGAGAAGAAAGTTGCGAAGGGACATTGGATAGGTTAAGTGATTGGGTAAAACTGGTGCATGGAATTCGATGTGGGAAAGTGTAAGGTCATCTACTTTGGACCTAAAATTTAAATGGTAAGAAGTTAGGAAATGTGTATGAACAAAAAGATTAAGGAGTCCAAGTACAGAAATCATGAAAATTAGTGAATAAATATGAAAAAAATTTTAAATAATTAAAAAGAGTATTACAATGCTGACCTTTATCTCAAGAGGGCTGGAATACAAAGAGGTGGAAGTTATGTTGCAGCTGTACAGAGCTCAGCTGAAGACTTCTATTTGCCTTCCTTATTACCTGCTGCACCTGAATACTAGTTTTCTGCAATTCATGCACAAGGACACCCAGATCCCTCTGCACCAAAGCACTCTGAAGTTTCTTTCCATTTAGATAATAATTTGCCTTTCTATTCTTCTGACCAAAACGGATAACCTCACACTTTTTTTTTCTTTTTCTATGTCACTCATAGAATGATACAGCACTGAAACAGGCCCTTTAGCCCACTGAGTCTGTGCCGACCAATAACCACCCATTTATACTAATCCTACATTAATCCCATATTCCCTACCACATCCCCACCATTCTCCTACCACCTACCTACACTAGGGGCAATTTACAATGACCAATTTACCTATCAACCCACAGGTCTTTGGCTGTGGGAGGAAACCGGAGCACCAGGCGGAAACCCACGCGGTCACAGGGAGAACTTGCAAACTCCGCACAGTCAGTACCCAGAACCGAACCCAGGTCGCTGGAGCTGTGAGGCTGCATTGCTAACCACTGTGCCACTGTGCTGCCCCATTAAACTCCATCTGCCAAATTTTGGCCCATTCACCTAACCTATCCATATCCATTTGTAAATTTCTTATTTCTTTATTGCAACTTACTATGCTACCTATTTTAGTGTCATCTGCAAATTTGGCTATAGTACCTTCTATCCCTGCATCTAAGTCATTAATATAGATTGTAAATAGTTGGGACCTGAGGATAGAACCCTGTGGCACCCCACTAATTACATCTTGCCAACCAGAAAAGGACCCATTTATCCTGACTCTCTGTTTTCTGTTGGTTAGCCAATCTTCGATCCAAGCTAATAAATTGCCCCTAACCTCATATAATCATGTGATCTTACCTTGTGTATTAACCTTTTGTGCACCTTATCAAATGCCTTCTGGAAGTCCAGATATACTACATCTATAGGATCCCCATTATCCACTTTACTTGTTACATCCTCAAAGAACTCTAGCAAATTAGTCAAACATGATTCATAAAACCATGCTGAGTCTGATGGATTGCATTTTGACTTTCTAAATGTCCTGTTATTACTTCCTTAATAATGGATTCTAACAATTTCCCAACGACAGATGTTAAACTAACTGGTCTATAGTTTCCTACTTTCTGCCTCCCTCCTTTTTTGAATAAGGGCGTTATATTAGCATTTTTCCAATCCACTGGAACCTTTCTCGCATCCAGGGAATTTTGGAATATTATAACCAATGGATCCACTATCTCAGCTGCCACTTCCTTTAACACCCTAGGATGTAGGCCATCAGGCCCTGGGGTCTGCCTTCAATCCCAGTAGTTTGCTCAGTACTTTTTCCCTAGTGATGATGATTGTTCTAAGCCCTTTCTATAACCTCTGCATTACCTGTTACTATTGGGATGGTACTTGTGTCCTCCACTGTGAAAACTGAGACAAAATACTGATTTAGTGTCACCGCCATTTCTGTGTTCCCCACAATTAACTCCCCCGTCTCATCCTCCTAGGGACCAACATTCACTTTTGCTACTCTCTTCCCTTTATATACTTATCGAAGCTTTTACTATCCGTTTTTATATTTTGTGCTAGTTTTCTATCATAATTTACCTTTGTTCTTTTTATAAGTAACCCTTTGTTGATCTTTAAAAGTTTCCCAATCTACCAGCCTGCCACTGGCCTTTGCAGTATGATATGCCTTAGTTCTTGTCTTTATGTTATCCTTAACTTCCTTGCTCAGCCATGGATGCTTTTTCCCCCTCTTACAATCTTTCTTCCTCTCTGGAATATATTTTAGTTGGGAGGAATTGAATATCTCCTTAAACATCTGCCACTGCTCATCAACTGTCCTTCCCTTTAGTCTTCCTGCCCAGTCCACTCGGGCCAAATCTGCCCTCATGCCTATGTAATTACCTTTGTTTAACTCCAGAACGCTAGTGTGGGATTCCAGTTTCTCGCCCTCAAACTGAATTTTAAATTCTAGCATTCTATGATCACTTTTCCCTAGAGGATCCTTAATTAATCCCACCTCATTACACAATACCAAATCTAGAATAGCCTGTTCCCTGGTTGGTTCCACAACATATTGCTCCAAAAAACAATTTCTAATACATTCAATGAACTCTCCCTCGAGGCTACCCTTGCCAATATGATTAATCCAGTCTATATGTATATTCAAATCACCCATGATTATTGCCGTACCTTTCTTACAAGCCCCCAGTATTTCCTGATTTATACTGTGCCCCACTGCAGAACTACCGTTTGGGGACTTATAGATTACTCCCACCAGAGTCTCCTTTCCCTTGCTATTTCTTATTTCTACCCAGACTGATTCTACAACTTGGTCTCCAGTGCCTATATCATTTCTCACTACAGCACTGATCTCTTCCTTTACTAACAAAGCTACACCATCTCCTTTCCCTTCCTGCCTATCCTTCTGAAATATTGAGTGCCCTTGGACCTTGATGCCTCCTCCTCAGCTAGTGTCAGCACCCTGATGTCTTGGACACCGCTACTTTTCTTTGCCCACTCATGCTGGTTGTGGGTGCATTTATCCTGCAGGAGACAGTGCAGATTTAATGACATGTCAAAAGATGCATCACAGTCATTGGATACAGACATCGATATCACTCATTCAGGACTGGCTTTCGCACGACATGTCCAAGCACATTAACAATGCCAATCATCAACTTTGCACATAATCTGTAAGTGTATGGCACCCTGGATTCTCATAAAATCCACTGCATGCCTTGTCTGCCCTCCATCTTAAAGAGACAAAGCCAGGGAGAAAATCAATGGAACAGCTTCGCCAAGACCACATACCCTCACCGATCTGAGCAAGTCATTGATACACTTGCAACACTGAACCCAGGTTCTGCACATTACCCCACGGTCAAGACGTCCTCTGCTACCTCCATCCAGGCTGCCTTGGTCAGGCTGGAGGAGAATTTGCAGGGAGGCGTCACTGGACCGTTGGGCGTGATGCTGCCTGCTGGCTGACATTTTCTTTGCTCTTGCTGCAGTGAAAAAAAATGATGGGGAGTTGATGATAGGTTTGAAAAATTAAGGAAGGAAAGAGCAGTTACAAATAAGTTAAAGATTTAATTTCAGTAACTTTGAAGAGACTTGCATGACAGGAAGGCTGCTGTTCCTTCAGGTTTAAAATACAGAATGCTTTAGAGCTGTGGGCACTCATGGTGCTTGAGCCAGTGACAGCGGATTTTATCAATGAAACCCTGTCCCCGCCACATGATTGCATATGTCTTCCATGACCATCGCCGCACTGTTCATTCACATATAGAATTGTGTGGGATACAGAAAAATGACGGAAGCAGATGTTATGCCAACTTACGATCCTGCTGTCGGAACGTCGTAGGACTCATAACATCCCAGCCAACATTTCAGGTCATCAGAACTAGATTTTGGTTAGGCAAGGGTTTTAAGGGTTATGGAACCAGGGTGGGTAGATGGAGTTAAGATTAGCATGATCTAATTGAATGTTGGAACAGGTTCAAGGGGCTGAATGTCCTATTCCTGTTTCTGTTTCTATGTAGAATTGGTAGATCTGCAAATGTGGAAAATGAATCTGTGTTTTTACCAATGTTTCTTTCATCAGATGCTCATAAATCTGAATATACTGTCCAAAGACAAGCACGATGCCACACTACACTCGAACAATACAGATTAACTACCTGAGGTTTTGCAGCAACTGCTTTTTTCAGGCAGCTCAAATGCCATTACCATCTTTTTTCCACCAGCCTCACTCCTCCCTATCTCAGCAACCTCCTCAAAACCATTGTTCATGCCACATTCTCCATTTATCCTATTCTGGCTTTTAAATTCTCCCCCCACATTTCCCTCACTCTGTATCTACTTTTTAAAACCTCCTCAAAACTTAGCTCTTTGATCATGCCTATAATCACCAATCCTAACTCTTCTCTCATTGTTTCTTAGAATCATAGAATCTTAAAAACATTCGGTACAGAAGCAGGCCATTCGGCCTTTGTGATTGTACTGGCTGTTTGAAATAGCAGTCGTGCTTAGTCCCATATCTCAGCTTTTTGTCCATAGTCCTCTAAGTTCTTCATCTTCAAGTACCTGTCCAACTGCATTTTAAAATTATTTATAGAATCAGTTTCCACCACCCCTACAGGTAGAGCATTCCAGATGCCAACAAAATTTTCTTCTCTTATCGTCTCTAGATCTTTTGCAAATGGTTTTTGAATCTATGACCTCAGGTTATTGACCCACTCAGCTTCAAGGAGAACAATCCAAACTTTTCCAACCTCTCCTCGTAACTGAAGTTCTTCAGCCCTGCTAACATCCTGGTTAACCTCCTCTGTCCCCTTTCTAAGACTTTTACATCTTTCCTGAAGTATGGTGCCCTGAACTGTCCAG
Source organism: Heterodontus francisci (assembly GCF_036365525.1). Classification (NCBI taxonomy): domain Eukaryota; kingdom Metazoa; phylum Chordata; class Chondrichthyes; order Heterodontiformes; family Heterodontidae; genus Heterodontus; species Heterodontus francisci. Next base: position 78,869,738 of record NC_090371.1, on the reverse strand, counting down.
AATATTAGGGCTGAGGCCTAACCAGTAATTTATAAAGCCCTAATTTTATATTATGTGATTCATGTCTGATTTGATCTGTGAATTGATGTTCTATTACATTAAAAGTGTTATTGAATTGTAAACTACTGTTGCTATCACTTTTATCATCTATCCATTTCCTGTTTAAACTATGCTGTGCCATACCACACCAGAATATTCAGATAATGGGAAACCGTGGCCTCTTCTCCTTCGCCTCTCCCAAGTTGCTCTGTCTCTGTCCATAATTATCTTAATTCCTTTTTATTTATGAGGCTATCTCCCACAGAGATGCTCCCAAGCATTATAGCAGAGCCAGACAATTCAGGGTTGGGTTCTGGGAAACAAACTGAACATTTTAATCAGCTAGGTTGGAAAAGCAAGCTGTGGATCTGGCAGCTTTGTGAGCACTGTGGCAGCACAGTTTCATTGAGGACAGGCCACCTGGTAGATAGAATATCTAATGAACAGATTGTTACATTTAGAAGAAAATGTGTTTTCTGCAGAAACTGAAAAATCACATTTTATAAAGAAAGCAGCCTTGCTGGTGGTGGCTTCTTTCTTTGAACATGTGCATTATCTAGACTGTACTAAAGCAGTCCAAGTTAGGAGGAGTATCTGAATTCCCCAGACAGATTTTGCGCTGTCAGTGCTTGTTACAGAGAGAGTGAGTAATATAGTCTGCTGTGCAGTGCCAGCTATTTGGACATCATTCAGACTGTCTTTCAATTTGGGTTACTCCCTGATCTTTGTGGTGCCTTGACCTGATGACAGTAAAAGTAGGGTTGAGACATTGAATGTTCAAAGAACACAGAGATCATACCTATCCATCACTGAAAATAGACTTCTAGAATTTCCATAGGGGTTCTCCAGCAGCAGATCAGCAGAACCACCAGTGAAGCAGTGCATGTGGCTAAAAATGTCCATTTACACCATTTCACCAAGAGCTCTGCCGATCTCTTGCTGAAGTTACAATAAGAGATTGGAAGAAACCCTGAGAATTTCTGAGCCAGACTTAGATAGTCTTTATACTGTCTAAAACCTTTGGATTAAAGAGTGGCAGCATCACACCTTGTTGAAGTAACTTTGTTATAATGATTACCTTTCCCTTTTTCTAAAAGAGAGAAGGAAAGTTGATAATTCCCTGAGTCAGAAAATCTTGCTACAAGGTCAAAAGATCTGAATAATTCAAATGACATCAGGTAGTGAAGAGTCAACTCTGAAGCTAGGGAGAAATGTACTGACAACCAATCATATCTCAAGAAGTGCACTTATCACATCGTCCCTTTGAGCCTGTGACTTCCCAAAACCACTTAGACAAGGAACAGATTATGTGGTGTTTTGAGACTCTGAATGAAGAATAATCTACATTTAGCTAATCTACATTTAGCTGATCTGCATTAAATGACACAAAGCAACCGGAAAACAAGTACAACTTCCTGTTTGCCTCTCTGTAATTTAATCATATAGGCACTAATCTCTGGATATATGAGCACATGTTCTCATATCCAACCTCTTGGTAATGCTTTTCAGCAGCTGTCATCCTAAGTCACGGAATTTTTCTCATTAGCAATATAGCAGACATCTGCATTTATCCCATCAAATTTGATTATATTGAACATCAAGGCCTCAATTATGCCTTGCCCCTTGACAATTGTACCAATAAAGAAAGAGAAAGAAAGACTTCCATTTATACAGCGTTTTTCATGACCACTGGACGTCTCAAAGCTCTTTACAGCCAATTAAGTATTTTTGAAGTGTAGTCACTGTTGTCTTGTAGGAAACATAAAACACAATCCTAAAATGTAATTTATAACCCATTTTGTCAGCAACCTTCAGAAGAAAGGGCTGTATGTTTCCAGCCATTAATTCCCAAATACTTTAATACATACCCTTCCGAACACTATTTTGACACACCAGTTCCAATCATACTCATTTGGGATGCTGATCACAGAATCAACATTTAAAAATAGCCTTCCAATCTTAAAGATCACCTTCGAGTTTTGCTCAAAGCTCTCTGAAGCTGTTATAGAGGACCTTAAAAACGAGTAGCCGAAAGGTTTTTTATTCCTTTGTGTGAAGTCGACATTGTTGCTGAGGCCAGTATTTATTACCCATTCTTTTTGTCCTTGAGAAGGTGGTGGTGAGCTGCCTTCTCGAACCACTGCAGTCCACATGGTGTAGGTACACCCACAATGCTGTTAGGGAGGGAGTTCCAAGATTTTGACCCAGCGACAGTGAAGGCAATATAGTTCCAGGATGGTGTGTGGCTTGGAGGGGAAATTTCAGATGATGGTGTTCCCATGCACCTACTGCCCTTGTCCTTCTAGGCAGTAGAGGTTGTGGAAGAGAGCTATACAATGAACATTATACAACACATTTTAAAAATGTTACTCTCTATTCTCCTTCTCTCTGACTCTGTCTCTTTCACTCAATTTGTATATAATCAACGTTGCCCGCAGTTTTTTTATTTGAATTACATTCTGTGATGATGTTTGTTTTATCTATTTGCCAACAAATATTTTAATCCCTGTGTCAGGCAGTGTTTCAGAAGAAAGTCATCTTTTTTCATTGGAATTGGAGTTTGATAACATCAACCAATCAAATCTGTTGGAAGGCAAGACTGGAGGCATTCTAATTGACAAATCGAAACTTAACATGCGCAACTTTCCTCATACTTTAGTTTAGTTTAGTTTAGAGATACAGCACTGAAACAGGCCCTTCAGCCCACCGAGTCTGTGCCGGCCATCAACCACCCATTTATACTAATCCTACACTAATCCCATATTCCTACCAAATCCCCACCTGTCCCTATATATTTCCCTACCACCTACCTATACTAGGGGCAATTTATAATGGCCAATTTACCTACCAACCTATATGAGGATTAACAACCCAATACAAATCCTATTTGATCACCATTGATTATACATGAAGGAGCAATTCCATTAACTTTACAAGTACGTTCCCATTACTTTGTAGTCAATACCTAAAAGTGACACGGGCTATAGCTCCTGCAGTGGATGGAGTCCTTTCTTCTCTTTACCAACAATGTCATGTAAAGGATTCAGCACATTCCCCAGGCACATTAGTGAGGAAAAAATCAGACCTATTTTTATTTTACTTGAAAACTTGGTTTTCTATTTTGCCTTTTTAAAAATAGCTTTGATGCTATCTTACAGGCAAATATTTCAGCAGAGAGCGATAGAGAGGAACCACTTACGTTTTATAAAAGCAATTACTGCGGATGCTGGAAATCTGAAATAAAAACAGAAAGTGCTGGAAATACTCAGCTGGACTGGCAGCATCTGTGGAGAAAGAAACAGAGTTAATGTTTGAGGTTGATGACCTTTCATCAGAACTGTTTAGATTGTTGTTAGCATAGTTCAGACATTGTTTACAGATGTCTCCGAATCTTTATATGACTAAGTAGTGATTCATTTATTTTATATGCACAACTATTTACACTCTCATTAAGCATGTCCAACTGGCACTTCTCATGATGCTTCCAGCTCCTTCCAGGCCTAATACCCATGTGACTATTACATCATCATCATTACAGTGGGAAGGGTTACTCTCACTGTCTCAAACATTAACCCTTTCAGATCCTTATACTACATCTCCCCCAAGTTTTTGTCCATATGTATTCATTTTAACTTTACACACTACCCCATCTTCCCGCAAGTCTCTGACATCACAGATTCAATCAGTCAGATGGCTTCATGACTCTCCCTGAGCATGTTCTTGTCAGACTTGGAAGATCAGTAGTCTTTCCTAAAAGTCTTGTTCGACGACTTGGATGGCCTTGACCGATGTTTGTAGTATCCTGTTGTCTCTGGGTTTCTTGATCATCATTTGGTTCCTCCAGATATGGGACTGGTTGTTGTGTTTGAGGAATAGGGATAAAGTTTATCCTATTTCAGCAGATAGTATCCTCGAGATTGTGTACTACATAAGATCTTGGATGAACATCATCTCTCTGTATGACTCTACCTTCATGTCCTAAATCTCGTATCCATACCTTCTCTCCATCCTTTAACATTGGTAGGTTTCTGGTACGAAATCCCATTCTAATTATGAGCTTGTTGGCTCCTGTAAGACTTCACTCTGTCTTTAACCTTTTTGTAGTCTTGTACGTCTAGGCCCAGAAGTAGTTTTCTGGGTAGAACAGGAAGTTGAGTTTTTAGCTTCCCCCCCATTAACAGCTCCTAAGGTGAAAGTCCACATTACAATGGAGTGGATCGATAATTCAATAATGGAGTTGAAAGATCTTCGTTCTTCTTCATCAACAATAGTTCGTACTCCTCACACTGCTTCACCATTCGATTGAGGGGAACTTTTGAGATGTTCAAATCCCCACTTCCTCACAAATTGTGTGAAGTATTCATTTGCAAACTGTGGTCTATTGTCTGACACAACCTCATCAGGAATACCAGGCGTTGCAAAGATCTCCTGTGAAGCTCTAATAACAGATTCTGTTGTTGTTGAGTACAATCTTTTCACTTCAATCCATCTTGAGAAATAATTGATCACTATGATGTAAGATTTTCTATTGTAAATAAATCCATTCCTAGACTCACCAATTGTATCTTCCTTCGGCTATGGAGCAGCTTGGGAGCTCTTCGCAGTATCCCTTCGAGATTTGCCATCTTCTTGGCGCTACAGTACGAGTTAAGGTCTTTCAATCATTTTTGGGTGTGTTCATCTTTGCCACAATGTTGTATATTGTTGTTAGCATAGTTCAAGCATTGTTTACGGATGTCTCGGAGTCTTGTATTGCTAAATAGTTGCTCGCTTATTTTATATACATAACTATTTACACTCTCATTAAGCATGTCCAGCTGGCACATCTCATGATGCTTCCAGCTCCTTCCAAGCCTAATACCCATGTGATGATTACATCATCATCACTATAGTGGGAGGGGTTACTCTCACTGTCTCAAACATTAACCCTCTGAGACATTTATACTACAATATATAGTATATATATTATACCACCGGCAGACAGACCCAGCAGAGGTGGTGGCACAGTGGTATACAGTCGGGAGGGAATTGCCCTGGGAGTCCACAACATCGACTCCAGAGCACATGAAGTCTCATGGCATCAGATCAAACATGGACAAGGAAACCTCCTGCTAATTACCGCCTACGGCCCCCACCCCCAGCTGACGAATCAGTACCCCTCCATGTTGAACACCACTTGCAGGAAGCACTGAGGGTGGCAAGGGCAGAGAATGTACTCTGGGTGGGGGACTTCAATGTCTATCACTAAGAGTAGCTCAGTAGCACCATTACTGACTGAGCTGACCGAGTCCTAAAGGACATAGCTGCTAGACTGGGTCTGCGGCAGGTGGTGAGAGATCCAACAAGAGGGAAAAACATGCATGACTTCATCCTCACCAATCTACCAGCCACACATGCATCAGTCCGTGACAGTATTGGGAGGAGTGACCACCACACAGTCCTTGTGGATTCAAAAATCCCATCTTCACATTGAGGATACCCTCCATCATGTTGTGAGGCACTACCACCATGCTAAATGGGATAGATTTCGAACAGATCTAGCAATGCAAAACTGGGCATCCATGAGGCGCTGTGGGCCATCAGCAGCAGCAGAATTATATTCAACCACAATCTGTAACCTCATGGCCCGGCATATCCCCCACTCTACCATTACCATCAAGCCGGGGAATCAACCCTGATTCAATGAAGAGTGTAGGAGGGCATGCCAGGAGCAGCATCAGGCATACCTCAAAATGAGGTGTCAACCTGGTGAAGCTACAACCCAGGACTACTTGCATGTCAAACAGCATAAGCAGCATGCGACAGACAGAACTAAGCGATCCCATAACCAATCGATCCGATCTAAGCTCTGCAGTCCTGCCACATCCAGTCGTGAATGTTGGTGGACAATTAAACAACTATCTGGAGGAGGTGGCTCCACAAATATCCCATCCTCAATGATGGGGGAGCCCAGCACATCAGCGCAACAGATAAGGCTGAAGCATTTGCAACAATCTTCAGCCAGAAGTGTCGAGTGCATGATCCATCTTGGCCTCCTCCTGAGGTCCCCAGCATCACAGATGCTAGTCTTCAGCCAATCTGATTCACGCCATGTGCTATCAAGAAACGACTGAAGGCACTGGATACTGCAAAGGCTATGGGCCCTGACAACATTCTAACAATAGTACTGAAGACCTGTGCTCCAGAACTTGCTGCGCCCCTAGCCAAGCTGTTCCAGCTACAACACTGGCATTTACCTGGTGATGTGGAAAATTGCCCAGGTATGTCCTGTCCACAAAAAGCAGGAAAAATCCAACCCAGCCAATTACCGCCCTATCAGTCTACTCTCTAGCATCAGTAAATGATGGAAGGTGTCATCGACAGTGCTATCAAGCGGCACATGCTTAGCAATAACCTGCTCAGTGATGCTCAGTTTAGGTTCCGCCAGGGCCATTCAGCTCCTGACCTCATTACAGCCTTGGTTCAAACATGGAGAAAAGAGCTGAAATCAAGAGATGAGGAGAGAGTGACTGCCCTTGACATCAAGGCAGCATTTAACTGAGTATGGCATCAAGGAGCCCTTGCAAACCTGGAGTCAATGGGAATTGGGGGAAAGCTCTCTGCTGGTTGGAGACATACCTAGTGCAAAGGAAGATAGTTATGGTTGTTGAAGGTCAATCATCTCAGTTCCAGGACATCACTGCAGGAGTTCCTCAGGGTAGTGTCCTTCAGCTGCTTCATCAATTACCTTCCTTCAATCATCAGGTCAGAAGTGGGGATGTTCGCTGATGATTGCACAATGTTCAGCACCATTTACGATGACTCAGATAGTGAAACAGTCCATGCAGAAATGCAGCAAGACAACATTCAGGCTTGAGCTGATAAGTGGCAAGTAACATTCGCGCCACACAATTGCCAGGCAATGACCATCTTCAACAAGAGAGAATCTAACCATATCCCCTTGACATTCAATGGCATTACGATTGCTGAATCCACCACTTTCAACATCCTGGGGGCTACCACTGACCAGGAACTGAACTGGAGTAGCCATATATATATACTATGGCTACAAGAGCAGGTCAGAGGCTAGAAATCCTGCAGTGAGTAACTCACCTCTTGACTCCCCAAAGCCTGTCCATCATCTACAAGGCACCAGTCAGGAGTGTAATGGAATACTCTCCATTTGCCTGGATGGGTGCACCTCCAACAACACTCAAGATGTTTGACACCATCCAGGACAAAGCAGCCCGCTTGACTGACACCCCATCTACAAACATTCATTCTTTCCACTACCAATGCACAGTGACAGCAGTGTGTACCATCTACAAGTGCACTGCAGCAACGCACCAAGACTCCTTAGACAGCACCTTCCAAACACGTGACCTCTGCCACCTAGAAAGGACAGGGGCAGCAGATGCATGGGAACACCACAGCTGCATGTTCCCCTCAAAGCCAGACACCATCCTGACTTGGAACTATATCGTTTTTTCCTTCACCGTCCCTGGGTCAAAATCCTGGAACTCTCCTCCTAACAGCACTGTTGGTGTATCTACACCTCATGGACTGCAGCTGTTCAAGAAGGCAGCTCACCACCATCTTCCCAAGGGCAATTAGGGATGGGCAATAAATGCTGACCTTAGCCAGCAACGCCCACATCTTTTTGGTCCTCTGCAGCTTTAATTATCCTGATCTCCAATGACAGAGCTGATTGAGACAATGAGTAGCTTAGACATGCTAATTAGGAAGATCCCAGGTTCTTTGAATGCTGAACAAACTGCTGTTTGCAGGTATGTTGGTGGGGATGCTACAATTGGTCTCTGTGTCTCTGGGAAGGGAAAATCAGTTCTGATTGTTACATGTGGATGTTTGTGCATGTGGACTTTGGGTGAGGATCAGGCTCAATGATTATGCCTGTGTCCCAAGTCAAATAGTCTGCTGACATTCACTGTCACTGCATCAAATGACCATTTGAATGTTTTCACAGGATTTCTGATATGCCTGAAAAACATCCTTTCAACCCTTATTCCAGGGTCAACACCTTCAGGAAAGGAGGAAAGGGAGGGAGAACATTGGTAGAAAATAAATTAAACCATTTATTTTGATTCAAAAATGTTCTAGAGAATCTGTGGCACAATGAAAAAATTGAAATTAATAGACATGATGCACTGATTCTTTATTGAACAGGAAGTACTTATATTGACCCCTCTTAAAAAAAACCTTGTATAGACTTCACTTAAGTGCTTTCAGAGAGCAACTATAGTTGCTTCGGGGATTTGGAAGTACTGGCAAAGGTTCTGAATAATTTAAAGCTTTGTTGACAGCTGACCTCCATTAGTGTTCATGATTCCACACTGTACAACGGAACCAATGACTTACCCAAGGGACTAGTTAAAAAAAGTGCTAGCACCTGAGGCCTAATGGCTGAATACATTAAAAGCTTGAGACAGTCCCATTTACAGCATCAGTCTAATATGTGGCTTCTATTTTAAAGCCTCATGTGTGTTGATTACAATGTATGTGTTATTTTTTAAGTGGCTGCTGGATGTTTTTTTATTAACAGCTCCATTATGCACTTTGTCACCAGTCCTTTTTTATTCAATTTATGAATGATAGAATTGTGCGGCAAGGAGTGAAGGGTGACAAAAGATTCTCAACTTGAATTGTGCTGTCTGGTGTGCTGATGAGCAGGGGTTGTGGCATCTCTTTGGGGAGTGAGATGGAATATGAGGCGAGAGTGATGTCCCAGCAGTCTCTCGATGGCAGATGTTAGGAGAAGTGGTGACAGTTCCAGAGTAGGCGGCCTGACCGTCCTCATAGCAGCAAAGGATGCCATAGTTAAGCAGATTAATGATGGGAATAGGTGTAACCCTGGTAAGAGTTGAATGAGGGGGATGCATCCCACACAGTTTCTTCTTCTTTCCCCCCATCCCTCACTCCAAGGGCTGGATTTTAAGAGCCCGCCGCCGATCTCGGCGCGAGTTCAGAAAATGGTGTCCTGCAGGCACAGGCTGCAGGCCAAGAGCCACGGCTCATTTGAATAGCCAGGGCGGCCTGCCCACCCCCCAGGAGGGGGGAGGGTGTCGGGCCCAGCAATGGTGTCAGCTGCCTGTGCGCAGGCGCTGGCGCTATTTTTAAAGGGCAGCCAGCCCTGCCAGTCAATTTGAATTTTTAAGATACACCCCACCCCCCGCCAAATTTATTAAGTAAATTTCTAACGCCCTTTTCCCACCCCCCAATAACAATTACATTAACTATTTGCCCTTCCCCCCCATCAAAACACTTACCTTTAAAATCTGACCTTCCCACCCCCAGACTGTACAAAGTTTAAAATTCACCCCTTCCCACCATCCCCTACACCCTTTACGTTTATTTGACCCCGTTTCACCCACCCCCACCGCACTGAAAATATTAACTCCTACCCCTTCCCCATCAGTGTCATGCTGGCTTTCCCCAGATAGAGAATTGAAGGCACGGGAGTGCCACCCCTGTGCCGAAGACTGCAGCGGGCCCGGAATATTGAAGATAAGTTCATTTAACTTTACGTATGTCATTAATTTAAATATTAAAATTCAGGTCCCATCGCCCAGCAGCAGTGGGGAGCCGGCACGGAGCCTCGCCGCTGCCAGGAGGATCGCCCTTTTGGCATTGGCTTCTGTGGTGGATCACTGCCGGCCCCATTTTTCGGCCCTCGTAGCCACGAAGCCCGACATCGAGGGCTTGGTAAAATCCAGCCCCAATTGTGGTTGACTGTGGTTGACAGGGCCCTCAACTATGTCAAACTAATTTCCTGCACTTCCGCCCTCATCCCTTCCCCTCCCTTCCAGGCCCGTGATAAGGTTGCCCTTGTCCTCACTTTCCATCCCACCAGCCTCCACATCCAAATGATCATCCTCCGCCATTTCCACCATCAAACACATCTTCCCTTCCCCTCCCCTGCCAGCATTCCAAAGGGACCATTCCCTCCATGACACCCTGGTCAACTGCTCCATCACCCCTGACACCTCGTCCCATTCCCAAGGCATCTTCACATGCAAACAAAGGAGGTGCAATATCTACCCTTTTACCTCCTCTCTCCTCACCATCCAAGGTCCTAAACACTCCTTCCAGGTGAAACAGCAATTTACTTGTACTACTTTCAATTTAGTATACTGTATTCGCTGTTCACAACGCGGTCTTCTCTGCACTGGGGAGACTAAACGTAGATTGGGTAACCGCTTTGCGGAACACCTCGGTTAAGACCCTGAGCTTCTGGTCGCTTGCCATTTTAATTCACCACCCTGCTCTCATGCCAACATTTCTGTTCTGGGCCTGCTGCAGTGTTCCAGTGAACATCAATGCAAGCTCAAGGATCAGCGCCTCATCTTCTGATTAGGCACTCTGGACTCAGCATTGCATTCAAGAATTTCAGAGCATGACTGTCTTTTTTATTTTATTTTATTTCATTTTCTAACCTGGTGCCTGTCTTAAACTTTTTTGCATGTTTTTGCTTTTGGACTGAGCTGTTCTTTATTCTGCCATTAACATTCTCTGGACTAATGCTTTGTCTTCTATTACAACTATTAGCACTCCGTTTGGATTTGTTCCATGATATCTCTGTCATTTAATCTGTCCTGGCCTCTGCCCGATCACACACCTTCCCTTTTTTCCTTCTTCACCCTCCCTCTTTTCATTTTCTCAAAGCCTATTACGTTTCTAACCTTTACCAATTCTGATAAAAGGTCACAGACCTGAAACGTTAACTCTCTTTCTTTCTCTTCAGATGCTGTCAGACTTGCTGAGTATTTCCAATACGTTCTGTTTTTATTTCCGATTTCTGGCCTCTGCAGTATTTTGCTTTTATTAAACATTCACTTCCTCCACCACTGACACACAGTGGCAGCAGTGTGTACTATTTACAAGATGCACTGCAGCGACGCACCAAGGCTCCTTAGACAGCACCTTCCAAACCCGCGACCTCTACCAACTTGAATGATAAGGGCAGCAGGCACATGGGAACACCACCACCTGCAAGTTCCCCTCCAAGTCACACACCATCCTGACTTGGAACTATATCACCGTTCCTTCACTGAGCTGGGTCAAAATCTTGGAACTCCCTGTCTAACAGCACTGTGTGTGCACCTACATCACAAGGATTGCAGTGGTTCAAGAAGGCAGTTCACCACCACCTTCTCAAGGGAAAATAGGGATGGGGAATAAATGCTGACCTTGTCAGCAACACTCACAAGCCCACATTCCACAAATGAATAAAAAAAGGTGTCTTTCAAATGAGACATTTAACTGAGGCCCTCTCTGCCTCTCTCAGATGGATGTAAAGATCCCTTGGCTGCTTTTGAGGTAGAACAAATCAGCTATATAAAGTGCAACAAAAATGCAAGTTCTTTCATTCTTTTCTATTGCACCTCAACAAGAAATAAAAAAAGAATATTTGCTTTTATATATCACCTTTCCCGACCTCAGGATGTCCCAAAGCACTTTACAGCTAATGAAGTACTTTTGAAGTGTAGTCACTGTTGTAATGTAGGAAACATGGCAGCCAATATTCACAGAATAAGGTGACACAAACAGCAATGTGATAATGACTAGAAAATCTGTTTTTGTGATGTTGGTTGAGGGATATATATTAACCAGGATGCTAAGGAAAGCTCCCCTGCTGTTCTTTGAAATAATACCATGGAATCTCTTAGTACCACCTGAGGGGGTCTCAGTTTAATGTCTCATCCGAAAGCAATCATCAGGAAGATCATTATATAACCCATGATTAGCTTCTCACATCACACCACTCATATTTACATGCCTCTGCCACTGAAAGATACAAAGATACAAATGATGCATCGCTGATTTATGGCAGCTACTTAAGGCTGACCATCAGGCTAGATTTATGTCAGCCTGTCAATGTGAGGCTCAAGGCGGCTTTACATTTTTATGTGAATAGATCAGACAAAGTCACCACCAGTGATAAATGCTGCATCAGTCAGTCTTCAGCTCTTAAATGGATCAAACAAGTGATGGAAGTTTTCTCTCCCAAGGTAAGCACTTTCATCTTGTTCCCCATGGAACAGAGGCAACTTCATGAGAGAGTGCACAGCACTTTTATCAGCTACAGGCTTTGAAAAAATGCAGGCAATCATTGCTGGCACACATACAGCCATCAGGACCCTTAGCATAAACCCCATGGTGTATTTAAATCGAAGAGATTTCATTCTTCTTATGTGAAGGTGGTGTGAGACCACAGGAATAGAATAATGTATGTTAATGTGTGATACCCTGCTGGCAGCCATGATGCCTTAATTTTGTGAGAATCCACTATTGCAATGTTATTCGAAGGAGCAGTCTGGCTGAATAGCTGGATACCTCCTGCAACCTGCATGTTTAGGAATGTCCATTTCTCAGATAGCTCATATTCCTGCTCAAGAATGGGGACAGTGACTCCAACACAAAGAGAAAAGAAATATGGTCCCGAATTCTTCAAGTTTTTACTGGTTTTCCTTTCTAATCCCTCAGAAAATGTAGCATCTTACAAAACAAACAGCTGAGGGGCAGAGCTAGAGGTGGGAACTCCCTATATAGGGACACAGTATATCAGTGGAGATTGGAACACCAAGTAAATGGAGATGTGCTGACCTCCACATGGCTGGATACGGAGAATAGGGCAGGCAAATGGCAAGGACCCATGAAAACCAGTATTTTGTTTTTTAAAGTATTTGCTAATTGGTTCCTTACTTAGGGAGTCATAATAACTGTGGCCAGTCAGGAGGGTGGATGGATAGCAGAGATGAGCTCAAAGTGACACTTCTGTCCACCTAACTTATGTAAATGCTTCCCATTGACTCCATAAACTCTGGAAGGGCCAGCCTTGGAAGGCACCATTGGGCATGATACCTGTGTAACTGTCGGTTTCATGACCCAAGGCATTTTGGCATATATGTGTTATCACGGTGTCTGCCTAAAATGCTTAAGTGCAAGTCTCAATACCAGTACACTGAGGGTCATGTTGATGTTGGACAGATATGCGTCCACATTCTTGAATGAATGAGTGAGTTTGAAAGGAGTGCAAGAGAAAGTAATTAAACTGCCCATTATCTACTGGGGAAGCTTTCTTTTGTGTATACGCTCTGTTGTCTACAGTTTAAAGGGCTATCTCCTCAAACTGATTTAAAATTCAGAGGTTGGCAATTTTGTCCCCAGACTAATCTGCCTGTCTGTGGTTGTGTGCAGAAGTCTCCATTAAAAATAGGCAAAACATAAGCTTTCAGCATTTGGAAAAACATAAAGTGGTACTCCTGTGTCTAGCCTACATCCCACCTTTGTGAATGGCTGACAAAACAACACGCAAATACTTGCAGGTGGCATTTTGGCCTGGTGCCAAAATATGCTGCAGTTATACATGATAGTAGAAGTATTTTCTAAGTGGCAGCTACAAAGTTCAACTTAGAGCATTACAAATCTAGAAATGCAGGTGGGAAAGATGTGAAAGATTGCATCAACACTTTACATGTGCTGTTGCTGATGCTGCACCTAATGCTGCACCTAATGTTCACTATTTCAAAGAAGAGCAGGGAAGTTCTCCCTGGTGCCCTGGTCAACATTTATCCTTCAACCAACATTCACCAAAATAGATGATGTGGCCATTATCGCATTGCTGTTTGTGGGAGCTGGCTGCATGTAAATTGGATGCTGCATTTCCTACATTACAACAGTGACTACACTTCAAAAGTACTTAATTGGTTGTACAGTGCTTTAGGATGTCTTGAGGATGTGAAAGGTACTACATGAATGTAAATCTTTTCTTTCTTTTCAGTGCACAATGCTTGTAGTATGCTTACAATGGGAATAGACTTAATTTGAGATGTCACTCTATGTCCACTCTATGGACGATAGCGTCTTTTAAGATGTATCTAGACAGATACACGAATGGGCAGGAAGCAAAGAGATACAGACCCTTAGAAAATAGGCGACATGTTTAGATAGAGGATCTGGATCGGCGCAGGCTTGGAGGACCGAAGGGCCTGTTCCTGTGCTGTAATTTTCTTTGTTCTTTGTTCTTTGGGCCTTTTTCTTGCAGCCTGAGAATTTCTTCCTCACCTGTTCCTGTGACCAGTGGGCTTGAGTGACAGCATTCACATGATGTACTATTTCTTATCATGGCTGCTGCACAATAATATTTAGAGGTGGATTCCCCTCAACCTCAAATAGTAGTGCACTCTTCTGTCATTTCTCTTTCAACAGAACATTCAACTGAATAGTTCTGCTTTGCTTCAGTTTCCCATGCTTAATCTTTAGCTGCTTGTCAATGCAGCCAAACAACCAACTAGGAACAGAAGCCCTTTAAAAGCTCCTTTGCTTATAATTCCCTACCTTTTCCATTCAATGCACTCCCAGTGCTTGTGGAAAATCCAAAAGAGGGAAGGTTCAAATTATGATAATGAGTTGATCTTGTTGAAGGAATTGAGGTCAGTCCTCCTCAGCAGTTGTGTGATGGATCACAGAAGTGCTGCAATCTCAACTTCATTTCGCCTGGTGAATCGGTTCTCAAGCACATTGCACTGTTTGATTCCAACGAACTTGTGTTTATTTGGAAACTGCAGACCATAGACTCAATAGCATTTTTAGCTTGCAGACCTAGTCATACCGATGCAGTACACCCGTTCCACATATTTCTTCTGAAGGCATTAAATCATTGAGTAATCTGCAAAACATATGTATGCACATCAGTGAGCAGTATTTGCTTTTGACATTTTTTCCCCCTCAGGATTTTCCATTGTGGCAATTTTTTTGACACAAAACCAACTTACTTGAGCCCTGTAGAGTATGGTATGCACCTACTGAGGAAGGCTAAAAAAATGTCAATGCCGGTTTGAAATCTGGGAATTTCCACATTCACTATGATGTAGTTCATCCAAATAACATTTTCTGTGTAGCTGGTATGATTGCAAAAGGAGGTGTTGTGTATATCACTGAGTTCATTGGCAAGCAACCATTATTGAACAAACTTTATTTAGACCTCCCCAAACAGAGAGGGCAGCAGAGAGGGAAGTATTACAAAATGCTCAGCTATTACATATACTACACTCTCACCTCACTTTAAAAAAATGTTAAAATGTAAAATTGTACCTGTACATAATTTCCCAGAATGCAATAACAATGCCTGAAATTTAACAGGTTGTGTTACATGCTTGTTACTGTAATCAGTTGCCAGCATTCGCCAGAGCTGGCGGGCAGCCATAAAGACAGGGCTAAATTGTGGCGAGTCGAAGAGACTTAGTAGTTGGCAGGAAAAAAGACAGAGGCGCAAGGGGAGAGCCAACTGTGCAACAGCCCCAACAAACAAATTTCTCTGCAGCACCTGTGGAAGAGCCTGTCACTCCAGAATTGGCCTTTATAGCCACTCCAGGCGCTGCTTCACAAACCACTGACCACCTCCAGGCGCGTATCCATTGTCTCTCGAGATAAGGAGGCCCAAAAGAACTGTAATCACAACTAAAACATATATAACCAATATTTCCAGAGTAATTTACATGTTAAAACCTGTATGTCTTCAACAAATGTATCATCATTTGACAAGAAGTAATGAAAAGAACAACTTATTTCTTCTTCTTTACTATATACATTAAATTGACATATCTGGCTTTTTTTCTCTTTCAGTCTGAATTTTCTTTCCATTTCCATTAGCTTGACTCTGCTCTTCCAACATCAACCCTAAACTTTGACTTTGACTACCAACTCCACATAATTGTTGGAATTGTGAAACTGATAGATTAGTTTTAATCAAAAACCCTGTCTCTCTTTGCTGTACTGGTGGACTCTGTGATACCAGCAAACTTGCAGTTTCTTTCGGACTTGCATTTTCTTTCTGACTTTCACTTGGAACTGTAGGAACTTGGACTATAGGAGACTTCTCATGCTCTCCCTTTGTCAGATTTCATCTTTTAAGCAAATGATCTACTTGATGTTGATGGATTCTCTCTCCACTCTTCATTAGATATGTGAATGCACATAGTCTTTTTACAACAATTCAAACACACTTCTTATCACCTCGGTGGATTTTCGCCATGATCTTCTGACCAGCACTAAACTCTCTCAGTTGCATGCCTCATGTATCATAACTCTTCTTCACTCTGTCTTGCTTTTCTCTTACTTCACTATTGTGTACAAAATCATGAGAGGTATAGTCAGGGTGGATAGCAAGAAGCTTTTTCCCAGAGTGGGGGATTCAATTACTAGGGGTCACGAGTTCAAAGTGAGAGGGGAAAAGTTTAGGGGGGATATGCGTGGAAAGTTCTTTACGCAGAGGGTGGTGGGTGCCTGGAACGCGTTGCCAGCGGAGGTGGTAGACGCGGGCACGATAGCGTCTTTTAAGATGTATCTAGACAGATACATGAATGGGCAGGAAGCAAAGAGATACAGACCCTTAGAAAATAGGCGACATGTTTAGATAGAGGATCTGGATCGGCGCAGGCTTGGAGGGCCGAAGGGCCTGTTCCTGTGCTGTAATTTTCTTTGTTCTTTGTTCTTTGTTCTATTGATGTCAGGCTTAAGCGAACTAAACCTTGTCCTAGGAGCATGTTTAAACACTAACTCATAAGGTGAGCAACCTGTTGTAGACTGTGGGGTAATTCTGTAAGAGAACAGAAAATTGTCTAGCCTGTGTCAAAGGGAAACATGGAAATTACTGCCTGCCTTGTCACCTGTCAAATACTTCAGCAAAAACCTTTTCACAATTTATACATTTCTTTCTGCAGCTCCATTCAATGCTGGGTGATATGGTGGTATTAGAGTGTGCATGACTCCATTCTTACTTCGAAATATTTCAAACTCTTCTGACATAAACTGCGGACTATTTTCTGACACCAACACCTCTGGCAACCCGTAAATTGCAATCCAACTTCTCAAAATCGCAATAGTTTTGGCACTTGGTATTGGGCATAAACTCAACATTTATTCACTTGCTATAGCTATCGACCAAAGCAAAGTACTTTTTCCCTTCCACTTCAAAGAAATTGACATGTACTTGTTCCCATAGTTTTCTTGTGTTTGATCAGGGAATAAAATGAACCTTGGCTGGATAATTTTTCATTCTGAGACACACTTCACAACTTTTCACCAACTCTTCAATATCTCTATCTACCTTTGGATACTAAAAGCAGCTTCTTGCTACTGCTTTCATATGGACTATCCCTGTATGCTGTTGATGAAGTTCCTCTAACAATCTCTTTCTAAACCTTGGTGGAATAATGACTCTTAAACACACATAGGAGACAGCTTTGATTGGCACTTAGTTCATTTCTACATGTGAAATACTCCTGCAATTTCTCATCATCGCACTCTTTAGACCAGCCATTCATGACATAATTGAGTACTTTACTGAGCAGCACATCCTTGCGAGTTTCTTCAATAATTTCTCTGGCAGACACTGGCATGTCATTTGTGTATGTAAAGTAATTCACAGGTAACTCATTGGCTAAAAATGAATCCGTTTTCACTTCCTCAATGTCAGATGTACTCTTACTGATCCCTACTATAAGTAACTCAGCCGAGTTTAACCATATCTTCTTAAGCTAATTCCTTACCATCAGGGAGACTTTGTTCTCTCCTCCTACTACCAATGGAAAGTAATAGGATGCATCATTATATTCCACCCTAACACTAACTTCACCTAACACTAGAATACTGTTATTGGAATAACTGATCAGTTTCACATCAGTTTTTCATAAGGGACTGTGACTTAGGGACTTTTTGTACCCTCCTTCCGCGATAACAGTCACTATTGCAGCTGTATCAATGATGAAAGTAAGTTGTGAATCTCCAACTTTCATTTTTACTGTGGGCACTGAAATTATATCTTCAGCCCTTTTACTCTCATCTTCCTTGTGCTGTTTTTCTTGCTGTCTGACTGAGCACAACTCTTGACCTTCCTGCTCGATGACATCAACTTCTGTTTCCATATCTATCATATGCACATTTGAAGATTTCCAGGCTCCTGAACTAGCTTTAGGCCTACCACGAACTCAACCTGGTGCATTGCTGTGAACTGAAGCTTTACTCTGACCTGGAGTATTACTTTTTCCTCTACTCCTGGATGCTATCCGGATATGACTGACTTTCCCACAGGCATAGCACCTTGCCTGGAAATGGGGGCATTTAGATGGTTGGTGGATATCATGGCAATGGTAGCATCTAAATTTCTGACTCTGACTCTGTGAACTTGGCTGCCGTGGCCTGGTTCCCACTGAAATCCAGTGAATCTCTCCTGCTGGCTCAAGAAAATAACTTCCTTGCAATCTACCTCTCCCTGCCATTTCAATGGCTGTGGCCTCATCTCAGGCCTCCTTCAATGTCAGCTTCTTGCCTTTATTCAAAAGCTTGGCCTGGACTTTACTGTTCTTTAGACCTCCAAGGAATGTGTCTCTAAGGTTGAATTCTAAGTTAACACCATATTCACAGTGACAAGAGAGTTTCTTTAATTCGAGAATATAAATTACAATAGTCTCACTTTACAACTGCTTCCTTTCACAGAATGCAGCTCACAGTGCAATTTCATTCTTCGTCATGTTATAATATGAATCCAGAATCTCATTAATTTCAGAATAGTGCATAATACTGAGGTCTCATGGGCCAACATTGTGGACAGCACCTCAAAAGCATCTGGCCCCATTATGATGAAGAAAACATTTACTTTATCCTCATCTTTTATTTTATTAGCTTTCAGTCAAATGTGTAACGTTCATTCCTAATTACGCCAGTCCTCTTTGTTAGGGTTGAACTCCCCCATTGTCTTCAATGCCATTTCTTTCAATTACATACCATGTTGACTCATTGAACATGACGTGCACTGACATGGAGCAATCTTTCAAATCGTCTGAACTTCCTCAAAATCAACAATGGGAGTTCCAAAAAGTGTGTCACAATGTTCTTCAGACCGTAATTTCTCAAATGAAATGTAAAAAAGAAATCAATCATCTCGTTGTCATCTTTCTGTTGTGTATTTCATTGAGTAAGGCTACATGTAGACTCACCGCAAGCAGCCATTATTGAACAAACTTTATTAACACCACCCCAACAGAAAGGGCAGCAGAGGGGGCAGTACAACAAAATTCTCAGCTATTACATATACTACAGGAGGTGAGATATCTCGTGACTTAATTGACCACACTGAACCAGCAACTCTCCTCCATGTTGTTTCAGGATCCAGTTGTTCACTGAAAACATTTACAGAGCTAAGGGAAACACCAGTGGAGTGGGATTAATTAGATAGCTCTACCAAAGAGCCAGCCAAGCATGGAGGCAGTGGTGTAGTGCTCTGGGGCTAATGCTCTGGGGACATGGGTTCAAATTCCACCACAGCAGATGGTGAAATTTGAATTCAATTAATAAATCTGGAAATAAAAACTAGTCCAATAGTAATCATGAATCAATTGCTGATTGTTGTAAAAACTCATCTGGTTCACTAGTGTCCTTCAGGGAAGGAAATCTGCTGTCTTTACCTGATCTGGCCTACATGTGATTCCAGACCCACAGCAATATGGTTGACTCTTAAATACCCTCACTCAGTTCAACGGCAATTAGGAATGGGCAATAACTGCTGGCCATATTCCACAAACGAATAAAATAAAAACACAGTACAATGAACCAAATGGCCTCATTTTGTGCTGTATTATTCTGTGATTCTATAATTGTTTTAATATAAATGAATTATTGTCCCATTGAAGACCTTCAGTAATTAAGGATTGGGAGCTAGATTGGAGAGAGAAGATGCAACAAGCTCCTCTCCTATCAGGATATCTTAGGACCTTTATTACCACTTCCTGGGACTTGCAGCCACTTTCCCATGGTAATCTCGGGAAGTAGCAATAGGAAATCCTTCCAGGGCCATTTTTTTTCCAGTACCTGCCCATCTGCTTGCTGTCATTAACTTATAGAGGATGGAGAAGAAAAAGTCAGTGGTGCTCCTAGCATGGGCAAGGGGAGGAAATTATAGGCCAGGCAGCAAGGCAGGGTAGGCCTCAATGCCTACATTTTCCTTCAATCTGTGTCATGATACAGGCAATTTCAGGAGAGAACATACAGAAGAATTCTAGCCATCCTGTTTTTGTTTTCAAGTATCTGTACCCTTTCTTTCATTGTGAAACTTATAACTGGAGCTTCACAGTACAGGACACCACCAATGTTAAAAAGAGAGGGGGAAGAGAAGGTAAGTCAGGAAGTAGTGATTAGCTGATACCAAGCTTAGATTGTGAAATCTTTAGATTATAGGAAGAAGAGAAGACCAAAGGAGTTAAGGAGTTCCGCTGATCTGAAATCCTGGGGAAGAATGAGTTAGGAGTTGATGTGGTAACATCTTGATTTTAGCACGATGAGGAGGCAGAGAAGAGGAGGGTGTGAAATTGTATACTTGGAGCTCCTTAGGAACAAGAAATCAAAGTACAGAGGAGCAACCATCAAAGTAATATGTTAAATGAAGTAAGATCAAAAATGTTAGAATGGAAAGTGAGAGGTTGGAAACTAACGGATGAAAATAAATCCAAAAGTGAATATCAGATGCTAAAAACCTCTCAGATATGGGAACAGTTAGCAGTCCTGGGCAAAATTAGATAGCCCCTGAAAACTGGCACAGGGATCGCAATGCGCATTTACTCTGTGCCCACTTGATGTAATGCATCTTCATGCTGCCTACTCATTAACATGATTTCTGCATGCAGCCAGCACTAAGCATACTGTTCATTGGCTGCAAGTATCAGCAAGGGGCCCAAAATGGTAACTTGCTAGCACTACTTAAATCTAGCCTGCCCTGTTTAAAGCTAGCCTGCACCTCGTAAAGGAGAGGTGCATTGTGACTGGAACACGATCTGGGAGTCCTTTGCAAGCTGAATCTGACTTGGAAAAGAGAGAAGAATGGCTGAACATGGAAAACAGCAGCCACCCAGGTTATCTAACACAGCACTGGAGGTCTTGCTGGAGGAGGTGGAAAGGAGAAGATATGTCCTTATCTGCAGTGGGCCAGGAGACCCTCCAGACACATGGTCAAATGGCAATAGGAACAGATAGCTGCACAGGTCAATGCCAGCAGTGCAGCCCCAAGGACCTGGATGCAGTGCTGCAGGATGCTTAATGAATATTCAAGGTTAGTGAATACATTTTCAAAAGCCATATCTTACCAGCTGCACCACTAGCCTCAGACACTGCTCAAATCACCACACCTCAACACTCACCTACCAACAATCTCTATCAATCAGGACTCATACCTAACATGTATGTGTTTCACCTCATCCTCAAACACTTAGCACTGCTGCATGCCTCACACTCACAGCTCCACAGCTTGGGCACACTGACAGCTATACAACCAGGACAGCCACTTCATCCAAACACATTGTACCATACTCACTGTCATACTTCCCTCTCACTTGCAGAAGAAGGTGGTGCACAACTGGAGGCAGCAGGATGTATCCAGAAGAAGAGAGGCATGCCTGCATGCTCTGACCCCCGTGGAAGAGATGATGATGGCCATTATCGGAAGGTCCACTGCTGAGGCTGTGGCCAGTGGATAGATGAAAACCATTGACGCTGGTGGTATCCTCATAACTAATCCTCCTTCTCAAGTCCCACTTCCCCCTCATCCCATGATCTTTTCTAACATACAAGCTGCAGATGTTGTAAGCTAGCCCTCTTACTTTCTCCCTCTTCACCACAACCTTACTCTTGTGCCATTTTCCTGACAGTGAAGAAACACCAAGAAGAGAGTAATGATAAACACACACCTTCATTTGGTTTCTCACACACAATCACCAGCTCAGATACTGACACTGTGCGTATCTTAGAGGAAATATTAGGGGCTGAATTTTGTTGAGTTCCCGATGTTGGGCTCCATGGCGGGGATGCGTGGGGTGGGGGGGCCGGAAGATTATAGTGGCAGTGACCCACCACGGAGCCTGACACCAGGTCTGCCGGGCCTGATTTCCCTGGTGGCAGCGAGGCTGTGTGGCAGCCCCCTGCCACTTGGTGACAGGACCCAACTTTACATATGCAAACAGCCTCTCTGCATACATTATTATGCATTCCGGTGCAATTCAACCATCAATTTAGGATCCTCAGCTGGATGTGCGGCACTCATGTGCCTTCACTTTTACGTCCCAGAAAAGCCGGCGACACTGACGCGAGAGTGCTCGAGACCTGTCAAGGTCGGTACGTACTGTCCTGCTCTCCTGTTCTTTGCAAAGCCGAGTTAATTTGCCTGAGGGGGGTCTGAACTCTACGTCCATGAAGTGGGGTGGGTGGGTGGGTGTTAGGAAGGGAGTCTGAACTCTGCATCCATGAAGCGGGGTGGGTGGGGGGGAATTGTGAAGGGAGTCTGAACGCTGCATTCATGAAGCGGGGAGACCCCATAGCTTGTTCTGCACAGGGAGCCACTCTGCATCCGTGAATATCTGAGGAGGGGTGTAGGGGGCTCACCCTGCATTCGGGCAATGGTGTTTGGGCTGGGGGAGCAAAGGAAGTGGATGAGCCATTTATGTGTGGTGGAGGGCACAAAAGTAAAATGTTATAAGCTCCTGTTGACGGTGGTCCGATCCAGGCAACTGGAATGATATTACGGTGCTCAGGTTGGCTCACTCATATTTACAGCTAATACTGGCTACATCGGGCCATACCATACAGGTCATGCTTGTACACAGCTGAAGCACGAATTTACGTAACTCTCTGCCCAGATAGTTGCCATTGACCTTGTGAAGGAACCGAGTTGACCTCAAGCATAGAGATGGGGATGGTCCCCCCGTCTTTCTGGATCCTCGTTCCGTGAGCAGATATATCCGCCAGAGGCGGAACCATGAGGCAGATGCAGCCCATGTGGTAGCTCCCAGATGTGAGCAGCAGCAGCCACCAAGGCGCATTCGATCCCAGAGATGCCAGCGGATCTATAGGCGTCGGATGACTTACCTGCAGATGTTGAAGCGCCAGTGTCAGAGATGACTGCAGATGTCCAGATTGCTGGTGGCACATCTTTGTGCACTGCTGAATGATGACCTGCAGCCACTGGGCTTTGGTGGTCATCCTATGCCTGTGGCCCTCAAAGTGACAGTAGCTCTAAACTTCAACGCCTCTGCATCATTCCAGGGATCCACTGGCGACTTGTGTGGAGTTTCACAATCAACAGTACACCGCTGTATCAGGGAGGTCATCGATGCCTTGGACAGGAGGGCCAGCGACTATGTGTGCTTCAGGACAGATCCTGAAAGTCAGGCTGAGAGGGACATTGGATTTGGGGCCATTGTGGGATTCCCACAGACTGCACACATGTGGCCATCAAGGCTGCAACTGAACAACCAGCTGCATACCTCAGCAGAAAGGGCTTTTACTCACTCAACGTGCAACAAGTATGCGACCACAGGAAGCGCTTCCTGCAAGTGTGCCCACTCCCCAGGCAGTTGCCATGACTACTTCATCCTGCGCTAGTCCCAGGTGCTGCTGCTGTTCACTGTACCGACTCAAATTCAGGGGTGGATTCTTGGATACAAGGGCTACCCTTGCTGACATGGCTTCTAACGCCAGTAAGGAACCCCAGCAGTGATGCAGAAGAGCGCTACTATGCCTGGCACAGCTCCACCCAAGCTACCAATAAGCAGGCCATCGGAATGCTGAAGATGTGCTTCCGCTGCCTCGATAGATTGGATGGAGCCCGACAGTACAAACCAGACAGGGTTGGGTGCATCATTGTTGTGTGCTGAGTTCTGAACAACATCACAGTACAGAGGGGAGGCCTTGCAGGATGATGAGGTGCGGGAGCAGGAGACATCCTCCAACAATGAAGACACAGTGGGCATCCAGCAGCAGCCGCACATGGGAGCATGGAGAGCATTGATGGAGGGCAATGATGCTATTGCTTACAATAAAGCAATATTGCTCCATCACGATAGCGACAATGAAGGAAGAGCTTGAATGCAGGGCTGGCTACCTTTTAAACATGGCACCAGCACCTGCTCACGTAAATCAGCTGATGCCATTCACGGTGTCACTGAGGCCACCACATGATTGGTGGGGGGGGGGGGGTGGCGGCCCGCCTGGTATATTCAAATGAGCTACACAGCTACACGCTACATTGCGGCGGTGTGGTGGGGCGCAGCTCACACATGCGGGTCGCCTTTTTTTTCTCCCGCTGCTGCTCCCG
This sequence comes from Heterodontus francisci, assembly GCF_036365525.1. Lineage (NCBI taxonomy): Eukaryota > Metazoa > Chordata > Chondrichthyes > Heterodontiformes > Heterodontidae > Heterodontus > Heterodontus francisci. The sequence continues at coordinate 78,845,566 of NC_090371.1, read as the reverse complement.
GCGGCGGGAGAGTACAATTTAGCCCTAGAGGTAGAATCTGCATGTGGTGAGACACCGGGCACAAGTGCGCTGCAGCCAGGACAGGGGGCATGCATAGTGCAGTTGGCAGCTCACCAGAGAGTGAGGTCTCGCATGAGTTCTGTTGCAGAGGGCTTAAATTAAAACTTTGATAGGCTGATGGATGTAGACAGCAAAATATTTGGTGCATCGGGAAGCCTGCCAGAAAGCCTGTAGTTAATGTCAAGGAGAATGCACCAACTTGGCACAAAGATTTGCACCCTATCCAGCATGGAAGTGGTGGCCAACTCCATCAACACACTTGTGGGCTTAACCATGATGCAGCATTTGATGGCCAATGCCTAGGGCACTACCAAATCCATGGTCAAACTTAACAAATTTCATGGTCACAGCATTTTAAGAATCGTAAATTTCACGGTGTCACAGCAAACATGAAAATTATCTATTTAAAACAAAAAAAGGGAGGTTTCCAGATTCAAATGGTATTTAGTGTATACTCCAAAACTATTGTAAAAAGCCGACTATAAACAGGTCACATTCTTTACTCACTGAAGTCAGTGGTTAAATGTGAGCATGGAGCAACCTGCAACAGTCTCTTTATTCCCTGTCGCTGTGCTGCGAACACCTGTCCGTGTTTAGACACAGCTCTCTCTGCATCCACAGAGTTTGTGGGATTGTCAGACAGCGCCGTGCTAGCCTTGCAAGCTGGGGGATTCTGCATTTCACAGAGTTCCAAAACTGCAGGACAGGCAAAGTATAATCTGCCTCTTTTGCAATGCTTTTATAAGCAAGAATCTCCAGCCTACATTTCTTGTCAAAGTCAGGAATCACATCAAATGATTTTAAATCCACGATCAACAGGTGTATTTGTGCAGGGTCAAAAATACGCACAACTTTGGAATGCCACAGAAGGTTGCTGAAACCTCTGAGCCACTTTTTCTTCACCGCTTGATTCTTCCCTGTAGCAGTAATATTGTTTGACCTTCTTTGCCATGCAAGAAAGCACTTGTTGAACAAAGGCATTTAATTCAGCATCATCAGAGTGTTGTTTGTCTGACTGTGCTTCAGCACAGAACATAGAACATAGAACATAGAACAGTACAGCACAGTACAGGCCCTTCGGCCCACGATGTTGTGCCGACCCTTTAACCTACTCTAAGATCAAACTACCTACATACCCTTCATTCTACTATCATCCATGTACCTATCCAAGAGTCGCTTAAATGTCGTTAATGTATCTGCTTCTACTACCACCGCTGGCAGTGCATTCCACGCACCCACCACTCTCTGTGTAAAGAACCTACCTCTGACATCTCCCCTAAACCTTCCTCCAATCACCTTAAAATTATGCCCCCTGGCGATAGCCCTTTCTGCCCTGGGAAAAAGTCTCTGGCTATCCACTCTATCTATGCCTCTCATCATCTTGTACACCTCTATCAAGTCACCTCTCATCCTTCTTCGCTCCAATGAGAAAAGCCCTAGCTCCCTCAACCTTTCTTCATAAGACATGCCCTCCAGTCCAGGCAGCATCCTGGTAAATCTCCTCTGCACCCTCTCTAAAGCTTCCACATCCTTCCTATAATGAGGCGACCAGAACTGAACACAATATTCCAAGTGTGGTCTAACCAGGGCTTTATAGAGCTGCAGCATAACCTCGCGGCTCTTAAACTCAATCCCCCGTTAATGAAAGCCAACACCCCATACACCTTCTTAACAACCCTATCAACTTGGGTGGCAACTTTGAGGGATCTATGGGCGTGGACCCCAAGATCCCTCTGTTCCTCCACACTGCCAAGAATCCTGTCTTTAAGCCTGTATTCTGCATTCAAATTCGACCTTCCAAAATGAATCACTTCACACTTTTCCAGGTTGAACTCCATCTGCCACTTCTTAGCCCAGCTCTGCATCCTGTCAATGTCCCGTTGCAACCTACAACAGCCCTCCACACTATCCACAACTCCAGCAACCTTTGTGTCATCGGCAAACTTACTAACCCAGCCTTCCACTTCCTCATCCAAGACATTTATAAAAATCACAAACAGTACATCCATTACTTTATTGTAAGCTTTGTGGATGATCTGTCAAGATTCAAACCAAGTGATTAAATCCATCAGGCATGTACCATTCGTGGCAACAAACTGAACCTCCTCATTAAGCTGAGCATTGTTTAGAAGGGTTACAATGTCTGTTAAAACCTGTGTTTTTGGTATCAGCGTCAGCACTTCTGAGATGAAGGCTGAGTAGTATTTTAGGTGAGATGCATGATGCTGTATTGCCCAAAACTAAGAATTCCAACAGGTAATGGTAATGCTTTGGAGGAAGAGCGATGTTATATTCCCCAATTCCAGCCATTTCAGCTGCATTTGCATTGTGTTGCCTGTATTAAAGTTTGTGGCTAGGGCAGTGTTTGAAGATCTTTTTAATGTAGCTGACCAGTTTGTTGACTTTACCAAACTCAATTTGTCACAGTTCACTGACAAGATAAATTATATGTTCTTTACAGGTAATATGGACAACATTAGGCATTACATCTTGGAGCACAAATTTGAAAGATTTTGGCATGTAAGTTGCATTGTCACTAATGAAAGCACTTTGTTGAAATCTACACTGCATTTGGAACAGTTTTGATTATCGCTTGGGAATCTGTGGTGTAATTAACAGCTTCCAAGTGGATGCACTCTGTGAGTACTGTTGTTAGCTTTCCTGACTGTACATCTTTGGCCTTACTAGACATAAAATCAAACAAAAGTTGCAGCACAGCTCTTGCTCATCGGTGGACTCATCACAAATAATTGAAAAAGACGAGCCTGTTAATCTGAGACTTCACCTCCTCACAATGTGTAGCAAAAACCTTCAATAGGTAGTCCTGTCGTAGTTTATTTGAACTTGGTAAACAACCAACATTTTGCACATTACGTTAAATGAATGCCCGCAGCTTTGGGTGATCAAGTTTTTCCAATGGAAAGTTGGCGCTTGCAAAAGCATCCACAAGTTCCACTGTAGTCAACTGACGATTTTTTGAGCTCTTTGTCAGCCTCTTAACAAGAGATAATATCGTTGCTTGTTTTTTTGCGTGTTCATTTTCCAGCAGTGGGTGTCAGATGCTCACTTTCTGCTGCGATGACTTGCAAACTCTAAGTGAACCATTGCCTGCCATGTGTGATCCAATGAAACATTGCAGCTTGTACAAAACAGTATTCCACCATCAGCATGCAGAATGTGGCTTCCAAATTCTTTCACTCAGGGTTTTTGATTTGCTCATTCTGGCATTCTCACTTGTCTGCTGATACTTGAGACTGCTTCTCTCAAAACTGTACCGGAAACTCTCCCTCATCCACCAATCAGTGAGTTAAGCCTTGACTCAATCACTAAAGTGCACAATGTTCACAACATGCCTAGTAATCAACAAAGTGAGCCCTGTGTCAATGAATAAAATGCGCAAAATTTGCAAAATGGCCAATTTCATGGAGGACCTGAGATTTCACAGACGACCTGAGATTTCATGGTAGGGCACTACCAATGACTCACGTTTCCACTGCAGCTCAAGCAGCTTCCACCAAAAGTCTGAGTGCTGCAGTGGAAATTCAGACTGATAGCATGTAATGTCACCTTGCTGCCATACAGGCTCAGACTGCTGTCATCCTGGCTGTGGATGCCAGTGTTCAAAGGAGTTTGCAGGGTATCACAGCAATCCAGGAATCTGCCCTCCAACAACTTACTGGGATTGCTGTGGCGCCACCCAAGCATGAGCCTGCTGTCCTCCATTAGGATGAGAGCATTCATGCTGCCACACCTGTCAAATGCTGTCAAATTCCTCCATGCTTCTTGACCACAGATTTTTTGGCAGGCTTCCCAATGCACCAAAAGAAAAATGCATCCTCAGTGAGAATGATGATTAAAAATAAAAACAGAAAATGCTGGAAATAGTCAGCAGATGAGCAGCATCTGTGGAGAGAGAAACAGAATTAACGTTCAGATCAGTGACCTTTCATCAGAATTGGGAAAAGTTAGATCTGTTATAGGTTTTGAGCATTTGAAAGGAGTGGGGGGGGGGGGGGGGGGGGTGGAAAAAGAACAAAAGAGAAGGTCTGTGATAGGGCGGAGGACAGGAGAGTTTAAATGACAAAAGGTTTCATGGTGCAAGGCCAAAGGGAGTGGTAATGGGACAAGTAAAGAAGCAAAAGATGTGTCTATAGGACATGTGACTGGCAGGATAGCTGCTGTCCGAATGCAAAGTAAAGGAAATAAGAGAGAAATGAGAGAAAAAAACAAACCAGCAAAGAAACACAAAACAAAGTGGGGGCAGAGGTTATGATCTAAAATTGTTGAACTCAATGTTGAGTCCAGAAGGCTGTAAAGTGCCTATTCGAAAGATGAGGTGCTGTTCCTCGAGCTTGAGTTGAGCTTCATTGGAACACTGTAGCAGACTAAGGACATAAAGAATAAGGTGGGAGCAAGGCAGAGAATTAAAATGATAGGCAACTGAAAGCTCGGGGTCACGCTTGCTGGCTGAACAGCGAGAGGTTCTCTGCAAAGTGGTCACTCAGTCTCTGTTTAGTCTCCCCACTGCAGAGGAAATCACATCAAGAGCAGCAAATACAGTATACTAAATTGAAAGTAGTATAAGTAAATCACATCTTCATTTGGAAGGAGCAATTTGGGCCTTGGATGGTGAGAAAGGAGGAGGTAAAAGGGCAGGTCATAGAGTCATGGAGACATAGAGTCATTTATGGCACAGAAGGAGGCCATTCGGCACATTGAGTCCGTGCTGGCTCTCCATGGAACAATCCAGTCAGTCCCACTCTCCTGCTCGATCATCGTAGCCCTACAGTTTATTGACCTTCAAGTTGCCTTTTGAAGTCATTGATTGTCATCGCTTCCACCACCCTTGTAGGCAGCGAGTTCCAGATCATTACCACCCACTGTGTAAAAAGTTCTTCCTCATATTCCCCCTGTATCTCTTGCCCAAAACCTTCAATATGTGTCCCCTAGTCCTTGTACCATTAGTTATTGGGAACAGTTTTTCCTCGTCTAACTTATCTAAGCCTGTAATAATCTTACAGACTTCGATTAAATCACCCACTCAGTCTCTTTTGCTCTCAGGAGAAAAAACCCAGCTTTTCCAGCCGAAGCTTGTAACTAAAATCCCTCATCCCTGGGACTATTATGGAAATCTCTTCTGCACAGCACAGGCACCGTTTGCATAATTGTCACAAAGAGCACATTTGCAATAAATGAGTTTTCAGTTTTGCAGCATTCACACAACCTAAATGGATTCATACAATCTTATAATGTCCTAATTCTGCATTCACAACTACATGTCCTCTCTGCCCAACAGTTATGTCCATAATATTGTTTCCCTAAAGTTGATCTTTTTAAAGCCTTGAATCTGTTAATTAGAATATTTTTACTCCTTCATCCCTGACAGGATCACATTATTATTTTCAAGTCAATCGTTTCCCGTTAATTAAGGGAGATTTCCGAGTTCACCATTGTATTTTACCAGCATATTCAATCTTGGCGGAGGAGGGGTGAAAGAAGAAGCTAAGTTTACTGGATCTGGACTGTTAAAAGCCTCAAATTAGTGAATTAAGAAGCAGCATTAAAATGTTTTTTTTTAAGAAGTCTACAACTCAATTAGTTTTGCCCTGGCTCTGGTAAAGGGTGACTTTAATCATAATTTAATGAGAGAAAAGGGAGCACAAAAACTAATACTTAGTGACTGGTTGCATCAGCAGCCTAGGCTGCTTCAACTAAATTTGTCCAACCACAATATCCCTAGTTTTAAACACAGTTCAATTCAGATTGTACATTAAAGCAGTGGATGCCTTTCAAACTGACTTCTGCCTTGTCACCAACAACTATGTTATGATCTGAACAAATGAGATCAACATTAAAGATTCTGATTTTTTTTGTATGCCTCTGGTACATGTTTACAACATGTGTTTCATAAGATTGGTGCAAATAAATAAGATACATTTAACAATATGAAACAACAATGAATGCAATAATTCAAAGACAAAAGCATGATTGAGAAAGGCCCTCAGAAACCAGACTATTATCTCATTCTGAGATCACCAGCATGAACAGAATAGGCTGTTATGGCTTCCCCACCAGGCCAACCTGGCAAGAACGTGAGTTGGTGCCATCTCCCAAATCCCTGGCTGAATCTTCCTGATCGCTTGGAGACAGGGTTGAAAGCGGGTGGGGAGCTGGGAAAATATGGGGGTGCCAGATTGGGGTGGCTCCCCACGCATGCCCATCTCCAGGGGAGCTTCCCAGGGGAAAAAAGTCAGCAGCCTGCTCCAATGAGGCCCAATTATGGCCCATTTTCCAATGGAGATGGAATATTCCTGCTGTTGAAATGGACCCTACCATATGCGGAGCCTGCCAGCTCTCTGGAGGTGGGAGAGATCATCAGAGCCAGAGGCTCCATACCCCAAATATAGTGCCGCTGAGACAAAAGGCCGCTGCTGCCAAAATCCATCCTGTGGAGGGATTCGCCCTCAACATTGATGGCCCTACCTACTGTGGGCCTCTTCATTCTAAAATTTGCAGAAGGCATCGGAGAGTGCATCCACATTGATGCACTCTTGCACTCGCCTACCTGCCTCAGCAGTGCTCAGCTCTCCTGGTGGGGCTGCCGGCAGGACATTGCTGTGAGCCCTCTCATTGGGCCACCCACTTACCTGGTCCAGCTACCATCCTTAATTGAATGGGGATTCTGGAGGCTGCTTCTTAATTGACTGCCTCCGAGAGGATCGTGACCAACGTTCCACCACGGCCACGTCCAGGTTGCCGACCTGGAACTGAGGCCGACGTCAGGATCGTGACCCAACTGGGTAAATCCAGCCCCTTATCTCCAGTTGTGAGGCTCTCCCAAATCCCGTCCCAGCTACTTAGTAGAGTGCCGGGACCATACCTTCGGTGTGCATTGATAATGTCATGTAAATGTGTAACTGGAATGTGTGACATTGTTAAATCACTTTTCTGGAGGTAAAATGGGATTGGACAATTAGACTGAATGGTCACCCATGTGCCATTGAATGACATGTAACTAGCCTTGTAGTGCCACAAGTTCTGTATGCCCTTTAGCACACAATACTGCGTTGGTTGCCCCAAATAGCTATCTGTGACATTGTATTCAGTGAGGTCACTTTTATTGGCGTAAAATGAAGGATCAATTGAAGCAAAATGAAGTATGTTAACTTTTTTTCTGGAAAGCAGAATAATAAAGTACATTTTTTTCATGGTCTACTAGGAATAACTGAGAGAGTGACCAGTATTGTAGGCAAATAATACAAAATAACATAACAGAATCATTTTCTTTCAAATCCACAAGTAACATTTTGCTCTCATTACAGAATGTCATTATTTTGAAATTTGGCAGGCATATTTTAAGTGCTTTGTGTCTCTGTTAATCCCTGAAAGGTAATCCCTGGTCTGTGATTTACCAGCAATGCAAGAGCCAATTTCCTGAAAAAGTCTAATGTCAAAGGTTACACTTGATGCAACACACAGAGCCAGAAGAATCTCTCTGGAATTTTAAGGGGGCTATATTGGAATGGCCCTATAAACAGGCATGAGGATTGCAATCCCCGATTAACCTATGCCTCTTGATTGAAATTCAGGCAACATGCCAACTTCATACTGCCTGCTCATTATAATGATTTCTGCATGTAGCCAGGGCTAACTGCGCTGTTCATTGACTACACTCATTAGAAGCGGGCCCAAAATTGTCGCTTCTTAGCACCGCTTAAAGAGTAGATGCAATGTGGCTGGCACAGGTGCTGGGAGACATGCGAGAAGTAAATTTGTTCTGTCCTGAGGAATAGCACAAAATGGAAGAGAATGGGCTCCAAGGTTTTCAGATGCTGCACTGGAGGTCTTGGTGGAGGAGGTGGAAAGGAGAGGCTGGATTTTCCCAGTCGGATCGCAATCCCAACATAGGTCTCAATTCTGGGGAGGAACCCAGAAGTGGCTATGGCAGGACGTCCGGCGTGATCTTCCTGGAGACGGCCAATTAAAAAAACGCCTCCAGGATCCCTATCCAATTAAGGATGGTGGGTGGACCAGGGAAGCAGGAGGAAGCAAGAGGCATGCAACAGGTAGGTCCATCCACAAGATGGATTTTGACAATGGAGGCCTTTTGTCTTGGTAGCACCTTTATTGGGGCATGGAGCCTCCAGCTGCAATGGCTCCCTGGCCTGCCGCCGGGAGGCTGCCTTTCATGAGTTGGCGGGCTTCGCACATGGTGGGGTGCTGCTCCAGTGGTGGGAAGATCCTGTCTCCATTAGAAACGGACTCCTAATTGGTCCCTTAAGTGGCATAATTGGCTACGCACCTCGTTGGAGCAGACTGCTGACTTTCTTCCCCAACCAACCCGGGGAAGCACTCCCGGAGGCAGAAATGCATCGGGGAGTTGCCTAATGCTGCTCTCCCCTATTTTCCTGGCCATTCCACCTCCAACCCTGTCTCTAAGGGACTGGGAAAATTCAGCCCAAGGAGAGCTGTTCTGCATCTGTAGGGGGGTTGGGGGAAATGTTGGTAGGAGGCCCTTCAGACACAGTCAAAAGGCCGTGGAAGCAGATAGCCATGGAGCTCAATGCCAGGAGTCAAGCCCCTCGGACCTGGATGCAGTGCTACAAAAAGTTTAATGACCACACGTGACTGGTTAAAGTAAATGAATGCATTTTCAAATGCCGTATCCTACCAATTGCAACACTAACCTCAGCCACTGTTCAATTCACCACACACCCATCACGCATCTAACAACAATCTCTATCAATCATACTCATACCTAACATCCATATGCTTCATGCTACCCTCACACTCTTAGCAATGCTGCAAGCCTCACACACTGCCAGCTATTCAACCATGACAGCCACATCACCCAAACAGATTGCACAACACTCACTGGTGCACTTACCTCTCTTATGAAGGAGAATGTGGTGCACAGCTGGAGGCAACAGCAGCTAATCGGAGTTGACAGATGTGCCTGCATGTCTCAAACTACATGGATGAGATGATGCTGGTCATTACTGGGACGCTTATTGCTGAGGCTGTGGCCAGTGATGGGGCTGAAACCATCAAAGATCATCATACCTAATCCTCCTTCTCAAATCCCACCCCCCCTCATCCCACAATCTCTTCTGATTTACAAGCTGTAAATAGCATAAGCATGGACCTCTTGCTTTCTGCATCCACCCCCCAACCCCCGCATGACAACCTTTTCCTCGTGCCTTTTTCCTTTAGACGCACGAGAGGTGAAACCTGACCAAGCAGAGGAGAAACAGCAAGAAGACAGTGATGATGGAAACATAGTGCTGTCACTTGATTTTTAGCCACCAGCCCAAGTATTGACATTACACATAACTAAGAAGATAGATTAGAGATGGGATCTGTGCAAGGTGAAACACTGGGCTCAAGTGGGCTGCAGTCAGGGCAGGAGGCAAAGAGTAGCACAGGTGCCAATTCGCTGGGCAACGAGATCATACATGGGTTCCACACCAGAGGACTCAGACGAGGACTTTGATAGGGCAGCCTATAGAAGAAGGCTGATAGATATACACAACAAAATGCTTGGTGCATCGGGAAGCCTGCTAGAAAGCCTGTGATCAATGTCAAGGAGCTTGGAGAAGTCCAGCACCAACTTTACACAGAGCTTGGAGCCTATCCTTCCAGCATGAAGGTAGTGCCAACTCCATTCACACAGTTTTGAATCCAATCATGGTGCAGCATCTTATGGTCAATGTCACAGTTTCCATTGCAGTACAAGCAGCAGCCACCCAGCATCTGAATGTTGCAGTGGAAACTCAGACGGCTGCCCATGATGTTAATCTGTTAATTGTGTATCAATTGTTTGATTATATGCTGGTGGAGCGTGTTAATTGAGGTCTTACTTGAGCATTTATAAGGAGACACTTACAGAGACTGGTGGAGAGTTTTGAGTGAGGAGCTACATGTTTGTAATCCTTTAACAGTAGAATAAATGTGAAACTGATTAAAGATAGGCTTCAGCATTATCCTTCCATAAAAAGCTTTCTGGAGTTTAACAACAAGGTTAGCTTGTTGCCATGAAAGCTCAGATTGCTGCTATCATAGCTGTGGATTACAGGGTTGCATTTAGTCATGCCAACGGGGCTGTGTTCTTTAGACAGGACTGTTTGAAAGTCTGGATTTGGCACACAATTTTGGTCCCAATTGTTGATTACCATAATTTGAACTTGCTTGAAGGTGTTAAACCAGATACCTGCAGATTGAGCACTCACCTGCTAAATAAACACAATTTCCATGAAACAATACACGTGGGCTCCTCATATCCACTTCCACTGAAGATATAGAGTGCTCTGGTTGACACATAGCAGTACATTGCAAGATGGGTCAGGAATCGAGTGACAGGGCACGCAGGTTCTCGGATGTGGCATTGGAGATCCCAGTGGAGGAGATCCAGAAGAGGAGGGATGTCCTGTACCTGCAGTGGGGGGATGAAATCACCTTGTCCTCCTCACATTCCTCACTCTCCTGTCCCTCTCTCTTGCAGCAGCTGGTGCTGCTCTACCTCTCCTCATGTCCTCCTCCCATTCCTCCTGTAGACAAAAGGAGATGCCTAGTAAGATGCTGATGACCAAGCACTCCCTTTCTCCTGTTGGCACTTAATCTTTTTAGGCTAACTCCTCAGAGAACATCTGGAATAAATGTTGTTTGAGTGTTGGTGAAGTCTTGGGATGAAGTGGCTGCGATTTTATATGGGTGATGGGGGTCTCCACAATCAGCAAAAGCGCTGGCCAGAGCCCCGCGTCGCTTCCTCTGGGGAAGGTCTGCCGAATCAAGTGCCAATTAGGCACTTAGGTGGACAGCAGCGGGCCTTCCCCAGGATCAAGGATCCCGGTGATGGAAGCCCCGCCTGCTGAGAGTAGCACCACAGCTGCCGGTACTTGACTCACCCGAGGCTCTGGAACCAGGTAAGCCTGATGGAGGGGTTTCTCTGGGTGGGAGTCACGGGGGAGCGGAGTGTAGAGGGGGTCGGAAGCAAGGTTTGGGGGGGGTGATTCTCAGCGAGCAACCCTCCTTCCCAATAAAGGGACATCCCCCGCCCCCCCATCACCACTGGAGCCGGCAAGCAACCCGCATGGGTTTGCTTGGATTACTCCCCGTGCAGCAACAGGGCCGCCTGCTGCTGGGCTAATTCTGGCGGTGGGATAAGGCCCTTAATTGGGCATTAATTGCCCACTTAAGGGCTTCAATTAGCAGCGGAGTAGGAAGGGCGATCACAGACCTTCCCGCCACAGACTTAATTTGGGTGGAGGCGGAAAGGTGGCAGTGTCCCCCAGTCCCCCCCCGCCCCCCCACCACCATCCCACCAGATTTTATGCTTTCCCTGCCTCCAAACCCAATGCAGAAAGTCTCTCGATATGTTTCAGTCCTCTTCACAGCTCCAGCAGCAATGACCATGAATTGGTGAGTATTCCTTTATGTAGGGTGTTACGACCAGATGAGGAATGGGTTTCAGGCTCCCCTTTCGCCCCTTCTCTGTTTTGACCGCAACAGCGCTTATCTTTTCAACACAGTGATTTAAGTTACCACCTCAGTGAACATTTGTTCCTGTTCCTCTAACATATAATTGCAAATAAACCAATCAGACAGGTTTTCTTGAGAGTTTAAACAAGAAAGATGTAATCTTATTAGCCTTAACACTCTAAACCAATTAAAATTACTAAAATACACAACGCATCCACGCTCACATTCACAGAAGATACACATACACACACGCACACAAACAAATAGATTACAGAAGGAAACAAACAGAGTTGGGAGGTTGGAGTAGAGTCCTTAGTAAAAATTGAATTTTTACTAGAGAGAGAGAGATTGCAGCTCTCTTGCTGGCTTACAGTTACAGTCTCCTTCCTAAGACACAATTCACAAACTACCAAAGTTGCACAAGCAGTCATGTGATATGACCACCTCTTTGTCTTTGAATCAGCATATTCTGGAATGATCTTTAAAATTCATGGCTGTTCAGACATACTTGTTGGGGTTGGGGGAGCAGTTTGGCTCTTTGAAAGTCAATGGGTGTCGATGGCTTTTGCCGATCAACATTGACAAAACCATTCTAGGTAATTTAATCAGAGAGCACCCCCATTGTTCTGGTTGACTGGGTAATCACCTCTGTCTCCAGCCTGCCTTTGACTTCTCATATGCAAATTGCGCGTGGCCATCTTAGCTCCTCTGTTCTATTTTTTTAACAGTTGTTTGTAACAGTATCAGTAAAAAGTCTCAGGCAAAGTTTCATAAGAGGAAAGTAATATTTTCCATTTGGCATATGGGGTTTTTATCACACCTCCAGACCATGCCGAATGAGTTGCGACAACGGGAGCATTTTATTATCGGAGTTAAAAAGAGAAAACACAGGAAAACACACAAGCATTTTTTCATTCACTCTCATCCACTCAGAAATCTTAACAATTGTTGCAACTTGTCTTTTTCTCTCTGCAGCAGCAGTATTGATTTTTAACTTCCCTTTTCCCATGAGCTTGGTCTGAGATGGTTAGGTGCTGTGCAATGGGTTTAAAGTTTCTTTAGTATTAGTTGGTAATAAACTGGGGATGCTTTTCATTGGGGCCCAGTATTCTTCTTAAACCTTGTTCACTGTAGGAGATCTTTCTCTCTCTTGGGTTTCATGTGTCTTCAGTGAGTTTTGGAGTTCCATGAGAAAGAGATGGGAGCAGACAGGAGAAGCTCTTTTCAATCCAGGAGCCAAGAGCTTTCTGACAGTTCAAACACTGTCTGTACAATTTAAAGCACCCCATGTTGGCCAGCAGGATGGTCACGTGACCGATTGGTTTAACCAGGTTTTTTTTGTGTATTGTATGGGAGCAGGGATAGCTCCTTTGTTCCAAAATTGTCTGCTAATATGCAAAAATTTCTTTCCAGCTGGGGGCCTGGCAATTCCTTGTAACAGGTCTTCTCTTCTTCCCACCAACAATTTGAAATTTAGTGTCCATGTGGTGAAATGAATGTGCCTTATTCTTAGAAGGTGGGGGCCTGCATGACAGTCTCCTTGCTAATCTCCCCCATGCCCTTTGGGACATTCCTACCCACAGGTATCTGTCCAGATTCCACTGCGGCACTTCGACTCAGTGAGGCATCACCCTCACTGTTTCTCTGCCCTTTTGGGAACTTTCCTTGCCCCTGCAGGTTTCTGTGAATGTGGTTAGCAACCCTGGGTAGGGTGCTCTTTTTGCCCTTATTTATGCAGGAGGATGTGGGGTCTAATTTTTTTCAACATTTCAGAGTTGGCTGACCTGACAGTCGGGGGTTCCATTTGGGAATCCTCCTCTAACCTGTCCTCTTTGTCAGTTTTGTCCTCTTCCTCCCTAACTGTCTGCCAGATCTGTGCTTGTCTGTCCCTTTTTGTTCTCAGCAGGGGTCCCTCACAATTCACCAGACCTCTGCTGGAGGGTCTCCCAAAAGCCGGTGCTGGAATTAGGGTTGCAGATTTTACTGCAGGTGTGATCTTCCCCTCAACCTGGCACATGTGGCAAGTACTCCACGACATCTTTGTGGAGTTTCAGCCAGTCAAACTGCTGTCTTATGCGGGCTTTGGTTTTTCATACACTGACACGTACAGCCATTGTAATCTCATGAGCCATTCTTAATATTTATCAATAGTACCTCAGCGGCACCACTAACCGGTGAACCACTGTCCACTCTTTGTCCTCAGGTCTGTGAGGAGAGCTCTGCTTCCTCATCAGCACCTCATTCTTTACATAGTAACAATCAGGGACTCCCTCTGCTTCACTTTCAGTTTGTGCAGCCTATGCTAACTTCATTAACACTAGGTCGGCTTGCTGAGCCTCAACTAAGGAAGAGTCGTTTAACCCATTCCCTGGGTCCTCTAACTCCCCAAAGAAAATTTCAGACAACCAGACAGCATGGTCATCTATCTGTAGTGCCAGTTCAGTCTCGTCTGAGAGAGCTGGTTTGGCCATGGCCCGAATCACTACACCATCGGGGAAATGCAGGGGACCGTGTCCTGCCACTGCCCTGTCTCTCTGACCTCCTTCGGTCTCTCTACCACTACTGGGGAAGCTACCACCTTCGCCCCCACAAGATAATTACCTAGGGGCAGGTCATCCCTGTCCACAGGCAGACTAGGGACAATCCCTACGGTCACCAGTCCCGAAACTAGATCGCACTCCAAGTGCACCCGATGTAAAGGTACAGGCATACACTGTCCTCCAATACCATTCACTACCATCCTTGAATTCACTGCACTCTCTGGGGGAAAGGTCATGCCTTTTTCCAGTAAAAGGGATCTAGTGGCCCCTGTATCCCTGAGTATGATGATGGGCTTGCTTGCCCCACTCAAGGGGTGTGGGGTTACTCTCCCTTTGGACACAAAATCCTGATAACCTCAGGGATCTTGGTAAATTTTCCTGCACCTACAGCAGTACTTTTTTCTGGGTCTTACTGCTGTTGCAGTTAAAGCCACAGCCTTCTCTGCTGTGCTTTCTATCAGGGTCTCCTCCTGCACTGGGAGGTGTGCCCCGATTAATCATACAAGCTTTCCCCATAGTTTCCAGCAGTCAGTTCTGAGATGACCTGCCTTATTACAGTGGAAACAGACAGGTCTCCAGATCTCACTCCTGCTTTAAGCACTATCTTTTTGGCTTGAGGGGGGCCCCCTGTGTGTCTAGCACTTCTATCCCTCCAAGGACTGTTTGGGATGCTATCACAAACCTCCCACCTCTTTTCCTTTTTGGGGTTTTGGGGGTAGCTTAGAAAGTTTTTTCCCTGGGGTATGGACTTGTATATTAGAGCAAACTCATCAGCCAGAACTGCGGCTTGCCTCACTCTGTGCACTTTTTATTCCTCCATATGGGTCTTTATAGAAAGAGGAAGAGAATTTTTTAATTCCTTGAGAAGAATCACCTCTCTGAGGTTTTCATACGTGGGCTGGACTTTTAAGGGCCACCTTTTTAAGTCTGCTGCTTGCTTCTTTCAAACTCCAGATAAGTTTGATTAGCTTGCTTCTTGAGGGTTCTAAACTTTTGGCGATAGGCTTCTGGTACTAGCTCATATGTCCCAAGGATAGCATTTTTAGTCAATTCATAGTTTGATGAACTTTCATCTTGCAACTGGGAATAAACCTCATGGGCTTTTCCTGTTAGCTTGCTTTGTAACAATAGTGTCCAGCTATCGGCCAGCCATTTTAACTGCCTTGCAAGCTTTCCAAATGTGATAAAAATGCTTCCACATTTCCCTTATTGAACTTTGGGATCAATTGAGATAACTTTAAGAGCTCAGCACACAGTCCTGATTTAATTGTAGTCTCCATACTGGCCATTCTTTCACTGGGGTTGGTCTGTCGCACCCTCCCCCCCTACCCCCAGTTAACTCAAGCCACCGTAACTCCCTTTCCTTCTGCTCCTTATGGAAAATTCTCTCTCTTTCCTTCTCCTGTCTCTCTTTCCCTTTCTCTTCTCTCTCTTTTTCCCTCTCCTGTCTCTGTCTTTCTTTCTCTTCTCTCTCTCCCTCTTTTTCTATCTCTTCTCTCTCTTTTTCATCGCCTTCCAATTCAAGTGTCCTCTGCTCTAATTGTATTTTTGCTAACATTATCCTGTCTGATTCTAATTCCAACCATGTCTCTGACTCTTCAGGTTCAAGTGAAAAATGATTGGCCACAGGTTTTAGGATTTCGAATTTCCTAGCTTTGGCACGGAAAGTAATCGCACACTGCCCAGCCACATTTTCCAATTCTTCCATAGATAGTGCCTTTAACTTATCCCAAGTTACTTCACCCTGGCTTGGGAAGGTATTGGCTTCGGATGCAGACATGTTAGTATTCTAGCAACACAAACCACAAGAAGATCTATATTGAAGTTTTTTTTTTGATTGGGATCGTTTGGTTTCCCACTTCCAATTTCTCGTTTGTCTGTGGGTACACTCCCAGACAAGCCCTCAAATTTCAGTTACGACCAGGTGAGGAAGGGGTCTCAGGCTCCCCTTTCACCCCCTCTCTGGTTTGACCGCAACAGCGCTTATCTTTTCAACACAGTGATTTAAGTTACCACCGCAGTGAGCACTTGCTCCTGTTCCTCTCATATATAATTGCAAGTAAACCAATCAGACAGTTTAAACAAGAAAGATATAAGTATATTAACCTTAACACCCTAAAACAATTAAAATTGCTAAAATATGCAACACATCCATGATCACATTCACATGAGAGACACACACACAAATAGATTGCAGAGGGAAACAAACAGAGTTGGGAGGTTGGAGAAAAGTCCTGAGTAAAAATGGAATTTAAATACTGAAGTTTTAGTCCCAGAGTCCTTAGTTAAAGTTGCAGTCCTGAAGTCCTCGCTGGGCCATACACGGTTCGGGCTTGATTCTCAGGTTCCAGAAGGTAGAAGAGGGGCTTTATCCAGGTCCCCTGGTTGCTGGTTGTGCTGGGCTGTGGGTTTGCAGCTGAGGCTTCGCTGGAACTTTACTGGAGAGAGAGAGAGTGAGATTGCAGCTCTCTTGCTGGCTTACAGTTACAGTCTCCTTTCTGAGGCACAATTCACAAGCAGCCATTTGATGTGACCACCTCTTTGTTTTTGAAACAGCATCTTCTGGAACGATCTTTGACATTCAATGCTGTTCAGACATACTTGGTATGGGCGTTGGTTCTTTCAGAGTCAATGGGTGTCGATGGCTTTTGATGATCAACATTGACAAAACCACTCTAGGTAATTTAATCAGAGAGCATCCCATTATTCTGGCTAGACTGCGTAATCACCTCTATCTCCAGCTGGCCTTTGGCTTCTCATATGCAAATTGTGTCTGACTGTCTTAGCTGCTCTGTCTCAACAGTGTCAGTAAAAGGTCTCAGGCAAAGTTCCATATGAGGAAATGAATGTTTTCCATTTGGCATGTCAGGGTTTCATCACAAGGGCTTGAAATTGACATCAATGCCATGTTTACTCCCAAATAGCTGGTCACTATTAAGAGAGGGCATTAGTTGAAACTTAGCTACCAAAGTACCATGCAGCCTCTTTAATGAGCGCTAGCAGGCATTTTAAATGACAATCTGCTGTTTAGCAAGCTCCCAGGCTGCTGTTTCTAGCACTGGTTCAACTCCTTTAACAAGATGGCATCTTGCACCAAATGTGGGTTAAACCTGGGTTGCAGCTTAAGACCCTCTTGGCTGTCTCTTTAGTTCATTAGTACCTAAAATATTCAGTGAAAATCACACCCCCCATGATTTGAAAACACTCATCAACATTCAGTGCTCAAGCATCAGAAAAATAATTGAAAATCTACATTGTCTGAAAAGATGTGGCAGTTAAATTTCACAGGATCTCACTGGGGTTTAATCTTTCTTTACAGTACTGTAGCTAATAAGGATGTTAGGAATTAGTGATACAATATCAGGGTTGTAGAAGCTGAAGAACAGAACAGCATGCTAAGTAATACCCGTCTTACTCAATTATCATTTTCTTAAGCCTCTTTCTACAGTCATTAATGCAATGTCCTAAAATACCTGGACTTAAAATTATTGCAATAGCCAGGAAAAGAAATCTAGATTTTGATGAATTTATCTTGGCCCTGCTGAAAGGATTGTATACCAGTCTCAAATTGCACAATATCCCTCAGAGTTTTCACCCACCGAGTCTCTGTAGGGGGCTAAGACATTTTCCACATTCGCTCTATTTCCAAGCTGTAAACTTGTGGTTAATTCATTCAGCAGAATGAGGGAACGGGGAGCAGTAAATGGTCACTTAAGCAATGAACAGCATTTGAATTGTCTTCCATCTCTCTGTTTTAATGTGTCTTATTATAACATTCTTCCAAAATTCATAAAAACATTTTTGGACATTGTTATTGAGCATGAGCATGAGAACATCGTATTCATAAAATCTTTCCAAGATAAACAGGAGATTCTGGGTAAATGTGACAGTGTTCACACAACAGACTGCAGATGATTTAAATCAATTGCACACTGATTGGGTGTGGGCTGAGGACCAAAAAGGAGTGAAATTCTTCTTGGGCATTAGTAAAAAAAACAGGCATAGCTAATTGGTGTCACATTTTGCTCTTTGTATGATTTTCTTTTGCAGTAACTTCAATGGAACATTGTAAAACGTGCTGCTGATTCAATATCGCCTGTTTTGAATTACTGCCCAAGATTAATTTTATTCTCAATGTGTATCAGCTGTCATCCAGCATTCAAATCAGATTTTTCTACTGAATATGTGTTTATAAAGCTCTCTGGCTGTTTTTATATAAGTTGCACAGAATTATGAGTTTGTTTGCAATTATTTTTCAGATAGGTGTAGCAGATCCCTTCCATGAATGAAACTGGTGAACCAGTTAGATTTTTACTACAATCCAATATTTTCATGGTAATTTTCTGCTGCTAGCCCACAAGTTGCCAGATTTATTGAATTTAGTTTCAACAATTCAACATTAGTTAGTGTTAAACTCAACCACTAGACTACTGCGCCTTAAATTACTGCTTGAGAGAAACATTTCTCATTCTACTAAAGTCTCTTTTAAGAGCTGGCACAGACTCGCCAGGCGAACATCAAATGCTCCAATCAAACGAGTCCATGTATGCCTTGACCACCATGCAGACTCCGGATGTCAACATGCCTGTCACCTTAAATAGGTTGACAGATACCTTAGCCTAGGCCTGATAGAGCTGCACTGAAAATGATCTGCACCAAAGCATTCTCCAACACAATACTAACAGTGAAGTGTGACTGGACCATGAGAGGGATGATGATGAAAGGGGACATGGAAACAGGGACTCCACTCAAAGTGCTTCCACTTCCCATACATTCTGCCCACTTCCCCCCTCCATCAGTACCCTACATGCTGCCTCATTTCCTGATTGTTGAGTATGCTCTGGCACAGGTGCAGGTGCAGCAGTCTTTGGCAGGGCCCTCACAGGTTCCAAAGTCCAGAGGACTTAAGCCAAGAGCATCTCAGCAGTCAGAGTCTGCTTTTCCCTCTGCTGAAGCCACAGGGTCTACACCTCATAGGAGGAGCAGAAAAAGGAGAAGTAAGGCTTTGTTACCATTGTATCTTTGCCCTGTTCCTCCTGCAGATTAAGCCTTGCTGCTTTGCAAGGTTGTGCAGAGCACAGCAAACACTGGCCATTCTGGATACTCTGGCTGGTGCATACTGAAGGGTGCCTCCAGATCTGTCCAGACTCCTGAAGTCCACCTTCAGAATGCCAATGGCTTGTTCAATAATACATAGGGCATTCATTGTAGTGGCATTGGGTTTCAGATGGTCAAGTTTCTGGCCTGTGTCATGACCACGTTTAAAGTGGGTATCCCTTGTCGCCTATAGCAGCCACCCCTTAAGTCTGCTTCTAGGTATGAAGAGATCAGGAAACTTGGACTGCTGCAGAACAAAAGCATCATGGCAGTTGCCTGGGAACCTTGCCCATACCTGTGTAAATATTTTATTGTGCTTCCACACAAGCTGCACATTGAGGGAGTGGAAGCCCTTATGGTTGATTTGGGGTGCCCTGCTTTCCACCTGTGTGCAGCTGATAGTGCTCTGCACCTGTGTGAAGCCAACCAAAGCCACAAACCTAATAACCCATTCATTCTGATTAGCCTCATTGCAGGCAAAGTTTACATAGTTGACAGCCTTCACTAATAACTCATCAGTCACTTGTCTTATGCCTTTGCGGTCCACCAACTAGGAGAGTCTGCAAATGTCTGCAGCAGAGCCCTGGAGGGTGATAAATTTGACAGCCGCAGCTAACATGTGTCCAGCAGTGAGAAAGTCTTCTTCTCGGAGGCTGAAGATGTCTGTCACCATCAAACGTGATATCCTAAGACACTGCTCTTCACACATGTCAAGGAAACTGAGCCTCTGCCTGTAGGCCCTGTTTCACAGGTAGCGCCTCATGCATGCTACCCCTCTCTGCTGATCTCCTTTCTATTGGTCTTCTCTCTACTGCTGGCATCTCTGGTATGCAGCTACAGGTCTGTGAGCGGCAGGCTGCTACCGGTACTGTTGTTGGTGCTATTGCTGGTTATCTTGGCCCTCATCCGAGGTCCAATCTAAGGCAGCATAAGTGACACCCATCCTGACGGGATAAACAAACCTCCAAAGTGTAGAAAGTAACCTCTCAGCAAAACCACTTCCCATTCTAGGGTAGCAAAGCAGCTGTGAGTATTCAGTATTTTTATTACCATTTATCCTTGAGATTGATTCAACCCCCTCAATTGTCACACACACCACCACATTAAACTTCTAGCCATTAACTCTGTTTCTCTCTCCTTAGATGCTGCCAGACCATTGAGTGTTTTCCAACACTTTTTGTTTTTATTACAAATAAACATGGTTGTGGTTGTCTCAGGCAAATCATTGCAGCACTAATACATTACTGCAGGAGTCCATCAAGGCAGTGTCCTCAATCTTCTTATCTTCAGTTCATTAATCAATGACCTTCCCTCCATACCAGCCAAAGTAGGACAACATTCAGGCTTGTGCTGACGAGTGACAGATAACATTTGTACAAGAGTGCCCGGCAATAACCATCTCCACAAGTAAATGTTCAATCACCTATCCTTTCACCTTCAAAAACACAACCATCTCCGTGTCACCCACCATCAACCATTGGCCATTGACCAGCAAGTTAACTAGACCAACCACATTGGCAACATGGCGACAAAAGAAAGACAGAGGTGTGGACAAATGATTCATGGAGCTGAATTTTTTTCTGGCGAAGGAGGTCTGAGTGGAAGTCTGAAAGGTGGTGGGAGACCTCTCCTCAGTCCTCCGTCGGACCCCCGCTGTAATTCCATGGTGGTCAGGCAATTGACCCCTCTGACGTCAGGGATGCTGTCCCTCTAAGAGATGAGCTCCCATCTCCAAGAGCTGCCGGCCAACCAGAAGGCCGACAGCTCTGCAGTAGCGGGAGCAGTGGCCACTGCCGGTACTGCAGGAGACTCTGCCTTTCCGAGGATGTCAGAGGCCCCAGGAAAGGTGAGTTGGGTCAGGGTCACGAGGGCCATTTAGGCAGGCCCCGCTGAAGGGGTGGGGTTGGTGAGGGCAGAGGGGGTTCTTCTCAGGGATGGCGGGGGGGGCGGCAGTGATCGCCGCCAGGGAGGTCCTGGGTTGCCTCCAAAAGAGGGATCACCCTGTGGTGGCAGACCCCTCCGCCTTCCACTAAATTCAGGCGGGGGTGGTAAGAGGCCCTTAAGTGGCCAACTAGCCTGGGGCAGGAAGGCCATTCTTGGACTTCCTCACGCTAGACTAAATTAGAAGGCCTTGGGAAGGTTACGGGCACTCCCCCTCCCCCCACCTTCTGTTGCAATTTATGGGCTCCCCTGCCTCTGTTCCTTCCCTACGGGGACTATAAAATTCAATCCTTAATCTGGTACCTCAGAGCATCTCCAGTACCTACAAAGCTTGAGTCAGGAATGTGATGGAATATTCTCCACTTATCTAGATGGGTGCAACTGCAATGTAACTAAAAACCTCATTGCCATCCAGGACAGAGCAGTTCATTTATCAAAGTATCAACCCTTTCTGCCATTGATGCCTTGTGGCTTTAATATGTATTATCTACAGGATATACTACAACAAGGTTACTTCAATAGCACCTCCCAGCAACATAACATCAAACACCAGCATAGCCAAGAGCAGTAATTTCATGGGAAGACCATCTCTTCCAAATTTCCATCCAAGTCACACGCCATCCTATCTTACACAAATATCACCATTCTTTCAACATCATTGTGTCAAAATCCTGGAATTCCTTACCTAACAGTATCATTAGTGAGAGCATCATTACTGCATAGGTTCAAGAAGAAGGCCCATTGAGAAAGAAATCCTACAGACTTATTGCTGGAGGTCCACCGCAGCTATTTTTCAGTGGAATTCGATTCAGGCAGCCAATACTCTTGCCTCATGAATGTATGCCAATACGGTTCAAATAATGCAGATAAGATGCCAATGTTATTTCCATCTCATCCCACATTGCTACTTCCAGTTCCTCAACCCACAAACCATGGCCAGTACAAGTCGAGAGACAGACATTTCCATTGTTATTTAAAGGGATCCATAGCTGTAGTTGGGAAAGACTATAATCAGTAAAATAAAAGCAAAATACTGCGGATGCTGGAAATCTGAAACAAAAACAAGAAATGCTGGAATCACTCAGCAGCTCTGGCAGCATCTGTGGAAAGAGAAGCAGAGTTAACGGTTCGGGTCAGTGACCCTTCTTCGGAACTGACAAATATTAGAAAAGTCACAGATTATCAGCAAGTGAGGTGGGGGTGGGGCAAGAGATAACAAAGGAGAAGGTCCAGATTGGACCAGGCCACATAGCTGACCAAAAGGTCACGGAGCAAAGGCAAACAATATGTTAATGGTGTGTTGAAAGACAAAGCATTAGTACAGATTAGGTGTGAATACACTGAATATTGAACAGCAGCAAGTGCAAACCTGAAAAAAAACCTGAAAAAAACAGTGGGTAAGCAAACTGAACAAACTAAGATGAAATGAAATAAATGCAAAAAAAAATTGTAAAAAATGTAAAAAAGAATGTAAAAAAAAAGGAAGAAAAAATAACTAAAAATGAAAGTAAAATGGGGGGCCCATCATGCTCTGAAATTATTGAACTCAATGTTCAGTCCGGCAGGCTGTAGTGTGCCTAATCGGTAGATGAGATGCTGTTCCTCGAGCTTGCGTTGATGTTCACTGGAACACTGCAGAAATCCCAGGACAGAGATGTGAACATGAGAGCAGGGGGGAGTGTTGAAATGGCAAGCAACCGGAAGCTCAGGGTTCTGCTTGCGGACTGAGCGGAGATGTTCCGCAAAGCGGTCACCCAGTCTGCGCTTGGTCTCCCCAATGTAGAGGAGACCACACTGTGAGCAGCGAATACAGTATACTACATTGAAAGAAGTACAAGTAAATAGCCGCTTCACCTGAAAGGAGTGTTTGGGGCCTGGGATAGTGAGGAGAGAGGAGGTAAATGGGCAGGTATTACACCTCCTGCGATTGCAGGGGAAGGTGCCCTGGGACGGGGACGAGGTGGTGGGGGTAATGGAGGAGTGGACCAGGGTGTCGCGGAGGGAACGATCCCTTCGGAATGCTGACAGGGGAAGGGAGGGGAAGATGCGACCGGTAGTGGCATCACGCTGGAGGTGGCGAAAATGGCGGAGGATGATCCTTTGGATATGGAGGCTGGTGGGATGAAAAGTGAGGACAAGGGGAACCCTGTCACGGTTCTGGGAGGGAGGGGAAGGGGTGAGGGTAGAGGTGCGGGGAATGGGTCGGACACGGTTGAGGGCCCTGTCAACCACAGTGGGGGGAAATCCTCGGTTGAGGAAAAAGGTCATATCAGAAGCACCGTCATGGAAGGTAGCATCATCAGAGCAGATGCGTCGGAGACGGAGAAACTGGGAGAATGGAATGGAGTCCTTACAGGAGGTAGGGTGTGAAGAAGTGTAGTCGAGGTAGCTGTGGGAGTCAGTGGGCTTATAATGGATATTGGTAGACAACCTATCCCCAGAGATGAAGACAGAGAAGTCGAGGAAGGGAAGGGAAGTGTCAGAGATGGACCATGTAAAGGTGAGAGAAGGGTGGAAATTGGAAGCAAAGTTGATAAAGTTTTCTAGTTCGGGGCGGGAGCAGGAAACGGCACCGATACAGTCATCAATGTACCGGAAAAAGAGTTGGGGGAGGGGGCCTGAGTAGGACTGGAACAAAGAATGCTCGACATATCCCACAAAAAGACAGGCATAACTAGGACCCATGCGGGTACCCATAGCGACACCTTTTACTTGAAGGAAGTGCGTGGAGTTGAAGGAGAAGTTGTTCAATGTGAGAACAAGTTCAGCCAGGCGGAGGAGGGTGGTGGTGGATGGGGACTGGTTGGGCCTCTGTTCCAGGAAGAAGCGGCGAGCCCTCAAACCATCCTGGTGGGGGATGGAGGTGTAGAGCGATTGGACGTCCATAGTGAAGAGGAGGCGGTTGGGACCAGGAAACTGGAAATTGTCAAAATGACGGAGGGCGTCAGAAGAGTCACGGATGTAGGTGGGAAGAGACTGGACCAGCGGAGAAAAGATAGAGTCTAGATAGGAAGAAATAAGTTCAGTGGGGCAGGAGCAGGCTGATACAATGGGTCTGCCGGGACAGTCCCGTTTGTGGATTTTGGGAAGGAGGTAGAAGCGGGCTGTCCGGGGTTGTGGGACTATGAGGTTGGAAGCCGTAGAGGGAAGATCTCCAGAGGAGATGAGGTCAGTGACAGTCCTTTGGACGGTGGCTTGATGTTCGGTGGTGGGGTCATGGTCCAGAAGGAGGTAGGAAGAGGTGTCTGTGAGTTGGCGTTGAACTTCTGCAAGGTAGAGGTTGGTACGCCATACAACAACAGCACCACCCTTGTCTGCAGGTTTGATGACCATGTCGGTGTTAGACCTGAGAGAACGGAGTGCCTCAAGTTCAGAGGGGGACAGGTTAGAGTGAGTGAGGGGGGCAGAGAAATTGAGACGACCAATGTCTCGCCGACAGTTTTCGATGAAGAGATCAAGAGCGGGTAAGAGGCCAGGGGGAGGGGTCCAGGTAGAGGGTGAATGCTGGAGGCGGGTGAATGGGTCTGCTGGTCGGGGGGAGGACTCCTGGTCGAAGAAGTGAGCCCGGAGGCGGAGGCGACGGAAATAGAGCTCAACGTCATGCCGAGCGTGAAATTCATTGAGGTGGGGGCGTAAGGGGATAAAACTGAGACCCTTGCTGAGTACAGAACGCTCAGCATCAGAGAGGGGGAGGTCAGAGGGTATAGTGAATACACGGCAAGGGGTCAGATCAGAAGGGGTGGGGTCAGAGGGAAGTGAAGCGGAAGGAGGATCTGGAGGAGCATTCGTCCCCATCAGCTGCTGGAGCTTGCGTTCCTTAACACCTGAAAGGAAGAAAAAAAGTTTTTTGTTAATGCGTCGGATGAGACGTAAGATGAGATGAAACTGCGGAGTAGAACAGCTTTGAGATAAGGTGAGACGGTGCTGCTGGAGAGAGAGGTCCTGTGTGTGGCGGCAGACTATAATCAGGTCTGGCACTCATTTTTTTCTGCAGTCTGTTACAAGGTTTTTATTTTTGGATTAAAAACTTAAGATTCTGTGTGTATTAAAAAAAAAACTAAACAGGATTTCAGTGGACATTAAAGCACCTGCAAATAACTGAAAATTTTGCAATGTTTTGAAAGGAGGTTCTAAACAAAAGCTGAACTTAATGGGTGCTTTGCAAAGAAGCTGAACTTGTACCCAAGGACAGGAAAGCAGGCAATTTCAAGGAATCCAGCAAGGGATTTGACCTTCCTCAGAGCAACACTTTGAATGACAAGGGACGCTCTATGTCTGGATATGTGACCTGTTCAGGAATGTTTGCTTTCACTTTGAACCCTTTAAAAGCCAGTGAGTTGGACAAAGAGCAGGCATTTGAAATTTGGTTTTGACATGCCTGGAGGTCAGAGAAGAAGACCCAGAAAAAGTGTTACCTCTCTCTGTGAAGGATCCTGCATCTCTTGAAAAGAAACCCTGTGTTTGAAAGGTCGCAGATTCCTATTGCCTCCTATCTCTGAAGACTCCCTGCATCCAGTGTGGTTCCTTCTGCCTTCTGTGTTTTAAGAAATCCTGAAATTTAAAGAAATCTTCTACTGCTAGACTGCTGCTGTAAGACCTAAACAGACCTGTTGCTACACCCCTGATGAAAGACCTATGTGAAGTCTGCTGCATTAAAATTGCCTTGAACACCTACCCATCACAGACTGTTCATCAATCTCACCTGGAGAGACTTCAAGTGGCATCTGACTATTTGACTCTGCGGCACCTCACCAAACCGAAGAACTTCCAACCAGAATGCGGCTAACTAAATTATTTTATTATTCCTTTTATTCCTATGAAACAGCTGTAAACCAAAATTTTTTTTCCCCAGTTAACTTTTTGTTTTCAATGTATGTGTGTGTGCATGAGGGCTAGGCAAATAAGGAGCTTTTCATTTATAGATTTATCTCATTATTGTTTAAGACTTAGTTCATTAATAAATAGCTTTTTTTGTTGATTAAAGAAACCTGGTTGGTGTGCTTTATTCTGGGGGACAAATAGAGTATGAAATTCCTTGTTTTTTTGGTAGGTGAGAAAAGTTATTGATATGCTGTGACCTGTGGAGAAGTGGGACTGAATTAACAGTGCACTTCTCCCGCCTCAGTCATAACAAGTCTCACGTGTGTTTGAGCCTTAACTGTTGCTCTGTTTTACTCCGCGCTTTCACGCCCTCCCCTTTAAGGTGCTCCTGCAAGCTTATGATGATCAGCTGCCCTACCATATTTCTCTCACTCTTCCAAATTAAAAGCTGCTTATAGCAACAAGAATAGTGCTGATAGCTCACCTAGTCAGTGCAAATAAGGTCCAATGATGAAAATCAATCGGGCATCTTGCCATTAGGCAGGCAAAGCAAACACCTTGCATGGCAGATCTATGATATAGATAATAACTGTTGTCATAGAGTCATAACGTACTACTGTGCAGTAACTGGCTATTTGAACCATCAAGTCTCCACCAGTGGTTTTCTCCATATGAGCCTTCTAACCTAACCCCATTTTCTTGTTCTCCCTATTTCATTTAATAATCCTACTTTTTAAGCAGCTATCTAACTATTTTTTAATGTAATTTATTAATTTTGCTTCAGCAACAGTTTGTAGTAGGGAATTTGTTATGACCAGATGAGAAATGTGTCTCGCGATCTTTTGCTGTCTTTACCCGGTCTTAGTGTAACAGGGTTTAATTTTAAACACACTGTGTTTTGAGATCCCCTTTTTGTGAATCCTTGTTCACAGTTTTCCAATTATAAGACAAAGAAACCAATTCACACAGGCTTTCTCAGGTCTAAAGAAGAAAGATGAAATTTTATGAAAACTTAAAACTTAAACTTTAATATGGTTCACACCCACAGATATACGACATGTGCACACTAGCATGCACACATGATATACACATGCAGATAGGAACAGAAAAGAAAAGAAAATATAGTAGAGAGGAGGTTGATGCAGTTTCAGAAGAGTTTCTTGTTTACGGTGCTTCGAGCTCACTTGTTTATAGGTAGTCTTGCTCTTCGTTAGTGCCCAGTATTCTTAAACCTTGTTCACGTAGGACTTTTCTCTCTTTGAGGTTCACGTGTCTTCACAAGATTCAGTTCCCTGAGAGATGAGCAGGCAGACAGGAGAGGCTGTAATTGTAGCTTCAGTTCCAGGAGAGATGTTTACTCCATGACCACACCGTTTTGTCTGAGTTCAAATCCTTTGTTGGAAGTTCAAATTTAAAAAAAACTCCAGCCAGCTAGTCATGTGACTAAAACTGGTTTGACCACTTCTTCTGTGTATTGGGGAAGCAACGACTGGGTCGTTTTTGTTTCAACACTGCTACTTACTATACAAAAATGTCTTTTCAGTCAGGGCCTTTCAATTTTAAGTTTTAATGTTCATGTGGCGAAATAATGGGTGCCTCAGTCTTGGAAAGTTGGGGCTTGCCTGACAGAATTCCACAAGCTAACCAATCTCTATGGAAAAAATTCTTCCCTGATCTCCTCTTTAATTTTGTTTGCAATGACCTGAAAGTTGTCCCTCCTTTTACGGTGCCACAAATCAGTAGAAATAATCTGTCATGTTTGGCTTATCAAATATTCTTTAAACCTTCTTCGCTCTGGTGGTAAAGCTAAACCATATTCCCTGGTAACATTCTGCTAAATCTAGGCTGCTTCTTTTCCATTACTGTCGGTATCTGTCTTCATAATGATGAATTTCCACAGAGGTTTTCCCAAACATCCACCATGACTTTCCACTTGCCTGGATGGGTGCAGCTCCAACAACACTCCAGAAAATCAACACCATCCAGAACAAAGCAGCCCGCTTGATTGGCACCCCATCTACAAATATTCACTCCCTTCACCACTGACGCACAGTGGCAGCAGTGTGTACCATCTACAAGATGCACTGCAACAACGCACCAAATCTCCTTTGACAGCACCTTCCAAACCCACAACCTCTACCAACTAGAAGGACAAGGGCAGCAATTGCACGGGAACACTACCACCTGCAAGTTCCCCTCCAAGCCACACACCATCCTGACTTGGAACTATATCGCCATTCCTTCACTGTCGCTGGGTCAAAATCTGGATCCTCCTTCCTAACAGCACTGTGGGTGTGCATACCCTATATGGATTGCAGTGGTTCAAGAAGGCAGCTCACCACCACCTTCTCAAGGGCAATTAGGGATGGGCAATAAATGCTGGCCTGGCCAGCGATGCCCACATGCCAGGAACGAATAAAAATAACTTTGGCAGATGAGCATCAAAAACCCTGGGAAAATGATGTAACTTCTTCACTCTGTGTTCTAGTATTGCCAACAAAATATTTTCTTCTACAAAACATAAATTCCAGATTTGGAAAACGAAATCTGTTTCGAGTTCTCATAGTTAGGAAATTAAATCTGTTTTGAAATCTCTCAGTTAAATGCAGCAGTACCAGAAGGAAATCTGGGCACATATCACAGCTAATAATGCTTGAGGTACATGACTCAGCATAAACCAATAATAGCCACAAGGATATGGAAAAACAGAGACCACAGATCATCTAAAAGGGATCAGGTTTGTCAAATGTTAACCACCAGTTTTTCAAAGATGTATTCCAGACACACGTTCTTGTCTTTATCAAGCAGAGAACAGTGCTGCAGAATATGTAACACTCTGAAAGCAATTTATCTGATTATGGCTGAATTTATGATGCTGATAGTTTAGAGCCAGCAACAAAAGTGGCATTTGGAGTGCTGCTTTTCTGTTTCCATGTTACAAAATGACTTGTAGGAGGACAAATTATGTAAAATGGACTGTTTTAGTTGAGGGTACAATGTGGTTGCAATGAATTGCTGCAATTAGCAAATTGCTCAATAAAAAGGGAGCTTCAGCACACTTTTCGTTTCCAGGAAGAATGGAAAACTTACGATGTGTTGCATTTTCAGCACCAAATTTACTCATCACTTCAACTATACTACTCTTTACAACCTCAAACTCTTTCACAATCTGTAACAGTGGTCCTCCACAACACCAGATGATTATTCTCCAAGGTAACAGTAACAATATCTACAGTTAAACAAATGCTTGATTTATAAAAAGTTTTAAAAATACCAGGGTAGATAATATTATTATTGAGTAAAAGTTAACACGCTCTTGACTATAGCTATCTTCACTACAATTTGGATGGTATATGTAGTTGCGTAAATGATGCTAAATCATTAAATATATCATCTTTGTATTTCTGTACAAAATACAGTGCTAGCCAGATTGCAATACCTATTATTGCACTTGAAGAAGATACCACAATATGGTTTCTCTTCTGCATTTTCACACCTAAGAAAAGCTGCCATCCAGATTTAAGGAGCATCCATCTGGTAAAGGATATTCTTTAATGACTTATCCTGAGTGTTGGTTGGGGGACAACACATCTGCAGATAAAGAGGATGTTTAGGCCGTCAGATATCCAAAGCAAAACTGAGGAGGACTGCTGACTACATATGATATTTCTCCCTCACCAGTGGATTCCATCGCCTCTAATACCCTCAGACATGCTAATAGCATGCACAGTAAATGGTGTGGGCCTTGAGGAAGATGATATAAAGTGGCAATACATAAACTGTCACTTATAAGTTCATCTGTTGTAGAACAGCATTTTGCAAGAGTTTTGCAAAAGCACATGAAGTATAATTACAGATTATTGTAGAAAAGACGATTAGCTTGAAGTTGAAGACTTTACAAACTTCTGCTTGAGTTACAGCAGACGATAACATTGTGGTAATGTTACTGGGCTAGTAATCCAGTGACCTGGACTCATGCTCTGGGGGCTTGAATCCAAATCCTACCATGGCAGCTGGGAAATTTTAATTCAATGAATTAATAAATCTGGAATAAAAAGCTAGAATCAGTAATGATCATGGAGCTACTGGATTGTCATAAAAAATCTATCTAGTTCACTAATAATCTTCAGCGGAGGAAATCTGTAATCCTTACCTGGTCTGGCCTACATGTGACTCCAGACCCACAGAAATGTGGTTGACTCTTAACTGCCCTCTGAAATGGTGTAGCAAAAAACTACAGAAAAAAAACACTTTTGGTAGAGCACCGACTATGGCAGTTCAAGAAGGTGGCTCACCACCATCTTCTGGTGAACAATAAATGCTGGCCCTGCTAGTGATGCTCACATCCGAAGAACAAATTTTTAAAAACTTTAAAGGCCCCCAGAAAACTGTGGGATGGCACATTTCACTGGGCCCAAAAATTGGTGACCATTCCTGTGGATTCCCAACGATATGCTGGGTTCCCAAGATGGCCTAAGACAGGGAACACTATTGCTCAGATTACCCGTCCTGACCTTACCCTCCCCCCAATGTTGAGGGTATTTAAAGCGGCTTTGCCTCTTCAAGGTTATCTCACATTCTTTGACACTAGGTCACAATGCCAAAAAACCTGGTCCTGGCCTAGTGTTCAGCCATTCTGGCAGATTCATACTCAATCTATATGCGAAGTTCACTGAAACAGCCACAGATTTTTGAGGTAGGTGTTTTTGCAACTACTTTTGCATCAAATTGCACCAAATTACAACAAATGTACCACATAGAAACAGGCCATTCAACCCAATTAGTCTATACCAGCGTTTCTCCTCTACATGAACCTCCTCCCACCCCAAGTCATCTAATCCTAGCAGGATATTGTTCCATTTCATTCTCCCTCATGTGTTTAACTAGTTTCCCCTTAAATGTATCAATTACATTTGCCTCAACTACTCCTTGTAGTAGTGTATTCCACAGTCTTACCATTCTCTCAGAAAAGAGGTTTCTCCTGAATATCCCATTGGATTTATTAGCAACTATCTTAACTTTATGGCCTCTAGCTTTAGACTGCTCCACAAGTGGAAATATCTTCTTACAAAGGGAAAAAAAAGGATGAGGTCCGAAAAGCAGAATATAGGGAGCTATATTGAAAAGTTGAAAAGTAGGGCCTCAAAGGTAGTGATCTCAGGATTACTATCAGTGCCACATGCTGGTCAGAGTAGAAATAGCAGGATATGTCAGATGAATACGTGGCTGAAGAGATGGTGTGAGGGGGAGGGTTTTAGATTCCTGGAGCATTGGGACCAGTTCTGGGGGAGGTGGGACCAGTACAAACTGGACGTGTTACACCTGGGCAGGACCGGGACTGATGTCCTTGGGGGAGTATTTGCTAGAGTGGTTGGGGAGGGTTTAAACTAAAATGGCAGGGGGATGGGAACCTTTGTAAGGAGTCAGAGGAGGGGGAATCAAAGACAAGAACAAAAGACAGTAAGGGGAATAAGAAAGGTGATAGGCAGAGAAATCAAGGGCCAGAATCAAACAGGGCCACAGTGAAAAATAGTGGGAAGGGGACAAGTAATGTTAAAAAGACAAGCCTTAAGGCCTTGTGCCTTAACACGCGGAGCATTCGCAATAAAGTGGATGAATTAATCGCGCAAATAGATGTCAACGGGTATGATATAGTCGGGATTACGGAGACATGGCTGCAAGGTCACCAGGGATGGGAAATGAACATCCAAGGTTATTCAGTATTTAGGAAGGACAGACAAAAAGCAAAAGGCAGTGCAGTTGCATTGCTGGTTAAAGAGGAAATTAACGCAATAGTGAGGAAAGATATTAGCTCTGACGATGTGGAATCTGTATGGGTAGAGCTGAGAAACACTAAGGGGCAAAAAACATTAGTGGGGGTTGTATATAGACCCCCAAACTGTAGTGGTGATGTTGGGAATGGCATTAAACAGGAAATTAGAGATACATGCGATAAAGGAACATCTGTAATTATGGGTGACTTTAATCTGCATATAGATTGGGCAAATCAAATTAGTCACAATAGCATAGAGGAGGAATTCTTAGAGTGTATACGGGATGGTTTTTTGAACCATTACATTGAGGAACCAACTGGAGAACAGGCCATCCGAGACTGGGTATTGTGTAATGAGAAAGGAATAATTGACAATCTCGTGGTGCGAGACCCGTTGGGGATGAGCAACCATAATATGATAGAATTCTTCATCAAGATGGAGAGTGACTTAATTGATTCTGAGACAAGAGTCCTGAATCTTAGTAAAGGAACTACGAAGGTATGAGGTGCGAGTTGACCATGACAGATTGGGAAATGTTACTTAAAGGGATGACGGTGGATAGGCCATTTAAAGAGCACATGGATGAACTGCAACAATTGTTTATCCCTGTCTGGCGCAAAAGTAAAACCGGAAAGGTAGCCAAACCATGGCTTACAAGGGAAATTAGAGATAGCATTAGATCCAAGGAAGAGGCATATAAATTTACCAGGAAAAACAACAGAACTGAAGATTGGAAGCAGTTTAGAATTCAGCAAAGGAGGACCAAAGGATTGATTAAGAAGGGGAAAATAGAGTAAGAGAGCAAGCTTGCGGGGAACATAAAAACTGACAGTAAAAGTTTCTATAGGTATGTGATGAGAAAAAGATTGGTGAAGCCAAATGTAGGTCCCTTACAGTCAGAAACAGGGGAATTTATTATGGGGAATAAAGAAATGGCTGACCAACTAAATGCATACTTTAGTTCTGTCTTCACAAAGGAGGATACAAATATCATACCAGAAATGTTGGGGAACACAGGGCTTTGTGAGAGAGAGGAACTGAAGGAAATCAGTATTAGTAGAGAAATGGTGTTGGGGAAATTGATGGGATTGAAGGCTGATAAATCCCCAGGGCCTGATGGTATGCATCCCAGAGTATTTAAGGAAGTGGCCCTAGAAATAGTGGATGCATTGGTGGTCATCTTCCAAGATCCTATAGACTTTGGAACAGTTCCTACAGATTGGAGGGTAGCTAATGTAACCCCACTATTTAAAAAAGGAGGTCGAGAGAAAGCAGGGAATTATGGACCAGTCAGCCTGACGTCAGTAGTGGGCTAAATTCTTTAGTCCATTATCAAAGATTTTATAGCAGAGCACTTAGAGAACAGTGGCAGAATCGGGCAGAGTCAGCATGGATTTACGAAAGGGAAATCATGCTTGACAAATCTACTAGAATTCTTCGAGGATGTAACTAGTAGAGTTGATGAGGGGGAGCCAGTGGATGTAGTTTATTTGGACTTTCGAAAAGCTTTCGACAAAGTCCCACATAAGAGATTAGCATGTAAAATTAAAGCGCATGGGATTGGGGGTAGTGTATTGCGATGGTTAGAAAATTGGTTGGCGGACAGGAATCAAAAAGCAAGGATAAATGGGTCTTTTTCAAAATGTCAGGCAGTGACTAGTGGGGTACTGCAGGGATCGATGCTAGGACCCCAGCTATTCACAATATACATTAATGATTTAGATGAGGGAACTAAATGTAATATCTCCAAATTTGCAGATGACACAAAACTGGGTGGGAGGGTAAGTTGCGAGAAGGATGCAGAGAGGCTTCAGAGTGATTTGGACAAGTTGAGTGAGTGAGCTAATGCATGGCAGATGCAGTATAATGTGGATAAATATGACATTATCCACTTTGGTAGCAAAAACAGGAAGGCAGATTATTATCTGAACGACTATAAACTGAGAGGGGGAATATGCAGCGAGACCTGGGTGTTCTCGTACACCAGTCGCTGAAGGTAAGCATGCAGGTCCAACAGGCGGTAAAAAAGGCAACTGGTATGTTGGCCTTCATAGCGAGAGGATTCAAGTACAGGAGCAGGGATGTCTTGCTGCAATTGTACAGGGCCTTGGTGAGGCCACACCTGGAATATTGTGTGCAGTTTTGGTCTCCTTATCTGAGGAAGGGATGTTCTTGCTTTTGAGGGAGTGTGGCGAAGGTTTACCAGACTGTTTCCTGGTATGGTGGGACTGACGTATGAGGAGATATTGAGTCGGTTAGGATTATATTCACTGGAGTTCAGAAGGGTGAGGGGGTATCTCATAGAAACCTATAAAATTCTAACAGGACTTGACAGGATAGATGCAGGAAGGATGTTCCCGATGGTGGGGGAGTCCAGAACCAGGGGTCATAGTCTAAGGATACAGGGTAAACCTTTCAGGACTGAGATGAGGAGAAATTTCTTCACCCAGAGAGTGGTGAGCCTGTGGAATTCGCTACCATGGAAAGCAGTTGAGACCAAAACATTGCATGTTTTCAAGCAGGAATTAGATATAGCTCCTGGGTCTAAAGGGATCAAAGGGTATGGGGCGAAAGCAGGAGCAGGCTACTGAGTTGGATGATCAGCCTTGATCATAATGAACGGCGGAGCAAGCTCGAAGGGCTAAATGGCCTACTCCTGCTCCTATTTTCTATGTTTCCTTGTTTCTCAATGTTTACCCTATCAAACCCCTTCTTTATCTTAAAGACCTCTATCAGGTCACCCCTCAGTTTTCTCTTTTCTTGAGAAAACAACCCCAGCCTGTTCAGACCTTCCTGATAAATATATCCCTTCATTTCTGGTATCATCCTTGTGAATCTTTTTTGCACCTTCATCAACACTTCTATGTTCTATTTTCAATTGGAGACCAGAACAATGCACAGTTTTCCAAGTCTGTTCGATTCAAGTTTAACATAAAGCCCAATTTTAATTCTGTGCAAGTGGATGCATTTTGCATAAGTTAAAATTGCACCCAATATCTCTGCTTATCAGTTGTATCCTGCTAGAAATGAACCCTAGCATTTGCTTTGCTCTTTTTTTGGCCTTATTAACCTGCATCGTTACTTTTAGTGATTTGTGTATCCCACATTCCTTTTGCTCTTTGAACTCATTCAGAATCTTATTGTCTAAGTGGTACTTGGCCTCTATATTCTTGCTGCCAAAATGCACCACCTTACACTTATCTATATTTTACTTCCTGCTAAGCAGCACAAGAGAAACTGTAGTGTAAAGTTAAAGTTTACTAGAGTTGTTGGAATCCAGGGTAGATAGCTTGCCCCTTGGAGTATTTTTGAAGATCTTTGCAATATTTTTCTTCAGCCAATTGGCACTTTAGGGATTAGTGCATAGAAATAAATAGAAACTTATGGCACAGAAGGAGGCCATTTGGCCCATCATGTCCATGCTGGCCGAAAAAAACTATCCAGCCTAATCCCACCTTTCAGCTCTTGGTCCATAGCCTTGCAGGTTACAACACTACGAGTGCATATCCATGTGTTTTTAAGTGTGATGAGGGTTTCTGTCTCTACCAACCTTTCAGACAGTACCTTGACCACATCCCTTTGGCCTTCTGGCATTGAAAGCCAGGGTTTTCTTGCATGCCTTTTTCAGGTTAATGATACTTATTCTGCATGAACTTTGTAACCTCAATATGCTGCTTTAGTTAATATTGCACAGGTCTGTGAAGTCCCTTCAATAATTACTACTACTCCAAAACATTCAATATTTGTAAAACTGAGCAGGAGAAATAACTCTGGCTCAGGAAATGCAGGTGCCATTATCTCCGGAATATCGGAGCAGGACAGCCATCGCGATGAGGTCATTATTTATTCATCATTACCATTTATTTAAATATTTAAATTAAGTTTCTGTCACTGAGAGGTTGAGGGGCCACCATGAGGTCTCACTGCCACCAGTAATATGGGCCGGGGCCTTCCTGGTGTCGAGACCCATGGCAGTCCTCTCCTGAAGGTATGTTCTGGACCACCCCCGGCCACGACCCACACTGTCAGGGACTGGTAAAATCCAGCCCTAACATAGAAACATAGAAAATAGGAGTAGGAGTATGCCATTCGGCCCTTTGGGCCAGCTCCGCCATTCAAAAAAAACATGGCTGATCGTCTAATTCAGTACCCTGTTCCCGCTTTCTCCCCATATCCCTTGATCCCTTTGGCATTAAGAAATATATCTATCTCCTTCCTGAATGTATTGAATGACTTGGCCTCCACCGCCTTCTGCGGTAGAGAATTCCACAGGTTCACAACCCTCTGAGTGAAAAAATTTCTCCTCATCTTCGTTCTAAATGGCATACCCTGTATCCTGAGACTGTGACTCCTGGTTCTGGACTCCCCAACCATTGGCAACATCCTCCCTGCATCTAGTCTGTCTTGTTCTGTTAGAATTTTATAGGTTTCTATAAGATCCCCTCTCATTCTTCTAAACTCTAGTGAATATAGGCCTAGTCAACCCAATCTCTCCTCATACGTCAATCCTGCCATCCCAGGAATCAGCCTAGTAAATCTTCTTTGCACTCCCTCCAAGGCAAGAACATCCTTCCTCAGATAAGGAACCAAAACTGCACACAATACTCCAGATGTGGTCTCAACAAGGCCCTGTATAACTGCAGTAACACATCCTTGCTCCTGTACTCAAATCCTCTTGCAATGAAGGCCAACATGTCATTCGCCTTCCTAATTGCTTGCTGCACCTGAATGCTTGCTTTCAGCGACTAGTGTACAAGGACACCCAGGTCTCGTTGCACCTCCCCTTTCCCAATCTATCACCATTCAGATAATAATCTACCTTTCTGTTTTTACAACCAAAGTGGATAACCTCACATTTATCCACATTATACTGCATCTGCCATGCATTTGCCCATTCACCCAACTTGTCCAAATCACATTGGAGCCTCTTTGCATCCTCCTCACAGCTCACATTCACCCCCCCCGCCCCCCCAGCTTTGTGTTGTCTGCAAACTTGGAAATGTTACATTTAGTTCCCTCACCCAAGTCATTAATATATATTGTGAATAGCTGGGGCCCAAGCACTGACCCCTGCGGTACCCCACTATTCACTGCCTGCCACCTGGTAAAAGACCCGTTTATTCCTACTCTCTGTTTCCTATCTGTCAACCAATTCCCAAACCATGCCAGTATATTACCCCCAATCCCGTGTGCTTTAATTTTGCACACTAACCTGTTATGTGGGACCTTATCAAAAGCCTTCTAAAAAAAATAGTGCTAGGGAAATTAATGGGGTTAAAGTCTGATAAATCCCCAGGGCTTGATAATCTACATCCCAGAGTACGAAAGGAAGTGGCCCTGGAAATAGTGGATGCATTGGTGGTCGTCTTCCAAAATTGTATAGACTCTGGAGCAGTTCCTACAGATTGGAGGGTGGCAAATGTAACATCCACTGATTCTCCCTTATCTATTCTACTAGTTACATCCCCAAAAAACTCCAGTAGATTTGTTGAGCATGACTTCCCCTTTTTCTTTCATAAACCTATGCTGACTCTGCTTAATCCCGTTTATGCTTTATAGGTGTTCTGCTATCACATCCTTTATAATAGACTCGAGCATTTTCCCCACTACTGATGTAAGGCTAACTGGTCTGTAGTTCCCTGTTTTTTCTCTCCCTCCTTTTTTAAATAGTGGGGTTACATTTGCCACCCTCCAGTCTGTAGGAACTGCTCCAGAGTCTATACAATTTTGGAAGACGACCACCAATGCATCCACTATTTCCAGGGCCACTTCCTTTCGTACTCTGGGATGTAGATTATCAAGCCCTGAGGATTTATCAGACTTTAACCCCATTAATTTCCCTAGCACTATTTTTTTTACTTATACTGATTTCCTTCAGTTCCTCCCTCTCATTAGACCTTTGGTTCCCTAACATTTCTGGGAGGTTATTTGTGTCCTCCTTTGTGAAGACAGAACCAAAGTATGTGTTTAATTGTTCTGCCAGTTTCTTGTTCCCCATTATAACTTCCCCCATTTCTGACTGTAAGCGACCCACATTTGTCTTCACTAATCCTTTTCTCTTCACATATTTATAGAAGCTTTTACAGTCAGTTTTTATGTTCCCTGCAAGTTTACTCTCATACTCTATTTTGCCCCACTTAATCAACCTCTTTGTCCTCCTTTGCTGAATTCTAAACTGCTCCCAATCCTCAGACTTGCTGCTTTTTCTGGCAATTTTATATGCCTCCTCTTTGGATCTAATACTGTCCATAATTTCTTTTGTAAGCCACGATTGAGCCACCTTTCTGGTTTTATTTTTGCGCCAGACAGGAATGAATAATTGTTGTAAGTATCATTAAGTCTGATGATATGAAACTGGATATTCTGACAAAAATCATGGGCAATCAGGAAAATCAGGAAAAACATCCTTAAATCAAAACATGCAAGAAAGTAATAAACACAATTAAAATTATTTTTATCAATTGATCAAAGCAATGTGAAAAGTATGTAGTTTAGCGATCCATATGCAATATGTGGGACGTTCCAGATTAATATTCACAGATTCACAGCACACTCTGTTGGTTGACATTATTTGTAATTGTTTTAGAACACTGTTTGAGGTTGCAGGTAGAATTAGTAACACTATATTGAGCAGCAACATTTTTGTTATATTTTGTCTTCCTCCCTCTTCTGAAGATAATTGCCGTTGCTGGCATAAGGACCCCCAACTATCTTTCCCAAGTGTTATGTATTCGCCTGTTTGCTGGATATCTTATATATCTGATTTATCTCAGAGCAATGCAGAAATGACACTAGTTATAAATTCACAACTAGTTTGTTTACAGTACTTTAAAATATCTCAGCACTTACAAGATCTTAGTACAATGTCTTTCAAAACACTCTTGTATTTATTAGAACATTCCAGCCTGTCTCTTTAGTTTCAGTTTCATCACTTCTCGGCTTAAACAATCAAGCACAATGAATACTGATCAGTGAACAGACTAATTCAATCCAAACCCAGATCAATTAAACCATTGAGTTCTTACACCAAGTTGAATTCATCATTTGTGAGCCCAACATAAATAAATAAATAAAAAGCTGTACAAGTTTGAGATGTGTTACATACATTGAACAGATGTAGGAAAAATGGGATCTGAGACCAACTGATGGTCCAGTATGGAACATTTAACAGCTCTCAGCAGGTGGTATACAAAGTGTGTAAACCGTGGCGCGGAGTCAACTCCCTCTTGGCCCCTTTATTCTCTTCACCCACTTGATCCTGGCCGTCACATGGGGCTAAGTCCTCTTAATTCAGGCTCAGGTTGGGTGTTTGGGATATCGGGTTACAGGAGAGCCACCCTCCACCTAATCCACCAGCTACAGTTAATGGCTTAGTACAAAGAAGAGGAAACTCAGTACTTTCTTTAACTATCAATTTACTTTATTCACGTTGTTGTACAATGTAAGAATAAGGCTTATACACTTTAGTTAAACAAAAGCATGCAACTCAAACTGGGTTATACAGTTAATAACAAAGCTAGCTAGAATTGATAAGCACACCCACTAGGTTCCTCTGACCTTTCCCTGACCTAGTCAGAGAAAACAAAGGATAATACCCGAAAAAGAGGAGAGCTGGTGCTGGCCAGGTGTTCCGTTCTCTCTCTCTTTTACGTCATCGCCGTGTTGCTCATGCAGGGACTTCCACTTCCACGATGGTTGGTCTCCGGAGTTTCTCGCTGGCTCTATGCCCGAGATTCTCTATTCTTATTCTCTTTCTTATCTCTTCAAAACTGAGCTGTCTCTTTCTGGTTGGTTTAAGACTGCTCACCTCATTAGTATCTTCTCCTAATTGACCCAGGCCCAAAGACCCCGGTATCACGTCCAAATAAGGCTCTTTTCCTGTGATCTCTCCTTTGTCTTGTCACATAAATTAATTAGTTCAAACTGGTTTTTACCAGCACAGGCCAGTGTCTGAGCTCCAGGTTACTATAGTTCACAAACAATCCAGCAGTTTGTAACAGATTCTGTACTTCTTGCAGCCCCTGGCCAACAATTGAAATTCCTGCGGTAGCCTTGGAACAATCCTGACCACTAGCCCAAAGCTGGATGTGGACATGGGGCCAAAGCTCACCCACCTCTTGATCAGAATTTCTATTTTTAATAGGGCTGAACTAAAATGAGGCAAATCCAGGTTCCACCTCAAATCCTTGCCCTCTCGTGGGCTATCTGCACAGCAGTCCCCACGAAAACCGCTTCTAAAAATTTTAATTACAAATGGCACTTTGGGGATCAGTGAAGGTTCTGATAAGTCTGATTAGGTGGGCTTTTTGTTTATAAGAACATAAGAAATAGGAGCAGGAGTAAACCATATGGCTCCTCGAGCCTGCTCCGCCATGGCTGATCTCAACTCCACTTTCTCACCTGCTCCCCATATCCCTTGATCCCTGGAGACACCAAAAATCTGTTTATCTCAGCCTTAAATATATTCAATGATGGCACATCCACAACCTTCTGGGGTAGAGAATTTCAAAGATTCACAACCCTTTGTACTTTTTTTTGATAAAGAATTCTAACGTCCGAGGACCGTAGTACAGGATATCACTAGTTTCTTTACGCAGAGAGTAGTAGGGGCGTGGAACGCCCTGCCTGCAACAGTAGTAGACTCGCCAACTTTAAGGGCATTTAAGTGGTCATTGGATAGACATATGGATGTAAATGGAATAGTGTAGGTCAGATGATCGGCGCAACATCGAGGGCCGAAGGGCCTGTACTGCGCTGTAATATTCTAATTCTAATTCTAATTCTAATTTCAACCCATGAAACAGAAGAAGAGGCAAATTAAGAAAGAGTGGTTAGGTGACATTAAGCTTGGTTTTAAAAGACTACAGATTTAAGGAGAAGACAATTTCAGTTTTCTGGTTTGGGGAAGGAATAATGAGTCTTGATTTCAACACATCAAAGTTGTGGTGAAGGTGAAATCCTATTGTGGATTAATATGTTCACATTGATATATGTTTACTTCCCATGATGTGTGGATTGTTGAAAAGAATGGCAAAAGTTAGGATCATTAACTTGTTATTGCTTTGTTATTTTTTCAGCATTGAAAGGGTATCTGGACTGCTGGCCATTTGGATATTTGTTGTTGCTGTTAAAGAAAGAACTTGCATTTCTATTGTACTGTTCACAAATTCAGAATGTACCAAAGTACTTCACAGCCACCAAAGTACTTTGGAACTGTAAGCACATTATATAGTGCCTTTCATGACCTTAGCACATCACAAAGCATTTCATAGCCAATGAGTTACTTTTTTAGAAATGTAGCCACTGTTGTAATATAGGGAAATGCACAGCAAAATTGTTGATGACCAAGTGTTGCAGACTGGCACATTCCAAGGTCCAGGACTATGTGCTGAGGGACGCACCAAAGTTGGGGCATCTGCCACAATGGCTCAATGCGGAAAGGCTACTGTAAAAGGCCCTCCCGCCATAGTATACCGAGAGGCTGGAAACTGTGCAAAAGCCCTCAGGCTGTATGCACTAGAGAATGTTGGACATGAAATATAAATGTACACTGTAAATATAACCTGTAATTGAAAGTGTAGTGAGGCATCTCATGTACTGTATTGAAAGAAACTGAATTGTATAGCAGTTTATGTAATGTCAAATTTGAACTGTTAAGTAATGTACTTTTACAAATTTTATGAATAAAGTATATTTTTGGAAAAAAAAGGTCTTGAGCCCACGAACTTCTGACTCAGAGACAGAAAGACTGCCAGTAAGCCTGTGTCTGTTGTGTCCCAATCATTTCATTCTATTTTTCACTTCAATGTGGTTATCATTTAATTTTTGAACAAGAATTGCCTGACAGGATAGTTAGTCTGTCTTTTGTCATATGTTATTTGTGAAATGTTCAGCATGTTTGAAATTTAATTTATTCCCCTGTGTTGAGCTTTATATCACATCTGGCATGGTTGGGGTGTTTTGTCCATTTGCAGACTGTTCTTGCATTATTCGCAGTTGTTAACAATTTCACAATGGAATTTCTTCCAGTAAGTTGAAATGCTCATTGTTTCTATAACAGAAGAAGTGTCACACAATGTGGGACCAAAGTTATGGTTCATCCTGCTGCATGTGTTAAAATTATAATCAACATTTCCTTTTTCTATAAATTGAATTATATATAATGAAACGTGAATGATTTTGATCTGTTCACGTTCAAAATGGAGACCACCTTTCCTCAAGAGAACACCAGCTGAGTACAATGAGTGGTATTCTGTGAGAAAGAAGATCAGATTGTTTGATCTTGTAATCACATAAGAGGCCGGTGAGACATTGTCTCCAGCATTTAGCAGTTCCTTGCTATGGATGAGGTGTGAACGATTGAGCTTCAGCATTCAAAATCTTCCATTGTGGCTTTGAAGCAGGCTAGCTCTGTGCTGGGTAGTCCCTTGCCTGTAATAAATCCGTAAAGCAGTATGCCAGTCTTTAGCTTGCCGAGTGCAACCATATTTGCATGTAACTGTGATGAACCAGTGCCCTGAGCAGCATGGTTTCAATGCCCACCCAAAATAGGAGTGAACTTGGTGGATCAGCCATGCCGCCCACCTGAAACTGCCATCAGCAGACCCATACCATTTTTGAATTCAAGCCTCAAATGTGCGTAAATGGCACGTTCCACTGCGGGTGTGAGAGAGCAGGAAATTGGTCAGCTCCCAAGTTGAGCTAGCTGGCAGGTAGAGCCTGGTGGGCGGTGGGGGGAAGCCAATCTCGGAGGCAGGGAGCACTGTGGGATAACAGGGGGGCACTTTTTCTCCTAGCTCAACAAAAATTCCCCTTAAAAAATCTCTAGACCTTCTATGAAGTGGCCATCATTGTTCCCGTACTGCTGGACAAATTCAGGAGAAACTTCTTTACCCTGAAAGTGATTAGTGTAATGAGAGGCTTACTCTAGTCTGTTTATACAGCTGTGAAATAAGCTTTCAAGTGCTTTCTTTTTATGAGGGTTTGTTTATACAGCCATTCAAGAGGCAATTCTTCACGCATGAGTGGTTTTATGAGTTTTTTAAAATTCAGGCTAAGTGAATGAAAGCTCTTCATGCTGGAGTGATTTAATGGTTTCGTTTTATAGCTCTAGCTGTGAGTTGCGTGAATGGAGGATTCCGGGGCTTTTTGCTGTCAGGCGCCTTCTATAATGGCATGGACCTGATCAGCGTGGGGAGCCTTTGATAACAATCCATCAGCCTGAGATAGGGATTGGGTTACCCCTGTTTATTTCTTTTATTAAGCCTTTAAATAATATCAACTTTGCAAGCACCTCAAATATTTTTTTAAAACTGGGGTTCCTGTGCCAACAGCACACTGACTCACACACTCACAGAGATTGATTTGTAGCCTGTCGTTCAGCTCTGTCTTCCACATCTGGAGGTGAGGTTTTTTTTCTTCTTTC
This sequence comes from Heterodontus francisci, assembly GCF_036365525.1. Taxonomy (NCBI): domain Eukaryota; kingdom Metazoa; phylum Chordata; class Chondrichthyes; order Heterodontiformes; family Heterodontidae; genus Heterodontus; species Heterodontus francisci. The sequence goes on along the minus strand of NC_090371.1, from coordinate 78,802,430 downwards.
ACTGTTTGGGCCAGTGCTTCTTTTAACTTTCTCTCCTTTAGCAGTAGGTTGTTTTTAAAGCTGTTTTCCTGTGGTCTTCAATCTTGGATTCTGTCTTCTCAACACAGCTTCACCATGTAATGAGAGCTTTTTATGTTGTCTGATGCAACATAAATGAGATGCAAGATGTTGAAGATCTCAAACCCCTCCTGAAGTCCCCAGCATCACAAATGCCAGTCTTCAGCCAATTCGATTCACTCCGCATGATATCAAGAAACGACTGAAGGCACTGGATACTGCATAGACTATGGGCCCTGACAATATACCGGCAATAGTACTGAAGACCTGTGCTCCGGAACTTGCCGCACCCCTAGCCAAGCTGTTCCAGTACAGCTACAACACTGGCATCTACCCTGCAATGTGGAAAATTGCCCAGGTATATCCTGTACACAAAAAGCAGGACAAGTGCAACCCAGCCAATTACTGCCCCATCAGTCTACTCTCAATCATCAGCAAAGTGATGGAAGGTGTCATCAACAGTGCCATCAAGCAGCACTTGCTTAGCAATAACCTAATCAGTGATACCCAGTTTGGGTTCCGACAGAGCCACTCAGCACCTGACCTCATTACAGTCTTGGTTCAAACATGGACAAAAGAGCTGAACTCAAGAGGTGAGGTGAGAGTGACTGCCCTTGACATCAAGGAGCCCTAGCAAAACTGGAGTCAATGGGAATCAGGGGGAAAACCCTCTGCTGGTTAAAGTCATACCTATCGCAAAGGAAGATGGTTGTGGTTGTTGGAGGTCAAGCATCTGAGCTCCAGGACATCACTGCAGGAGTTCCTCAGGGTAGTATCCTAGGCCCAACCATCTTCAGCTGCTTCATCAATGATCTTCCTTCAATTATAAGGTCAGAAGTGGGGATGTTCGCTGATGATTGCACAATGTTCAGCACCATTCACGAATCCTCAAATACTGAAGCAGTCCATGTAGAAATGCAGCAAGACCTGGACAATATCTAGGCTTGGGCTGATAAGTGGCAAGTAACATTTGCGCCACACAAGTGCCAGGCAATGACCATCTCCAACAAGAGAGAATCTAACCATCTCCCCTTGACATTCAATGGCATTACCATTGCTGAATCCCCCACTATCAACATCCTAGGGGCTACCATTGACCAGAAACTGAACTGGAGTAGCCATATAAATACCGTGGCTACAAGAGCAGGTCAGAGGCTAGGAATCCTGCGACGAGTAACTCACCTCCTGACTCCCCAAAGCCTGTCCATCATCTACAAGGTACAAGTCAGGAATGTGATGGAATACTCTCCACTTGCCTGGATGGGTGCAGCTCCGACAACACTCAAGAAGCTCGACACCATCCAGGATAAAGCAGCCTGCTTGATTGGCACACCATCCACAAAAATCCACTCCCTCCACCACCGACGCACAGTGGCAGCAGTGTGTAGCATCTGCTGCACTGCAGCAACGCACCAAGGCTCCTTAGACAGCACCTTCCAAACCCGCGACCTCTACCACCTCGAAGGACATGAAGCAGCATAGGCATGGGAACATCACCACCTGCAAGTTCCCATCCAAGTCACACACCATCCTGACTTGGAACTATATCGCCATTCCTTCACTGTCGCTGGGTCAAAATCTTGGAACTCCCTTCCTAACAGCACTGTGGGTGTACCTACCTCACATGGACTGAAGCGGTCAAGAAGGCAGCTCACCACCACCTTCTCAAGGGCAATTAGGGATGGGCAATAAATGCTGGCACAGCCAGTGATACCCACATCCCATGAATGAATAAAAAAAACAGGTTTATTACAGCTAAAATAATATATACAGTGCAGAGCTAACTAAATACAGGACTTGCCTCCTGGTGTTACAGTAGCAGAGTGAGACTGGCATTTAGTCACATGACTGCGTCCTGGTGCTTGGCTCATTAGCATACTAAGATCTAAAAGTGCAACATACATCTACATGCAACTGAGGATAATGCACATCACAGCATATCTACTCACACTTGTGCCCGTCCCTCACTGTGTCAGACATCAAACATTATTAAAGATTTAAATTTTAAAAGAATGTCTTTAACAATGCATTATGGAAACTAAAAACTTCCCCTTGTGGCAGAGACTAAAACTAGGGGGCACAGTTTAAATATCAGGGGTCTCCCATTTGGGACAGAGATGACAAGAATTTTTTTCTGTCAGAGAGTCATGAGTCTGTGGAACTCTCTTCCTCACAGAGCAGTGAAGGCAGGGTCATTGAATGTGTTTAAGGCAGAGGTAGACAGATTCTTGACAAATAAGGAAGTCAAAGGGTTTCAGGGTTAGGCAGGAAAGTGGAGTTGTGTCCACAAACAGATCAGCCATGATCTTAGAGAATGGCACAGCAGGTTCAAGGGGCCAAATAGCCTACTCCTGCTCCTAGTTCGTATGTATGTATGTTCGTATGTAAAAATCAAGCAATTTTATTTTTTTAAAAGGTCAGTTATCATAGCATGTTGTTCTCCCTTGCAAGGCAACACAGTGAAATCTGTCCTTCAACCACCTTCCTCCCCCCCACACGCTACCTTTGTCTGGTATCACAAAGTGGTGCCAGTGCCTGCCCAGAATATTTTCATCCTCCGGACCCCAGCATGTGGGCCAGGGACAGAGGCGCAGGGAAAGGGTGGGCAGATGTTCTGACCCACCTGTTATGGACAGGTGGAGAGAGAAGCAGAGTTAACGTTTCAGGTCAGTGACCCAGGTCAGCAGGGTTCAAATATCTTAGCTGGAATTGATCTCGCTCTCTCTCAGCTTTGTGCTAGAATTAGAGACCAGTGGGAAATGGCATGGTTGGTTTTCACTGGTCACCTCCCAACTGTCCACAGGTAGTGTTGCGTTTTAATTTAGTATTTCAGGCCCTGTGTTTTGTTGCCGAAATAAACAGAGAGTGACAGGTTTTCTCATCAGTTTAAACAGAAGATTAAATATTTATCAAACAATAATCACCCAAAATGTTAGCAACACCATCCACAGACTCATTCACTCTCTCTTGTACACTCAAGAAAAGATATACAGAAGGTAAAGGGTAAAAAGAGTTAAGAGTTCAAGGTGTAAAAGTCTGCTGCTGTTTTCAGGAAAAACCTGTGGGATCCTCTTAGAAGGTGAGTTTTAAAGTTGCAGGCTTGTTTACTGGTCGTCTTGCCCTTTCTGGGTTGCTGAAGTCTCCTGGCAAACAACACTTCAGTTTGAAGATGGTGCTGGTATCTCTTAGTTCAATTTTCACAGGTGGAGGAATTGTTCAAAAGGCACACTCTGACTTCACTGCTGCAATTGGTTACCAATTTGTCTCAGCAGGGTTCAAATATCTTAGCTGGAATTGATCTTGCTCTCTCGCAGCCTTGTGCTAGAATTAAAGACCGTTTTTGATGTTCTCTCTGCGGCTGAAGATCCTCGACTGATGTTGATGATTGATATTCTGATGTTCGGAAACTTGAATGACTTCTTTTTCTCCAAAAAGATTATCTTTAAAGCTTTGTTAGCTTTGCCCATGTGACTTTAGGCTTGCAGTTCCTGATGAGCTGTACAATAGCTTCCAATGGTAGCTCATTTTGATAAGATGAGGTCTGTTCACACTCTAATTGTGGTGACTGTAGCTGGAGATGTAGGGGGAAGTTTATGCCCAGCCAAAGGGATTTCATGGGCAATGCACAGAATCTCCCTGCAATATTTAGGGGGAACTACTATTTGATGAACCACTGTCTGCCCTCCTCTGCAGATCACTGTGGGCATCTCCATTTCCTCTTTAGGATTTTATTTTTAAAATAATAATACTCAGGCAGCTTCTCTGCCTCTGCCTCAGAATAGGCTGTCTGTGCTGTACTTTATAAATCAGGCTCTGCCTGCTAGGCTTCAGTTAAGGAGGGTCTACTGTATAGCTGCTTTTCTTCCCTTAAATTTCCAAAAAATGTTTCAGCCAGCGAGATCTCTGAGTCATCTGACTGATTTACTGGCTCAGCTCTCTCTGGGGAGCTTGCTTGGCCATGGCCCTGGTTACTACACAGGCAGGAAAGATTCCAGGGACTTCCTCCTGTATTTGTTCTGTCTCACTGGCCTCATTTGGCTGTTCTAAGACCACTGAGGCTGCTACCACCTTACCCCGCCCCCCAGCCAAATTATTGCTGAGTAGCAAGTCTATTCCAGCCGCAGGTAGACTAGGGATATCCCTACAGTAACCAGTCCAGAAACTAGGTCGCACTGCAAGTGGACCCAATACAGGGATGCAGACATGTACCCTCCCTCAATCCCTTTTATCAGAACCTTCACTTTCAGTTTGCTCTCTGTTGGCTATTTACCCAGCATGAAGGATTGAGTGGCCCCTGTGTCTCAAAGTAGGACAAAGGGTTTGCCTGTCTCTCCAGAGGGGTATGGGGACACCTTTCTTTTTAAAATAAAATCCTGATAGCCTTCAGGAATTTCCTCTACCTACGGCAGTATTGATTGCGGGATTCCTTACCACAGTCAGGGCCATAGGCAGGTCTGCCTTGCTATCTGCTTGGGTATCATTTACTTGACTGATCTTATGCACTCCTACAAAATTGACTGGCTTTCCCTTTAACTGTTAGTGGTCAGCTTTCACATGCCCCTGTATTACTGCAATAGGTACACACAGGTGGTAGAAAACATTGCCCTCTGTGCTTTTCCTTTACTGGTGGAAGGCTTCTTGCATGCTCACCTTTTATTTCCCTGTCACTAACAATCCATCTCTTATCATTTTCCCATTTTTTGTCCTTTCTGAAACTCTGGGAATTATTATTATGGAAAGATTTTCCCTGTGAAAAGAGTGTGAGTCAGCTCATAGTCATCTACCATGGTGGCATCTTCTCTCACCTTGTAATATTTTGCTCTTCAATATGGGTTCTTATGTTTATTCAGATGCTATTTTTAAATTCTTCCAATAGAATTACCTCTTTCAAATTTTCCTACGAGAGGTGTAACTTTAGAGCTCGAATGCAGTAATCGAAAGCTATATGTTTAATTCTTTCAAATTCAATGAAATTCTGGGCAGGTCTTTCCCTAGAGTTGCTGAATTTCTGTCAATAGACTTCAGGTACTAACTAAAATGCATTTAGAATTGCCATTTTAGTTTGTTTGCAGTTAGAAGAACTCTCTTCTGACAGCAGAGAAAAAGCTTCGCGAAGCCTACCTACCAGTTTGCCTTGCAGGACAATAGTCCAATGTTCTTTTGCCCATTTCAGTTTATTAGCTATTTTCCCAAAGGAAATGAAATAGGACTCGCCCTCCTCCTCATTAAATTTTGGCACTAGTCTTGAGTGTCTCATGATGTCAAAGTTTTGCTCTGAATTGGGGATGTTATGTGGGTTTCAGACGACATTCTAACCTTGTGCTCGTAGTCTTTCTACTTGCAGCCTCACTCCAACTTACTCGCTGGTACCTCTCTTTCCTTTTCTTCCTTTTGAAACTGCATCTCCTCTCTTTTCATCTGCATCTCTCTCTCCTCTTTTTCCTTCTGAAATTGCAATTCCACTTTTTGCATTTCCAAGTGAAGTCTAGCTAGCGCAGAAGGCGCCAACATGTTGATCGTGAAATACTGGCAGCTTGCAACAGCCTTTGATAAGCTCACATAAAGCTCCTGACAATACAGTCCGATCGCCCACATCATCCTGCCAGCATTAATCTGCACATGTGCATCTTGGCGTCACCACACTTTGACATCACCACGCACTGATGTCACCACATGCACTGATGTCACCATGTGCACTGATGTCACAATGGGAGAAGTGAACAGCGAGGGGGGAGCGGTTGACAGGGGAGCGAGAGGAGGCAGAGCGAGTGGCGGGTGGGGAGCAAGCGGGAGGAGCGATCGGGGACTGATCAAGTGGGAGCGGAGCAAGTGGATGGGCAGAGCGAGCAGGGGGAGGCTCGTGATATTTTTCCTTTATCAGAAGTAGCTCTCACTAAAGAAAAGGTTGGCAACCCCTGAGCTAGGGCTAACATTTTAGACTCCGATTCTAGCTTTGTTTCTTCTGGTTCAGGGCAAGATTAAAATAATTAGCTAAATTCTTCATTATTTCCAGTTTTTTTTGCCTTTTGCTTGTAAGTGACTCCCACCTGGGCAGCTAAAGTTTTAAATTTTCAATATTTGATTTAATTTGTCATGGCATAAGGGCATGAAAGAATGTTGGCAAGTAAAATCAAGGTGAACGCAAAGATGTTTTATCAATACATTAAGAGTGGGAGGATAACTAAGGAGAGAGGAGGGCCCATAAAAGACCAAAAAGGTAACCAATGTGTAGGAGCGGAAGATATTGGTATGGTTCTTAATGAAAACTCTGCATCTGTCTTCACAAAAGAGGGGGACGATGCAGATATTGTAGTTAAAGAGGAGGAGTGTGAAGTATTGGATGTGATAAACATAGGGAGAGAGGAAGTATTAAGAGGATTAGCATCCTTGAAAGTTGATAAATCGCCACGGACAGATGAAATGTATCCTAGACTGTTAAAAGAAGCAAGAGAGGAACTAGCAGAGGGTCTGACCTCATTTTCCAGTCCTCACAGATGTGGTGCCGGAGGATTGGAGAATTGCAAACGTTGTACCTCTGTTTAAAAAGAGAGTGAAGGATAGACCGAATAATTACAGGCCAGACAGTCTCACCTCAGTAGTGGGCAAATTTTTGGAATCTATTTTGAGAGACAGGATAAACTGTCACTTGGAAAGGCACAGATTAATCAAGGAAAGTCAGCATGGATTTGTTAAGGGAAGATCTTGTTTGACCAACTTGATCGAATTTTTTGAAGAGGTAACAAGGAAGATAGATGAAGGTAGTGCAGTTGATGTGGTCTACATAGGATTTTAGCAAGGCTTTTGACAAGGTCTCACATGGCAGATTGGTTAAAAAAATAAAATCCCATGGGATCCAGGGAAATGCAGCAAGGTGGATACAGGAAACAAAGGGTAATTGTTGATGGCTATTTTAGCGATTGGAGGGCTGCTTCCAGTGGCATTCCGCAGGGCTCACTACTGGGTCCCCTGCTTTTTGTGGTGCATATTAACAATTTGGACGTAAATGTAGGGGGCATGATCAAGAAGTTTGCGGACGATACAAAGATTGGCCATGTGGTAGATAGCGAGGAGGATAGCTGTAGGCTGCAGGAAGATATTGATGGTCTGGTCAGATGGGCAGAAAAGTGCCAAATGGAATTCAACCTGGAGAAGTGTGAGGCGATGCATTTGAGGAGGTCAAACAAAGCAAAGGAATACACGATTAATGAGGAAATACTGTGAAGTGTAGACGAAGTAAGGGGCCTTAGAGTGAATGTCCACAGATCCCTGAAGGTAACAGGGCAGATCGATAAGGTGGTTAAGAAGGCACATGGAATCCTTTCCTTTATTAGCTGAGGTATAGAATACAAGAGCAGGGAGGTTATGCTGGAACTGTATAACTCATTGGTTAAGTGCCTAATTGACACTTGATCCAGCAGGCCTTCCCCAGAACTGGCGACGCGGGGCTCTCGCCGACACTTTTGCTGGTGGTCGAGATCCCTGTCGCCCAGATAGAATCCCAGCTGTAGATTCTATGTGTGACTTTGTATCAGTTCATTTTGCCGAGAGCTCACATCCATGGGTGATGAGCTGTCTCATTTCAATGCAGGCAAGGTTAATGAATTTTAGTTCTTAGCAGACATAGATGTATATTTTAGTGCAGGAGATGGTATTTGTCATGTGACTGTGTCCTCCATCTTGTTGAAGGCAAAAATGTGCCAGTCTTCTTTAAATTGTTCTAAATTTTTTATAGCTGTTAAGTTTATTTTTGTATTTTCATCGCTGCACTTCTCCTAAGCGTGACACACCCCAGGGGTGTCCCGTTACATTTGAAATTGTCAGATCTAACTACTTTTTCTCTGACCTGCTATCGAAGTTGTATCGTCAGAATCATGGGGTGAGGTTCAACAAGCCCAGCGGATAATCTGGCATCACCAGTTGAACATCCATTATAGAAACAGCCTGAATTTCCTTTCTATTGACATCAAGTTGAAAATTAGCCCCCTCATGTTTCAAAGCCTTATTAACTTGTTTAATAGACCATTAATTAAGAGCAACAAAAAACATGCATTCTCTGGGTGGAAAGTTCTGGGACACCAGACTGGCCTTGTACATTTCCCAATTAAGTCGGCTGAAGAAATTAGTGCTGACACAGGCTTGTTCCCAGACCTCCATGTAGGGAAGGTGCATGGCACAGGGTTACTTTGAGAGAGGGTGGGAATCACAACTAAAAGGATGATCTTGCATTTTTATATTAAATTCTCGGAATACTCCAAAGTACTTTGGGTTAACAAAGTATTTTAGAAGTGTGGTCACCTACAATGTCACAGGATAAGTTCCCCTGTGGCTTAGTAAATACATAGTCGTAATACTAAGCTGTACAGACCAAGGAAGTTTTCAGATATAATCCCCTGATCTCAGCTGGTAGCAGTGGGGATGCTATAGTTTGCCTCAATATGCCCAAACCAGGAAAGGGAATAATCAGTTCAGGTTCCAGCTCCTGATTATTATCCAGGGATGCATGCTGGAATATAACTGTTAGTGGACACCAGATGAGGACAGGATAAAGCTAAACCATGGCACACCCCATGGTCGAACAGCCCGCTAATGTTCAAATTCAAGGTTCATACACAGGAATAGCCACTTGAGTTAGCAGCCAAAAGAATTCTGTCCCCTCCACCACCATCATCCCCAACACAATGCAGCGCCCTCAGGCAAAGGTGAAATAATAAAATGGGAGAATCATATCACAGGATTTCTAGGAACATCCTGAATGTGATATACCATATTTTGTATTTTTCATGTGGCAACCAAGACTAGCTTTTCAAAAAGCTCAAAAAGAGCTGCAGAGGCCATATATTTTTTTGATATTCAGCAAAATTATCTAAATATTTCATTATATTTTTATGTGGTTTGAGATGACAGTACTTCAAATCAGGATTGTGCAATCCTGTGGCATCAAATACTCCAAAAATGTAGCACAGTAATAAGTCATAAGGAGTTTACTGATGCTTAGGGTGTATGGGGGAAAGTACTCTATTTTGCAATATCTTTTCTATTACACTTTCTCTTAATTTGCCTGCAGTGTTTGACTTATAACTTTTTATGTTTTTCATTGTCAAAATTTTGCCCAACCAGCAAGAGGTCCAGATATAATTATATCAGTTTCAAGTTAGTAAAAATCTTGATTAAACATTGCCAAACATGCATTTTGTGCTTCTACATAAGAACATAAGAAATAGGAGCAGGAGTAGGCCATTCAGCCCCTCAAGCCTGCCCCACCATTCAATAAGATAATTGCTGATCTGCCCCAGACCTCAACTCCTCTTTTGTGCCAGCTCCTCATGGCCCTCAACTCCCCAATATTTCAAAAATCTATCTACCTCTTTAGATATTTTCAGTGATCTAGCCTCCACAACTCTCTGGGGTAGAGAATTCCAGACATTCACTACCCTCTGAGAGAAGAAATTCCTTTGCATCTCAGTTTTAAATTGAGTGTCCCCTTATTCTGTAATTATGTCCCCTAGTTTGAGATTCCCCCACTAGTGGAAACATCTTCTCAACTTCTACGTCAAGCCCCCTCAGAATCTTGTCCGTTTCAGTGTGATCACCCCTCATTATTCTAAACTCTAATGAAAAAAGGCAGAACCTGTTTAGCCGTTCTTGATAAGTCAACCCCTTCATCCCAGGAATCAGCCTAGTGAATCTCTTTTGAACTGCTCCAATTCCATTATATCCTTTCTTAAATAGGGGGACCAAAACTGTACACAGTACTCCAGGTGCGGCCTCACCAATACCCTGTACTGTTGTAACAAGAATTCCCTATTTTTAAACTCCAACCCCCTAGCAATAAAGGCCAAAATTCCATTTGCCTTCTTAATTACTTGCTGCGCCTGCATGCTATCATTTTGTGTTTCATGCACAAGAACACCCAGATCCCTCTGTGCTGCACTTCTTTGGGGTCTCTCTCCATTTAAATAATAGTCTGCCTTTTGATTCTTCCTACCAAAGTGCATGACCTCATACTTTCCTGCTTTAAATTCCATCTGCCAATTTCTTGCCCACTCACTCAACCTATCTCTGTCCCCTTGCAGATTCCTTATGTCCTCATCACAACATGCCCTCCCACCTATTTTTGTATCATCAGCAAATTTGGATATATTACACTCTGCCCCCTCCTCCAAGTCATTAATATAGATAGTAAATAATTGAGGCCCTGGGACTGATCCTTGTGGCACTCCACTAGTTATGTCTTTCCAACCTGGAAAAGATTCATTAATCTGGAGTTGATGAAGTCACCATTTTCACCATTGTAATTTCTGTCCATCTATCTTCCTCCTCCTTTTCTGTTCTCTAACTGTGTGTCTCTCTCTCACTCTTTTCCCTACACTTCTGTCCCTCCTCCATTTCTGTTTCCCTTTCGATTTGTCTCTCTCCCTACTATTTTGTTTCTTTTCTCTTCCCCTCCCTTACTCTTGGTTTTTAACTCTCTCTCCTGTTTGTCCTTGCAATTGTAGATTGGCAGAGGCAGCAAAGTAGGGGCTCAGGCAGGCAGATAGATTGGATATTGCATCAAGGGCTTGGTGAGAAGAGATGTGATCCTATTCTTGGAATGGGAGTGCTCTGAGACACTTCTAGTTATTGGCTTTCCACAGACTTGTGGGGGGCAGAAACATTGGCATACATTGCCTCTGCAGCTCTTTTTGAGGTTTTTGAAAAGCCAGTCTTGGATTGCCCCAAGTTGGCCTGGCCAAGTCATGTTTGCAACATTCTTCTTTCCAATACAGAGCCACATTCATCGCTATTAATGAAAAATATTCACCTCCAGTAAATCTCATTGGCAGAATCAACTGACCTTATTTTGGGAAATGAAACAGATAGTTCCATTGTTGTATTAAAACACATCCACCCTGTAACATATCAATCCTGTTCCAAATCTATTCGAGTGCAAAGATTTCCCATTCCAAATAAATAGTCCCCTTCAACAAAAGTTGCTATCCCAAATAAAATTGCCTTAGACCTAACCCAAGTATTTATTTTGAAATTAAACAGCTGGAGGGCAGTCCTATAGGGGACCAGAATTTTCCATGAAAAATAAAAGAAAATTGTTTCAAATGACCCACCGCAGGAACAGCTGATGAGTGATGGAATAGGGAATCCTTCACATCTAGCCATTCCTCTGAAGTCAGCTTTCACACCTTGTGAGGTGGGATCTTAATGTCTCAGTTTTACCATTTTTAGAAACATTTAACTTATTTATTCCAATATTCACCCACACGTGTTAACATTTTGAACCGTCAGTGCTAGCCTTCAAGTAGCTTTTAACTTTAATCAATTCTGTACAGCTGGATTTTATTTGGTTGTTGACACAAACAAAGAAATCCATCCAAGGCAGATATAGAATTACATGGAAATTACAACACAGAAACAGGCTGGTTCATGATGGTGTTTATCACCCATATCAGCATTGACCTAATCACGTGTGCCCGACCTATTCCCATAATATTTTACCCCCTTTTATTCCCCGTTCATTTAACCTATCCTCCCATTACCATAGTCTGATTGTGCAACCAGTCATACCTTTTAGTTGCCTTTGCCATAGAAACAATGGATTTCACCCTAAGAAACAGCTGGCTGAAGCCAATTTTAAATTACATTCATCATATCTAAAGTATTTTAAAACTTAATATGGATATCCCCTACTGATTATAAGGAACACGACAGAAGTATCAGTTAGTGTTAAATCTACAGGAAAACAAAAACAAAACAGAAATACTCAGCAAGTCAGACAACATCTATGGTGCCAGAGTTAACGGGCAGAATCTTATCAGCCCTGCGAAGGCAGCTTTGGAGTCAGGTATGAAAGTAAATTTGGAAAGGTGCACATCAGGTCAATTCCCTGACATGCTCCTGCCTCCATGGGCTTTTGCCAGAGGTTGCCTAAAAATGGCAGTGGTTGCCCGCCCAGCAGCAGCGGGAAGACAATTAGGGTAATTTATATGACAGAATCACAGAATTGTTACAGCGTAGAAGGAGGCCACTCAGCCCATCATATCTGCACCGGTTCTCTGAATGAGCAATTCACCTATTGCCATTCCCCTGCCTTCTCCCCATAGCCCTGCACATTATTCCTTTTCAGATAACAGTCTAATTCCCTTTTGAATGCTTCAATTGAACCTGTCTTCACCACACTATCAGGCATCGCATTCCAGATCCTAACTACTCGCCTGAAAAGTTTTTTCCTCATGTCACTTTTGCTTCTTTTACCAATCACTTTAAATCTGTGTCTTCTCGATCTCAATCCTTTCACAAGCATGAACAGTTTCTCTCTATCTACTCTGTCCAGATCCATCATGATTTTGAATACCTCTATCAAATCTCCTCTCAGCCTTCTCTTCTCCAAGGAAAACAGTCCCAACTTCTCCAATAACTGAAGTTCCTCATCCCTGGAACCATTCTCGAGAATCTTTTCTGTACTCTCTCCAATTCTTTCACATCTTTCCTAAAGTGTGCCACGCAGAACTGGGCGCCATACTCCAGTTGAGGCTGAACTAGTGTCTTAACAAGTTCAAGATAACCTCATTGTTCTTGTACTCTATGCCCCTATTAATAAAGCCTAGGATACTGTCTGCTGTATTAACCAGTCTCTCAACCTGTCCTGCCACCTTCAATGACTTATGCACATATCCCCCCAGGTCCCTCGCTCCTGCACCCCCTTTCGAGTTGTACCCTTTATGTTATATTGTCTCTCCATGTTAATGGTCAATGTTATATGTCAATTAGAAAGGTTAAACTGAGTGCCATGAGATCTTGTGAATGGCACACGGGCCTTCCACTATACCAACTGCACCCCACCAACCCCACCCCATCCCCGGCAGGTGAGAGCAGGCAGCCTCATAGTCAGTGTCTCATAACTTTTCAGGCTGTGGATGAGCTCAGTGGCAGCAAATATCGCAGACTTGGAACTGAGTTCAGAAATAGTGGAGATGGCTGTTTCCAATGGCCATATGCATTAAACTTTTTTGCAGTTCCTTGGATGCTAATGGTAGCTGCAGCACTTCCCTGCCGCTCCATTAGTCTGGCCCTCAGCAGCGCTCTCACTAATCTCACAGTAGGAACTGCCAACCTCATTTGGAGTGGGCTGTGATGTCCAGCCTTCCTGCCTCAGAAACCTGCCCGTCGTCCCCAATTGGATGGTGGACACAGAGGCAGCCTCTTAATTGGTTGCCACTTTCAAGATTCCCCCTGTCAGCTCACCTCTGACTCATGCAGGGTCGGGATCTGGAAATGGTCCCATGCCTGAAAATTTTTAGAGCTCATAAGATTCTGCCTAACATTTTAGATTGATGAACTTTCTTCAGAACTCAAATCTAGAGGATTGCTTGATGGTGGTGCTGCAGACCTGAAGGTTCCTTCAGAAACAGGGGGACATAGAAACAGGAGTATGCCATTCAACAACAACAACTTGTATTAAATGACACCTTTAATGTAATAAAACGTTCCAAGGCACTTCATAGGAGCATTACAAAACAAAATTTGACACCACACCAAGCCACAGAAGAAGATATTAGGACAGATGACCAAAATCTAGGGCAAAGAGGTAGGTTTAAGTAGCAATTTAAAGGAGGAAAGAGCAGAAGGGAAGGCAAGAGTTTTAGGGAGTAAATCCAGAGGATAGTGCCTTGGCAGTTGAAAGCATAGCAGCCAACAGTGAAGTGATTATCATCAGAGATAAGCAAGAGGCCAGAATTGGATAAGTACAGATATCTCAGAGGATTGTAGGGCTGGAGAAGGCTATAGAGATAGGGAGGAGTGAAACAGGAGGGATTTGAAAACAAGGATGAGAGTTTTGAAATCTTGGCGTTGCCAGACCAGGGGCCAATGTATGTCAGTGAGGACATCCATGATGGGTGAACATGATTTGGTGTGAGTTAGGATACAGACAGCAGAATTTTGGATGACCTTAAGTTTATGGAGGGTGGAACATGTGTTTGTTGGAATAGTCAAGTTTGGCGGTAACAAAGGCATGGATGAGGGTTTCAGTGCCTGTTCTGCCATTCAATCATGATTAGTTTGTATCTTAAATCCATTTACGTGCCTTAATGCCCTTGCCCAACAAAAATCTATCAATTTCAGTTTTGAAATTGTCAGGTGATATAGCCTCAACTGCTTCTTGAAGGAGACAGTTCCAGATTTCCACTATTCTTTGTATGAAGAAGTGCTTTCTGCTATTACCCCTGACACCGAGCTCCAATTTTAATGTTATGCCTCCTTGTTCTGGACTCACCAACCAAAGGAAATAGTTTCTCTCTATTGACCATATCAGCTCCTTTGATCATCTTAAACACCTCAATTTGATTATGCCTGAATCTTCTATATACAAGCAAATATAGAATACATAGAAATATAGATTGTTTCTTCTTATTTACTATATCAACTTCTTTGATCATCTTAAACACCTCAATTAGGTCATTCCTTAATCTTCTATATTCAAAGAAATGTCTTTTGGAACTTGCACATCTGTTAACTGTCAAAAATTATTTTTCTAGTCTATGCAACCTGTCCTGATAATTTAACCATTTTACCATGCTATCAATTTGGTGAATCTGTATTACACCTCCCTCATGGCCAATATATTCTTCCTGAAGTGCAGTGCCCAAATTGAGTACGATACTCCAGATGGGGTCTAACCAGGGCTCTGTAACAGCTGTAACATAATTTCTACCCCTTTGTATTCCAGCTCTCTTGAGATAAAGGTTAACATTCCATTAGGCTTTTAAATTATTTCGGTACCTGTTCATTATCTTTTATTGATTTCTGCACCTGGACCCCTAAATCTTTCTGTTTATCCACAGTTCCTAGCTTCTTTCCATTTAGAAAATACTCTGATTTATCTTTCTTACGTCCAAGGTAGATGACCTCACACTTTTCTACATTGAGTTCCATCTGCAACAGTTTTGCTCACTCACTTAATCTGTCAATGTCCCTTTATAACTTTCTACTCCCATCCTACTCCTATTTAATGTGCCACCCAATTTAGTGTCATTGGCAAACAAAAATATATGGCTCTCCATTCCTTCATCAAAGTCATTTATAAGTGTAATGAAAAGCTGATGTCCCAATGCTGATCCCTGGGGGACACCACTAGTCGCATCCTGCCAATTTGAGTGCATATCCATTATCCCTACTCTCTGTCTCCAAGCCAATAGATTGCCCCTGTTGCCATGCACTCTAATTTTTATTAAGTCTCTAATCCAGAACTTTGTTGAATACCACCTGAAAGTCTATGTAAATAACACCAATAGACTCTCCCTTCACTACCATGTTTGTTACCTCCTCAAAATTAATTGTTAGACAGCAGGAACAATAGAACACCACCACGTACAACATCCCCTTCACGTCATATGCTATCCTGATTTGGAAGTAAATTGTTATTCCTTCACTGCCTCTGGGTCAAAATCCTGGAACTCCCTACCGAATAACACTGGGGGAGCACATCCACCACAAAGACTACAGCAGTTTAAAAAGCTAGCCCACCACTACCTTCTGAAGGGCAACTAGGGATGGGCAATAAATGTTAGCCTTGCCAGTGATGCTTATTTCCCATTGATGAATAAATAGTAAAAGACATGTCTTACCCATTGCAGATCCATGCTGTTTCTCTCTGATCATCTCATATTTGTCCAAATGTTTAATCAACCAGTCCCTAATAACAGATTCTAGTAACTTCCCCATAACTGACATAAGGTTAATGGGCCTATAATTTCCTAGTTTATCTTTCCCATTCTTCTTAAATAAGTGACATTGGCAGTTTTCCTATCCACAGGAACAATTCCTGAATCCAGCGCATTTTGGTAGATCTTGACTAACGCATCAAAAATTTCCTCACCTAAACCCTGGCATGGAAACCATTGGGTCCTGGAGATCTGTCTCTCTTTAATCTAGTTAGTTCTTCACCTTGATTTATTTTTAGCTTTCCTTTCATCTCTGGTACTTTTTCCTCATCCTCTACTGTGAAGACCGATACAAAGTAGCTATTTAGTAAGTCCGCCATTTCTTGAATTCCAATTACAATATCATCTGCATCTGTTAATAAGGGGCCTACAATTTTTTTATTTATTTTTTCTTTTTTATTTATTTAGAGATACAGCACTGAAACAGGCCCTTCGGCCCTCTGAGTCTGTGCCGACCATCAACCACCCATTTATACTAATTCTACATTAATCCCATTACCCTCTCACATCCCCACCTTCCCTCAATTCCCCTACCACCTACCTATATTAGGGCCAATTTACAATGGCCAATTTACCTATCAACCTGCAAGTCTTTGGCTGTGGGAGGAAACCGGAGCACCAGGCGAAAACCCACGCGGTCACAGGGAGAACTTGCAAACTCCGCAAATATTCATAGCCATCCTCTTTCTCTTACTATACTTGTAGAATCCTTTAGTGTTGTCATGGACATCCCTTGTAATTGATAATTACTCCATACCAGGGGTACACACTATATGCAAATGTGTACATTTTTATTCCTTTCAGGTGAAAGATCAGCTGCTATAAACACACACGGAAGGACAAACAAGCAAGACCAACTGGCTTATCAACTCAATCCCATCCAGGCAAAGAGTGCCATCAACCTATAATTCGAGTGATGCAATCTCTGGGAATAGGCAAAGTTTCAGCAAAAAAAAGCCTGAGGCCCATTTAAGAAAAAAACTTTGAGAGCTTCCTCTTCAACTCCATAAGGCAATCAATTTAGCTCCTAGAGTCTGAGGTAACCCATAATACAGCTCTCCTGCCTTCTATAATCTGAGACATCTTTGACTCTCAGGACCCAATCCAGATTCCCTTTAAGGCCCTCAAAGAATCCAACTACAACCTTGGCATCTGCCCAACAAAGTGGAAAATTGCCCAGGTATGTCCTGTCCACAAGAAGCAGGAGTAATCCAATCCGGTCAATTTCCACCCCATCAGTCCAGTCTCAATCATCAGCAAAGTGATGAAAGGTGTCATTGACAGTGCTATTAAGCAGCATTTACTCACCAATAACCTGCTCACTGATTCTAAGCTTGGGTTCCATCAGGACCACTCGGTTCCAAACCGCATTAGAATCGTGATGCGAACATGGACAAAAGAGCTGAATTCCAGAGATGAGGTGAGAGTGACTGCCGTTGACATCAAGGCAGCATTTGACCAACAGTGGCACTAACCAGCCCTGGTAAAACTGAAGTTAATGGAGATCAGGAGCAAAACACTTCATTGGCTGGAGTCATACCTATCATAACGGAAGAAGGTTGTGGTTGTTGGAGGCCAAACATCTCAGCCCAAGGACATCACTGCAGGAACTCCTCAGGGCAGTGTCCGAAGCCCAGTAATCTTCAGCTGCTTCCTCAATGAGCCTCCCTCCATTATAAGATCAGAAGTGGGAATGTTCACTGACAATTGCTTAGTGTTTAATTCTAATCACAATTCTTCAGATTACTAAGCAGTCGATGCCCACATTCAGCAAGTCCTGGACAACTTCCAGGCTTGGGCTGATAAGTGGCAAGTAACATTTGCATCACACCAGTGGCAGGTGATGACCAACAATAGAGAGTCTAAGCACCTCCCCTTGACATTCAATGGCATTACCATCATCGAATCCCACAGCATTAACATCCTGGGGGGGTTACCATTAACCAGGAATTTAACTAGACCAGCCGTGTACATACTGTGGCTACAAGATGACACAAAAATTAGTGGTGTTGTAAATAGTGAGGAGGAAATCCTTGGAATACAGGGAGATATAGATGGGCTGGTAAGAAGGGGGGAGCAGTGGCAAATGGAATTTAATCCTGAAAAGTGTGAGGTAATGCATTTTTGGAGGACTAACAAGACAAGGGAATACACAATGGATTGTAGGACCCTAGGATGTACAGAAAGTCAGAAGGACCTTGGTGTACTTGTCCATTGATCACTGAAGGCAGCAGCACAGATGGATAAGGTGGTTAGGAAGGCTTATGGGATACTTGCCTTTATTAGCCGAGGCATAGAATATAAGAGCAGGGAGGTTATGATGGCACTATATAAAATGCTAGTTAGGCCACAGCTGGAGTATTGTGTACAGTTCTGGTCAGCACACTATAGGAAGGATATGATTGCACTGGAGATGGTGCAGAGGAGATTCACCAGGATGTTGCCTGGGCTGGAGCATTTCAGCTATGAAGAGAGCCTGAAAAGGCTAGGGTTGTTTTCCTTAGAGCAGAGGAGGCTGAGGGGGAACATGATTGAGGTGTACAAAATTATGAGGGGCATTGATAGGAAGAAACTTTTCCCCTTAGCAGTGGGGTCAAGAACCAGGGGGCATAGATTTAGAGTAAGGGTCAGGAGGTTTAGGGGAGATTTGAGGATGGTTGGAATCTGGAATGCACTGCTTGAAGAGGTGGTGGAGGCATGAACCCTCATAACATTTAAGATGTATTTAGACGAGCACTTGAAACGCCATAGCATATAGGGCTACGGGCCAAGTGCAGGAATATGGGATTAGAATAGTTGGGTGCTGCAAGGCCAGCACAGACACAGTGGGGCTGTTTCTGTGTTGTATAACTCTATGAGCAGGTCAGTGGCGGGAAATACACCTACTGACTTATTTATTTATAGATACAGCACTGAAACAGGCCCTTTGGCCCACCGAGTCTGGGCTGAGCAACAACCACCCATTTATACTAATCCTACATTAACCCCATATTCCCTGTCACATCCCCACCATTCCCCTACCTACACTAGGGGCAATTTGCAATGGCTCATTTACCTATCAACCTGCAAGTCTTTGGCTGTGGGAGGAAACCAGAGCACCCAGCAGAAACCCACACAGGGAGAACTTGCAAACTCCACACAGGCAGTACTCAGAACTGAACCTGGGTTGTTGGAGATGTGAGGCTGCAGTGCTAACCACTGCGCCACTGTGCCTGCCCAAAGCCTGTCCACCATTTACAAGGCACAAGTCAGGAGCGTGATGGAATATTCTCTAGTTGCTTGGATGAGTGTAGCTCCAAAACACGCAAAAATTTCAGCACAGTCCAGGACAGAGCATTGATCGGCACTTCATCCACCGCCTTAGAACTTCCCTACCTCCACCCATGCGGCACTGTGGCTGTAGTGTGTACCATCAATATGATGCACTGCAGCAACTTACCAAGGCTTTTTTGACAGAATTTCCCATCCTGACTTGGGCATATATCAGTGTTCCGTCATTGCATGGGTGGCACAGTGGTTAGCACCGCAGCCTCACAGCTCCAGCGACCCAGGTTCGATTCTGGGTACTGCCTGTGCGGAGTTTGCAAGTTCTCCCTGTGACTGTGTGGGTTTTCGCCAGGTGCTCTGGTTTCCTCCCACAACCAAAGACTTGCAGGTTGATAGGTAAATTGGCCATTATAAATTGCCCCTAGTATAGGTAGGTGGTAGGGGAATTGAGGGGATGTGGTAGGAATGTAGGATTAGTATAAATGGGTGGTTGATGGTCAGCACAGAATTGGTGGGCCAAATGGCCTGTTTCAGTGCTGTATCTCTAAATAAAAATAAAAGTAACTGGGTATAAATCCTGGATCTCCCCATCAAACAGCACTGTGGGAGTATTGTCACCACATGGATTGCAACAATTCAAGGCAGCAACTCACCATGGCTTTCTCAAGAACAATTAGGTGTGGGAAATAAATGTTTGCCTTGTCAGTGAATCCCACATCCTGTGTGTGAATTTGTTTTACATTCATACTGACCACATGTTTTGGTAATGTATTCCAGAGATCAATGACTGTATGTGCTGCCCAGACTTTTGGATAAGACATTAATTTCAGGCCCTGCCTGTCCACTTAGGTGGACACAAAAGATCCCATGCTATGACTTGATTAAGAGCAAAGGAGTTTTCACAGTGTCCTGGCCATCATTTATCCCTTAATCAACAACAAAACTAAATTATCTGGTCATTTATCTCATTGCTATTTGTGGAACCCCACTGTGTGCAAATGGCTGCCACATTTCCCTACATTACTACAGAGA
Source organism: Heterodontus francisci (assembly GCF_036365525.1). Lineage (NCBI taxonomy): Eukaryota > Metazoa > Chordata > Chondrichthyes > Heterodontiformes > Heterodontidae > Heterodontus > Heterodontus francisci. The sequence goes on along the minus strand of NC_090371.1, from coordinate 78,782,361 downwards.
TTTTGGAACTTTCTGCCTCAGAAGGTGGTGGAGGCAAGGTCAATGAATAATTTTAAGGTGGGGGTAGATAGTTTCTTGCTAGGCAAGGGAATCAAAGGTTATCAGGGGTAGATGGGAGTGTGAAATTTGAGACACAAACAGATCAGCCATGATCTTATTGAATGGCAGAGCAGGCTAGAGGGGCCGAATGGCCTACCTCTGCTCCCAATTCATATGTACACTTCAAAACAGTAACTCATTGGCTGTAAAGCACTTTGGGATGTCCTGAAGTCATGAAAGATAGTAGATAAATTCAAGTTCTTTCTTATTATACAAGATAAATATTGTGTTTCTAGTTTTAGAATGAATAGTCCTAGTTATGCACCCGAACGTATTCTTCACTTTGCCTATGGCCTCAAAGTATTGGTTCTGGGCATTCAATGCTTTGCCAACTATTGCCCTCAGGTCCTTCACCTGTTCAGCAATTGTAAGCAAGTAACCCTGCATATTGTATAGAATTACCCTGAACCTAATGTCTCACTGTATTTATTTACACTGAGGGGCATCTATCATACACATGCCCATGTTCCAAATGTATTTCAATCAGCCAGAACCCTAGTTATTTAGTCTACATTCCTAACTCCTACAGACATCCTAGTGTGATGAGAAAATTTGAGAATTGTTCCCTTGATGCTTTCATCCAAATTATTGTTAAAGATGATGTAGAGCATTAGTTGCAACAAGATTCCCTGTGAGACTCCATGAATGACCAGAACCCATGCAGAGCTGCTTCCATTAATTACTACCCTCTGCTTACATACATACAGCCAATTCACTATTCACCAAACTCGTGGGATGAAAGTTTACTTAATAACATTCTGCATGGTCATCTATCAAAGGCTTCTGGAAATCGAAATGCAAAATTTTGGGCAATTCACCAAATTTGTCATCTCTTCAAAAAATGTAAGTAAGTTAGTGAGGCCAGAATTTTACTGGGCCATTAAGAGTGAGTGTGGATGGTTGGGGTGGGGGGGTGTAAAATGTGAGTGAACAGCATTTGGCCAGAAGTTTGACACCTTGATGTCGCTTCCGGAGTTTACCAGTAGCGGGAACCATGAGGGGACGACTTCTGACATCGAGGTGGTGGGACACCAATTGAGGTATTTAAAAGGCCAATTAATTAAAATTTTACGGAGTGTTTTGTGTTTTAAAAATGGAACCTGGGGACCATGCAGCTTTGGAACCCCACCTGGTGAAATGAGGCGGTAAAGAAGCGGGAGATAAGAGTTGGCTCTCTAACAAAGCCACAGGGAGAGCCAGCATGCCGTGGGTGGTGCGCAAAGGGAACTGACAGACATCAGCAGAAGGAGTGAGTAGGTACCAGGAGTGTGGGAGGCATGTGGCCAGTGTCACATGGGGCAGTGGCACTTGCCCCAAGGACAGGACTCAGGGACATGTTTGGGGGGTGGGGGTGGGTGGGTGGGGAAAATCCTGGTAGAAGGTCTAGGAATCAGAGATAAGCCACCTGCCAACAGCCTCATTCACCCAGGCCCCATGGTCCCTGTTGAGGACAAGGGGCAGCTCAGAGGGAGGGAGGTTGAAGCACCAGCAGAGGCACATCACTCACCTCACAACCAACAAGAGGGCCAGCCTCGGGGTGGGCATGGTGCAGAAATGCAAAAGAGTCATGCTAACAGTCACATGCGTACAGAAGAGCCTATCCACAGGAGAGTGTCTACTGCCAAGGCTGAACTTTCTTCAAATGGCTGAGCAGTAATGTCGCTGAACACTGTGGCTCTCCAGGGAGGCCTTCATTGATCTCTGTACCATGCTGCAGGATGAGCTGAGACCCATGGGGTTTGGTGGACACCCAATGCCCGTGGCCTTGAAGATTGTTCATTGAAGAAAAAGAAAGAAAAATACTTTTCTTTTGAAAGGGGAAAACAATGTAATATATTTGTATATTATGCTAATTATGTAATGACATAATGACGTAAATAAACACTCCCTCTCAACTTCTATATCTCTGGCTCTTTCCAGGGATCTAATAGGAACATGTGTGGGACCTCTCAGTCTGCAGCCCATTGGTGCATCAAGGAAATGGCCAATGCCATGATCAAGAGGACCGGCTTCAATGTGCACTACTTCACCGACCAAAAAGTCAGGCAAAGAGGTCTATTGGCTTCAGGGCCATCGCTGGATTCCCTTAGGTGCAAGGTGTCATCTACTGCACACATGTGGCCATCAAGGTTCCTACAGACCAGCCAGTGGCCTTCATCAACAGGAAGGACTTCCATTCCATCAATGTTCAACTGGCCTTTGATCATCGAAAGCGGATCCTGCAGGTGTGTGTACGATTCCCAGGTGTAATGCATTCAAGTGGTACTAGGAGAGAAAATGGACACCAAGCATGGCCAGTTCAAGGAAGTGTTCATTTACGTCATTATGTCATTACATAATTAGCATAATATACAAATATATTACATTGTTTCCCCTTTCAAAAGAAAAGTATTTTTCTTTTTCATTTTCTTCAATGAACAATATCTACAAATCAAGTTTAGTAACTGATTTACTTAGTCTTTCTGATCTCCTTAGAGTCAGGTTTTGGACACCTTGGTTTTGGTTCAGTACTTAAAAAAGATCTGGTTTCTTTCTCAAAAATTGGTACTTCAGACACTGAAGTCTGAACTAGTTCTAACTCTGGCATGAACTCATGATCAAGCGGATAGTGCTCATGTTTTGGCTCATCCCTTGCCAGGATCATGTGATCTACATGAATGTTTCTCACCTTTCCACCAATTTCAACCAAATATCCTTTGCTTCCACCCACTTCTACATTTCCCACATCCTACTTCTGAGGCTGGTGAAGGGGATTCAAAACACAAACATTTTCATTTTGTATGAAACGGCATTCTCTCTTGTTTATGCCATACTGATGTTTTTGACTGAACTGTTTTTGTTCAACTTAACCTCCTCTCCAACAAAAGCACAGCAGGTATATACCCTGTAATGGAGGGGTTGTTCTTTACTTCAGCAGGAAACTGGCCTCTCATCAGCCCAGTGAAACAAATCCCGGATCTCAACATGTTAAATGTATGAGGCATTGTTTTGTGCCGTACATCCCCCATTTCTTCTCATACTTCAGAGTAAATGCCATCATCTTAGGCAGCCCGATCTGCCTTAAGAGCCTGAATCCTAGCCAGGGGATTTTCTACATTAACTTCCAATGACCCAATTTTGGTAGCTTATCTATCTGTTAACATTGACAACTTAGCATCATCTTCAGCAATGAAAACAGAAGTGAAGCTCATTTAACAACTCTTACATCTTGGTTCCCTTTCCTAAACTTTCCTGCAGAACCTCTCAAAGATTTTTGATCAGTTTTCAACTCTATAAGAGACTTAGGGGACAATTTTGCTGCACAGCACAGATCAGGCAGGCAGTAACATCAGTGAGAAGACCGACTTATTTTGAGGATTGCTTCTTCACCATTCTCTGCATCAATAGTGTCATCTCCCTCGTCTTGCTGAAGGTTCTCCTGAGAGAGGTCATGAAACAAGAGCTGAATTTTATCAGCCTGTTGCGGGTCCTGGTGGCAGCACCGGAAGTGGGTTCTGTTGCCCCACGTCACAGATGCGGCCGGCCGACTGCGATCACACAGCTGCCGGCCAATTAACATAACATAGGGAGGTTATGCTTCATCTATACAGGGCATTGGTGAGACCACATCTGGAGCACATGGAGTACTGGTCTCCTTATTTAAGGAAAGATGTAAATGCGTTGGAGGCAGTACAGAGAAGGTTTACTGGACAAATATCTGGAATGGGCGGGCTGTCTTACGAGGAAAGATTGGACAGGCTAGGCTTGTATCCGCTGGAATTTAGAAGAGTAAGAGGCGACTTGATTGAAACATATGAGATCCTGAGGGGTCTTGACAGGGTGGATGTGGAAAGGATGTTTCCTCTTGTGGGAGAATCTCGAACTTTTAAAAAATAAGGGGACAGAGATGAGGAGAATTTTTTTTCTCTCAGAGGGTTGTGAGTCTTTGGAACTCTCTTCCTCAAAAGGCTGTGAAAGCAGAGTCTTTGAATATTTTTAAGGTAGAGGTAGATAGATTCTTGATAAGCAAGGGGGTGAAGGTTTATTTATTTATTTATTTATTATTTTAATTTTATTTATACAGCACTGAAACAGACCCTTCGGCCCACCGAGTCTGTGCCGACCATCAACCACCCATTTATACTAATCCTACATTAATCCAATATTCCTACCACATCCCCACAATTCCCCGACCACCTACCTAAACTAGGAACAATTTATAACGGCCAATTTATCTACCAACCTGCAAGTCTTTGGCTGTGGGAGGAAACCGGAGCACCCGACAAAAACCCACGCGGTCACAGGGAGAACTTGCAAACTCCGCACAGGCAATACCCAGAATTGAACCCGGGTCGCTGGAGCTGTGAGGCTGCGGTGCTAATCACTGCGCCACTGTGCCGCCCTAACCCACTCCTGTCCTGCAATAGGACTGGCCCAGCGCCTCAGTTATGCGAACGTAGAAACATATGAATTAGGAGCAGGAGCAGGCCACTCAGCCCTTTGACCCTGCTCACCATTCAATAAGTTCACGGCTGAACTGATTACTCCACATTTCCACCTACCCCTGATAACCCTCTACCACTGCTGCTGCTGCTGTAACTCTTGGACCCTCCCTCAACCACTGCTGCTGCTGGAACTCCTGGACCCCTCTCTACCACTGCTGCTGCTGTAACTCCTGGACCCTCCTCGACCACTGCTGTTGCTGTCTTGCCTCAGACATAGTCCCAGTTGGTTCCTGCTCCCTCTGGTTGGTCCGCAGTCCTGGTGCAGTGCAGGAGTCGCAGCAGCAATAGAGGAGAGTCCAGAATTTTACCGGGCCATTGAGAGCAAGTGCAGAGGCGGGTGGGTATGGGGGCGGTTGAGGTCATAAAGTGTGTGCAGACTGCGTCTAGCCAGAAGTTCGACACCTTGAAGTCACTTCCAGGGAGACATCATGGTTCTGTTGTTCTTCATACGAAGTCGAACTGTGTCCCTCTTTCTGCTTGCAGGAAAAGTTGAACATAACACTAGGGAGACCTCAAGGACTGATGGTGAGCTCCCTGATGTGTGTCCTCTGATGGCGGCAGAGGAGGAGGCTCTGGAGCCAGTGGGGGCCCAGGGCAGCAGAGCAATTGCGGATGGTGAGACTGGCATGTCCGCACAAGAGAGTGAGGAGACATTGTGTTCATGTGTCCTGCACCATACTTATGGAGATCCACATCACGCATGGTTGGCATGAGGAGATCTGAACAACTTAACCCACAATTGTTTGTTTTCTCTCATGCAGGTCATGGCACCTCACAGGTAAGCGCTGTCGCTGGCACAGGGGGCCTGCTGTCAACCTCTAAGGAGGAGGAGCAGTCAGAGGATGCAGCATCACATCATTCCTCTGCACCCTCCTCCAACGCAGATGCTCTCACCTCAGCGGGTATGTGAGGTAATGCATTTTGGAAGATCTAATGCAGGTGGGAAGTGTGCAGTAAATGGCAGAACCCTTAGGAGTATTGACAGGCAGAGAGATCTGGACATACAGGTGCACAGGTCACTGAAAGTGGCAACACATGTGGATAAGGTAGTCAAGAAGGCATACGGCATGCTTGCCTTCATCGGTCGGGGCATAGAGTATAAAAATTGGCAAGTCATATTGCAGCTGTACAGAACCTTAGTTAGGCCACACTTAGAATATTGCGTGCAATTCTGGTCGCCACACTACCAGAAGGATTTCTTTTTGTTTTCGGCGGAGACCAGGGGGCTGCTGGGTAAGTAAAACCCTATATATTTGGGCCGTTTAAAATAACTTGCCTTTCATTGCAGCAGCTTTTTCGGGAGCAGAGAGTGCGAGCGAGTGAGCAGCTGGGAAGGTCAGTTTAAAGTAAATTTAATTTCCTTTTGTTTTCGGCGGAGACCAGGGGGCTGCTGGGTAAGTAAAACCCTATATATTTGGGCCATTTCTGAACCCGAGACACTACACTTGTAGTGTCTCCCACCCGCCCTCCTCCTCTAACCAAAAAAAAGGACTCGGTGGTGTGTAGATAAGGTAAGGCTTTTTCTATTTCTCTTTTTTTTTTATCGTGTGATTGGTAAAAAACTTTTCGTTCCTTTTTCATTTAAATAAGTTTAAGCTTAAGATTAAAAATGGCAAGAGATCTCAGACCCGTGACATGCTCCTCTTGCTCAATGTGGGAGCTCAGGGACATGGCTGATGTCCCTGACTCCTTCACGTGCAGGAAGTGTGTCCAGCTGCAGCTCTTGTTAGACCGCATGACGGCTCTGGAGCTGCGGATGGACTCACTTTGGAGCATCCGCGATGCTGAGGAGGTCATGGATAGCACGTTTAGTGAATTGGTCACACCGCAGATTAGGATTGCTGAGGGAGAAAGGGAATGGGTGACCAAAAGGCAGAGAAAGAGCAGGAAGGCAGCGCAGGTGTCCCCAGCGGTCATCTCCCTCCACAACAGGTATACAGTTTTGGATACTGTTGAGGGAGATGGCTCACCAGGGGAAGGCAGCAGTAGCCAGGTTCATGGCACCGTGGCTGGCTCTGCTGTTCAGAAGGGCGGGAAAAAGAGTGGAAGGGCTATAGTCATAGGGGATTCGATTGTAAGGGGAGTAGATAGGCGGTTCTGTGGTCAAAAACGAGACTCCCGAATGGTATGTTGCCTCCCAGGTGCACGGGTCAGGGATGTCTCAGATCGGCTGCAGAACATTCTGAAGGGGGAGGGTGAACAGCCAGTTGTCGTTGTGCACATAGACACCAATGATATAGGTAAAAAACGGGATGAAGTCCTACAAGCAGAATTTAGGGAGTTAGGAGCCAAGTTAAAAAGTAGGACCTCAGAGGTAGTAATCTCAGGATTGCTACCAGTGCCACGTGATAGTGAGAGTAGAAATGAAAGAATAGTCAGGATGAATGCATGGCTTGAGAGATGGTGCAGGAGGGAGGGGTTCAGATTTTTGGGACATTGGGACCGGTTCTGGGGGAGGTGGGACTATTACAAATTGGACGGTCTACACCTGGGCCGGACTGGAACCAATGTCCTTGGGGGTGCTTTTGCTAACGCCGTTGGGGAGGGTTTAAACTAATGTGGCAGGGGGATGGGAACCAAATGAGGTCAGTGGAGAGTAAGGAGGTAGTAACTAAAGCCTGTAAGGAACTAGATAATGAAGTCAGCGTGACTAAGGGAAAGAGTAGGCAGGGAGCAGATGATGAAAGCAAAGGGACTGGTGGTCTGAAGTGTATTTGTTTTAATGCAAGAAGTGTAGTAGGTAAGGCAGATGAACTTAGGGCTTGGATTAGTACCTGGGAGTATGATGTTATTGCTATTACTGAGACTTGGTTAAGGGAAGGGCATGATTGGCAACTAAATATCCCAGGATACCGATACTTCAGGCGGGATAGAGAGGGAGGTAAAAGGGGTGGAGGAGTTGCATTACTGCTCAAAGAGGATATCACAGCTGTGCTGAAGGAAGGCACTATGGAGGACTCGAGCTGTGAGGCAATATGGGCAGAACTCAGAAATAGGAAGGGTGCGGTAACAATGTTGGGGCTGTACTACAGGCCTCCCAGCAGCGAGCGTGAGATAGAGGTACAAATATGTAAACAGATTATGGAAAGCTGTAGGAGCAACAGGGTGGTGGTGATAGGAGATTTTAATTTTCCCAACATTGACTGGGATTCACTTAATGTTAGAGGTCTAGATGGAGCAGAATTTGTAAGGAGCATCCAGGAGGGTTTTCTAGAGCAGTATGCAAATAGTCCAACTCGGGAAGGGGCCATACTGGACCTGGTGTTGGGGAATGAGCCCGGCCAGGTGGTTGACGTTTCAGTAGGGGACTACTTTGGGAATAGTGATCACAATTCCGTAAGTTTTAGAATACTCATGGACATAGACGAGAGTGGTCCTAAAGGAAGAGTGCTAAATTGGGGGAAGGCCAACTATACCAAAATTCTGCAGGAGCTGGGGAATGTAGATTGGGAGCAGCTGTTTGAAGGTAAATCCACATTTGATATGTGGGAGGCTTTTAAAGAGAGGTTGATTAGTGTGCAGGAGAGACATGTTCCTGTGAAAATGAGGGGTAGAAATGGCAAGATTAGGGAACCATGGATGACAGGTGAAATTGTGAGACTAGCTAAGAGGAAAAAGGAAGCACACATAAGGTCTAGGCGGCTGAAGAAAGATGAAGCTTTGAAAGAATATCGGGATTGCAGGTGCAATCTGAAAGAGGGCTCAAAGGGGTCATGAAATATCTTTAGCAAACAGGGTTAAGGAAAATCCCAAAGCCTTTTATTCATATATAAGGAGCAAGAGGGTAACTAGAGAAAGGATTGGCCCACTCAAGGACAAAGGAGGAAAGTTATGCGTGGAGTCAGAGAAAATGGGTGAGATTCTAAACGAGTACTTTGCATCGGTATTCACCAAGGAGAGGGACATGACGGATGTTGAGGTTAGGGACAGATGTTCGATTACTCTAGGTCAAGTCGGCATAAGGAGGGAGGAAGTGTTGGGTATTCTAAAAGGCATTAAGGTGGACAAGTCCCCAGGTCCGGATGGGATCTATCCCAGGTTACTGTGGGAAGCGAGAGAGGAAATAATTGGGGCCTTAACAGATATCTTTGCAACATCCTTAAACACGGGTGAGGTCCCGGAGGACTGGAGAATTGCTAATGTTGTCCCCTTGCTTAAGAAGGGTAGCAGGGAAAATCCAGGTATTTATAGACCGGTGAGCCTGACGTCAGTGGTAGGGAAGCTGCTGGAGAAGATACTGAGGGATAGGATCTATTCCCATCTGGAAGAAAATGGGCTTATCAGTGATAGGCAACATGGTTTTGTGCAGGGAAGGTCATGTCTTACCAACTTAATAGAATTCTTTGAGGAAGTGACAAAGTTGATTGATGAGGGAAGGGCTGTAGATGTCATATACATGGACTTCAGTAAGGCGTTTGATAAGGTTCCCCATGGTAGGCTGATGGAGAAAGTGAAGGCGCATGGGGTCCAAGGTGTACTAGCTAGATGGATAAAGAACTGGCTGGGCAACAGGAGACAGAGAGTAGCAGTGGAAGGGAGTTTCTCAAAATGGAGACGTGTGACCAGTGGTGTTCCACAGGGATCCGTGCTGGGACCACTGTTGTTTGTGATATACATAAATGATTTGGAGGAAAGTATAGGTGGTCTGATTAGAAAGTTTGCAGACGACACTAAGATTGGTGGAGTAGCAGATAGTGAAGGGGACTGTCAGAGAATACAGCAGAATATAGATAGACTGGAGAGTTGGGCAGAGAAATGGCAGATGGAGCTCAATCAGGGCAAATGCGAGGTGATGCATTTTGGAAGATCCAATTCAAGAGTGAACTATACAGTAAATGGAAAAGTCCTGGGGAAAATTGATGTACAGAGAGATTTGGGTGTTCAGGTCCATTGTTCCCTGAAGGTGGCAACGCAGGTCAATAGAGTGGTCAAGAAGGCATACGGCATGCTTTCCTTCATCAGACGGGGTATTGAGTACAAGAGTTGGCAGGTCATGTTATAGTTGTATAGGACTTTGGTTCGGCCACATTTGGAATACTGCGTGCAGTTCTGGTCGCCACATTACCAAAAGGATGTGGATGCTTTGGAGAGGGTGCAGAGGAGGTTCACCAGGATGTTGCCTGGTATGGAGGGCGCTAGCTATGAAGAGAGGTTGAGTAGATTAGGATTATTTTCATTAGAAAGACGGAGGTTGAGGGGGGACCTGATTGAGGTGTACAAAATCATGAGAGGTATAGACAGGGTGGATAGCAAGAAGCTTTTTCCCAGAGTGGGGGATTCAATTACAAGGGGACACGAGTTCAAGGTGAAAGGGGAAAAGTTTAGGGGGGATATGCGTGGAAAGTTCTTTACGCAGAGGGTGGTGGGTGCATGGAACGCATTACCAGCGGAGGTGGTAGACGCAGGCACGATAGCGTCTTTTAAGATGTATCTAGACAGATACATGAATGGGCAGGAAGTAAAGAGATACAGACCCTTAGAAAATAGGCGACAGGTTTAGATAGAGGATTTGGATCGGCGTAGGCTTGGAGGGCCGAAGGGCCTGTTCCTGTGCTGTAATTTTTTTTGTTCTTTGTTCTTTGATGTGGAGGCTTTGAAGAGGGTACAGAAGAGGTTTACCAGGATGTTGCCTGGTCTGGAGGGCATTAGCTATGAGGAGAGCTTGGATAAACTCAGATTGTTTTCACTGGAACGACGGAGGTGGAGGGGGCGACATGATAGAGGTTTACAGAGTTATGAGCGGTATGGACAGAGTGGATAGTCAGAAGCTTTTTCCCAGGGTGGAAAAATCAATTACTAGGGGACATAGGTTTAAGGTGAGAGGGGCAAAGTTTAGAGAGGATGTGTGAGGCAAGCTCTTTACACAGAGGGTGGTGAGTGCCTGGAACTTGCTGCCGGGGGAGGTGGTGGAAGCAGGTACGATAGCGACGTTTAAGAGGCATTTTGACAAATACATGAATAGGATGGGAATAGAGGGATACGGTCCCCGGAAGTGCAGAAGGTTTTAGTTTAGGCAGGCATCAAGATCGGCGCAGGCTTGGAGGGCCGAATGGCCTGTTCCTGTGCTGTACTGTTCTTTGTTCTTTGTATGCGCTCAGGCTTAGATTCAGGGTCATAAACTGGTGAGAGCACCACACACACTCGGCCGAGCAGCTGACTGAGGCTGCCAATTAGAAAAGGAGCCATTTATGCATACTCTCTGTTTTCTGCCAGCCAGACAATGTTCTATCCATGCTAATATGTTACCCTTTGCACCATGCGCTCCTACATTGCGCAATAACCTTTTATGTGGCATATTGTCAAATGCCTTCTCGAAATCCAAGTACAGTACGTCAACGGGCTCCCCTTTATCCACAGCGCATGTTATTCCTTCAAAGAACTCCAATAAATTAGTTAAAAATGATTTTCCTTTCACAAAACCGTGCTGACTATTCCCTTGACTTACCTTGAGTGCCCAGCTATAGCTTCCTTAATGATCGATTCTCACACCTTCCCCACGTCAAGCTAACTGGCCTGTTTTCTGCTTCACCCACTTCTTGAATAGAGGGATTACATTTGCTACTTTCCAGTCTGATGGAACCTTTCCAGAATCCATCAAATTTTGAAAAATTAACACCAATGCATCTACTACCTCATTAGCCAGCTCTTTTAAGACCCTAGGATGAAACCCATCAGCACCCAGGGACTTGTCAGTCCGCAGCTCCATCAGTTTGCTCAGTACCGTTTCGTTGGTGATTATAATTTCACCAAGTTCCTCTCTTCCTTCCACCTCCTGATTTACAGCTATTACTGGAATGTATCCTCTATAGTGGCGACAGAAGCAAAATATTTGTTCATTTCATCCACCGTTTCCTTATTATCTACTATTAACTCTCCATTCTCACTCTCTAGAGGACCAACACTCACTTTACTTAGTCTTTTCCTTTTTAAATACCTATAGAAACTCTTGCTACCTGTTTTCACATTTCTAGCTAGCTTCCTCTCATACTTTAATTTCTTTCTCCTGATTAACCTTTTAGTCATTCTCTGCTGCTCTTTATATTCTGACCAATCATCTGACTTGCCACTCTTCTTTGTGCAATTCTATGCTTATTCCTTAAGTTTGATGCTTTCCCTAACTTCTTTAGTTAACCACGGATGGTGGGTCCTCCCCTTAGAATTTTTCTTTCTAGTAGGAATATACTATTCTGAGTATTCTGAAATATCCTCTTAAATGTCTTCCACTGCTTCTCTATTGACCTATCTCCTAGCCTAGTAACCCAGTTCACTTCAGCTACCTCAGCTTTCATGTCCACATAGTTGCCCTCCTTGATGCAGCAGCGGTTGCTGCATCATGTTCCCAGTGGATCCCTGGAAAGAAACAGATGCGTAGAGGTTGAGTACCACGGTGATCTTCAGAGCCACGGACATTGGGTGTCTACTGAAGCCCATAGGTTGCAGCTTATCCTGCAGCACGGGGAAATGGTACACAGTGGCAATGTCACTGCACTAGTAATCGAGAGGCCCTGGCTAATGCCCTGGCGATACAGGTTCAAACAGCTGGTGGCATTTAAATTCAATTAATTAAGAAATTCAATTAACCTACAGTTAACTTTTAAAAATCTGGCAGCCAAGATGGCCACAATTTGCATCTCAAGTACCTCACATTCCACGACATCGAATTGGAGACACATATCTAAGAAGAATCCCATCCAGGACAACACTTCAGCTAAATGAGTATATTATCCAGATCACCCTCATTTGTGGGACATTCAAAGCCATCATGAGGCATTCATGAGTGGATATGTCCCTCCAGGGGTAAACACTGACAATACCACCTGGGTTTTAGACTCTGGACCTCATTAAAAACAAAGGGGATTGAGAGAACCATGTGACATTCTCCCCAGGCTGTGTAAAACTGGGAGTTTTGTTACACACAGCAGACAAGCTCCTGAGACTTTGAAGCAGACAAGCTGCGAGTGCTAACCAGGCAGAACCCCAGTGGGGCTGTATGTATGTCTCTCTCTCTCAAGATAACATTGCAAGTTTGAAAACTGTCTGCGATTGTGGACCTTCCAAGCCTACAGATTGCTACAGACAGAGACCCCAGGGGAAGAAAGCCACCTACAATTCTGTCTCCAAGAAAATCCTGAGCCAGGTGGGCCAGACACAAAGTGCACTTCTACCAGCCAAAAACTTCAAGATCACAACTTCAGCTGGAAGACAACGGAATTACCCGAGCCCAGAGACTATATATTAAGTTTTACTTGTTCTGGACTCTAATCCAAAACAAACTATTTCTTATGACTCTGTACTCTATTTTGTGTGTGTGATTCTCTTGTGCATGTGCGAGTGAAAGTGTAGCGTAGTTTTATTATTTTTATCTGGATTGGGTTTAGTTTTTTTTTAGTACAAAAACTACCTCTTTCTTGTTTAAACTCAAGAAAACCTGTCCAATTGGTTCTTTACAATCACAACAAAGGAAAAAGGTAAAACACTCACTGAAGTGGTAAGCACATCCACTGTTTTAAAAAAGAATAAAACTTGTTGCAGTCAAATAAGAGAGGAGCCTTGTGAACCCTCCTCACCTGATCGTAACAGAAAGCAAACAAACTATCAGTCACATGCTTAATACAAGACTGACCTGCAGACTGGTGTGAATGATACTACCTGGAAGAAGTCATAAGCAAAGAAATTCAAGGCTGCAGCAAGCTTGGCTACAGCAGGCAATGCAGTGCTAGCTGGGGCAGTGAATTTCAGGAAGTAACACAACTCTGTGAGACCCTCTGCAGAGAAGCACGGCCCCTTATGCACTACTCCTCAGAGAAGTGAAGGTACGTTATCCTGGTTGGATACAATATGTTGGGAGGTTGAGGATTCCTATTAACATAACTCATTCTATCTGGTCTCCCTGTTGCAGCTGCAGCTACTTTGCTCCTCCTCTTTTTGCCCCAATTCCACTTCCTTTAGCCAGAATAGAATTACTGGAAGGATCCCCATGTGGAATGGGCAAAAGAGCAGTGGAGTAGAGGATTGTGAATAGATGTTGTAGTGACAGTCAAGGGGAATTTTTTATAAACAGAGCAGTAATGAGATAAATATCAGGAAAAAAGGTTGAAGGTCTGCCTGTTTTGATTTTCATTACCAGAAACCCTTTAAGGTTTCAAAAGGCTGTCCAGCCAATACAAGCACTTTAAAATTGTTTAAGAAGCAAAAATATATTATTAACTATGAACAATTTGTTTCCCAAAACTTTGCTGCATTTGAAATAACAGTAGCTGAGTATCCATTTCAATAGCATTCAAAATACCTGCCTCCCAACTTATAAAGCCCATGATTCATGGCTGGGTAGTGACGACAATGCTAATTGACATGAAAATGGCATTGTGGGTCCTGACAATATCAGCTGACCTCTTTTCAAATAAGTTAGCATGACCCTTGGCCTGTTTCTAGAAGGAGTGTTGATTTCCTAAATCGAAAACGACCCAAAAATCAGCTCTAATTAAAGTATATAAAATTTGTTTTATCTGAACATTCCAGCTGCATTTATTCAACAGTGTCATGCAGATAATGTTTATTACTTTGTCCACAAATCATTGGTTGTGGTAGTTCTTGACAGATAAGGTCAATATCCTCATTTGTGAAGTTGATATCCATCTGTTCTTGACCAGAGTGAAAGGTATGACACTTACACACAGGCCTGACATCCAATATACTGCCCTTCTACAAATATGTTTCCTGATTGGTTTACTGTGCTCTATCTCTAGCTGTATTTTGAGCACATCTGGAATAAATTATGAGCCTGTCTCCATGGTTATTCCGAGCACGGCTACAATTGATGCTGATTACATAAGGAAACCAAAACAAAGTCTGTCCCCATTCAAAATACAAACATAGTTTAGGCACAGAAGGGGAACCAAAAAGGGCTCGCCTTAGGAAAGGCGAAAAACTTCAGAATAGAATATATGTACGGTTAAATGTTATTGAATTAAGTCATTCCCAAAACAAAAACATCCTGGCCTATAATACAACCTTCACCATGAAAACGAGGACCGACTTTGGAAATGCATACCACAACTATTTTCTCAGTTGTCAACAAGATTACCAGCTTTGTTTTCCCAAGAAGCAAAACATTATTCTATACACCCATATTTCATATGACCCAATGTAATTAAGGATGTTAAGGCCTGAGTTTAACCAGCAACCAGCAGGAACAGTGAGGTTGGGGGTGTTACCAGTTGTGGCTGCATCAATCAGGCAAGTAGTGGAAAGAGAATTGTACACTCATGCACAATCCCTGTATTGTACACAATGCTACAATGTGGCTCCATTTTCAGTTTTGTGCAATATCCCCATTCAGGCCCTGAAGATGATTTCAATTTGTGTAAATTGTCCTGGGGATCAAATGTCCACAAGGGTTCTGCATTCATCCTCAGAGCAAAGGTGTAAATGGCCACTGATTTTCTGCCAAAGTTACGGCAGACTATCAGGAGAAACCCCTGCAGAAATTCTAAGCCCAGGATCAGCATTTACTCAGCTTTTCACCAGAAGTCTGTCAAACTCATTGAGCAGTCATTTAAAACTGTGTGTACTGGATCTACCATTAGCTAAATGTATTCTTAACAAATCGTATTAGTCTCTTTAGCTGAAGGAAATACTTCAGAATTTAAATCTGTCTTTGTTTTTAGTTGCATGGGCTTCTGCTTGGCTTCAGACCAAATATTTTGAGGCAGTTTGCATTTTGCTTTAGTGGTCTGTTGATAGCTGCAATTTTAGCTGCTGTAATACAATTCAGAAGGTTACAACCTTCTATTTTCTCACATATTGAAGGAGGAAGAGCAGGGCCTGAGGAGATATGATAGAAAGGTGTGCTTATGCTTGACACTTGCCCATCCTCACTGAATCACTCATTTCTTCAGACCAAACACATAGACATGTCAGAAAACATCTGCCATTGCCTGCTTCCACTTCACCAGAGAGGCAGTCACAGAACAATACCATCTCCAGGAGCTGGAGCTAAAAATAACAAGTTGTAAATCAGCTGCAGCTGCAATGATGCCTGTCAAGGTGATCACTGTCTTGAACCTTTACAATGCTGGAGCCTCTCAAGCATTCACAGGGATTTAAACCAAATTACCCCAATTAGCTCAAAAGTAAAACTAGTTTTGCTCCCTGATAATATATTAGGGGTAATTTTACAAAGCTCTGCTTTTGGCAGGCAAGGCTGCTCATTACTTAAAAATGAATTTATTACAGCCAATGTATTTCTATTCTTGTTACAGCTGCTCTTCATGACAGTGATTACTTCCAAGCCTTGCAATAAAACCATGTGGAAATTTTCCAATACATTGCAATTCCCATGAGCTGTTTTCAATCTTTTTTTTAACGGTTCTCCACTTTAGATGGGCTGGCAAGTGAGAGTTCTGAGGATAAATAGGAACCTATAAGATTGTGGGGAAAAAAAGCACATTTGTAACTGCATCCAATATATGGGTGCCTCAATCCCTTGAAATCTAAACATCATACAATGATTAAAATGTCATTAAAATTTTCTGAATTGGTGATATTGTTACGACCGAGGTGGAAGGAATGCACAGTTTATTCTAGTCCCACTTCTCCACAGGTTACAACAAATATTTAAATTTTCTCACTTCCCAATACAGTCAATCATATACTCTATCTTTCCCAAAATAAAACACACCAACCAGGTTTGTTTAATAAACAACAAAATTATCAGTTTATTATAAAGCAAGTCTTAACCAGTAATGAAGCAAAGCATAAACACACAGATTGAAGTATAACAGTTCCCTTTTCTGGTTAACCTAATGTGTGTGTGTGTGTGTTTGAGGGGCTAAGTTAAAAAGGGAACTGTTATACTTCAATCTGTGTGTTTATGCTTTGCTTCATTACTGGTTAAGACTTGCTTTATAATAAACTGATAATTTTGTTGTTTATTAAACAAACCTGGAACTAACAAAATTAAAGGAATTTTGGTTTTAGAGCTCTGTTACAAAAAAAAAGACAAAAAACCCACTTGCTCATTCTTGAAGAAAAAAGAGAAGATATGAAAAGATGTCCTTTGTTTTGGTGTCCCAATTGCATAGAGATAGCTGTCACTGGAATCTTCCCAGAACAGTTCTTCCCAGGTGATGTTGAAGATCAGTTTGGGTAGGCTTTCCAAGAAATGCAGCTACAAAGGCTTCAGACAGGCCTTACAGCAGAAATGTGGCAACAAGGGTTTCAGTTCCCACACATTCGATATGCAGGATTTCTTCAAATACAGGAGGAAAGAGGAGACTGACACACTGAACGCGCAGAGTTTCTTTCAAAGGGAGAGAAAGGAGATGAGCTGGGTTTCCTTGACAGGCAAAAACTAACTGACTTCCAAGAAGTGTACACTCTAACTGTCTTTTTAAAACCATATTCCATACACCAACTCACTGTCCAAAGCGAAACCATAAACAATATCACAAGAGACAAGCCTCCTGACCACTATAAATCTTGACCTGTCACTTCTCTGCAAACATCTTTCCTCAAGTTAAAAACAACCCCTGCTGGGTAATTATCTGCAGACAGGTGCCTTCCAGTATTTTTTTGTTTTCAAGCTCAGTCCAAAAACCTTCTGGTGACCTCTCTTAAAAAAAACACAAAGTTCAGCATCTCTTCAAGCTTCCAGATGAATCAAAGTTCATAATTGAACTGTAAGTCCTTAAAAACATATTTTACAAAATATAGAAGCACTCTCATAACAACATATAAAAGAGCAAATTTTACAAATCCATACTCGAAGTGCTGAGCATGTGTGCTGGGAATGTGAATTTATGAAATCCATCCATTATACTCCCTTCAAAATGAATGGGCAGGCCCTGCTGATTGTCATGTCGATATGTATTCCTAGTGCATAAAGCTCTGTGTCAAGATTGAAAAGTCATTACAGTTATCCTTTTATATTTTGAAGACTAGCCACTCTTGGTGCAGAGCTTCTTTGGAATTAGGGCATCCATCTGATTCATGGTGTTACGTCCGAGGCAGTGAGTAATGCACTGTCAGTTCAGTCCCATTATTCCACAGGTGACAGCATATTATTAAAGTTTCCTACCTACCAGAAATTAGCCAACTTAAATACTTTATTAACCCCTAGAATAAAACACACCAAACCAGGTATCTTTAAACAACAACAAATTAACTATTTACTAATAAACTAAATCTTAAACAATATTGAGATAAATCTATGTCTGAAAAGACTTTATAACTTTTTATTCCTCCTAACTCTCAAGCACACACAAATACATTCAAAACAACAGTTAACCAGTTTTAAAATGATGTTTTAAATAATAAAACAACTGGGTTGCAAGTCCTGGTTGGTTACTTTCCTGGATCAGTGAGGTGTTCCAGAGTCAACTATCAGATGCCAGTCAAACTCTCCAGGTGAGTTGATGAACAGTCTGTAATGGATAGGTGTTTAAGGCACTTCGGCTACAGTAGGCATCATGCAGATCTTTCAACAGGGAGTATAACAGCAGGTCTTTTCAGATTTTAAATTAGCAGTCTATCAGTAGAAATTTTACTGAGTTTCCCGAACTCCCAGAAACACAAAAGACAACAGAACGTCACTCCTGAGGCAGAGACTTCTTAGAGACTGGAAGTAAAAAGGAATTTGCTACCTCCAATAATGCAAGGATTCCTTTCCAGGGGTCTTTTCCTCTTTAGGTGAAACAGCCTGTAGGCCAATGTAGATATTCTGCTGAGAGAGAGGCAAATCCTTCCTTCATGGACAGCATGCTTTGCTGGTCATACAAACATAAGAACATACAAAGATACGAATTAGGAGCAGGAGTAGGCCAATCAGCCCCTCAAGCCTGCTCTGCCATTCAATAAGTTCATGGCTGAACTGATTACTCCATATTTCCACCTACCCCCGATAACCTTTCACCCCCTTGCTTATCAAGAATCTATCTACCTCTGCCTTAAACATATTCAAAGATTCTGCTTCCACCGCCTTTTGAGGAAGAGAATTCCAAAGACACACAACCCTCTGAGAGAAAACAATTCTCCTCATCTCTGTCTTAAATGGGCGACCCCTTATTTTTAAACAGTGACCCCTAGTTCTAGATTCTCCCACAAGGGGAAACATCCTTTCCACATCCACACTGTCAAGACTCCTCAGGATCTTATATGTTTCAATCAAGTCGCCTTTTACTCTTCTAAATTCCAGCAGGTATTAGTCTAGTAAACCTTCTCTGTACTACCTCCAATGCATTTACATCCTTCCTTAAATAAGGAGAGCAGTACTGTACACAGTACTCCAGATGTGTTCTCACCAATGCCCTGTATAGCTGAAGCATAACCTCCCTACTTTTGTATTCAATTCCCCTCACGATAAACGATAATATTCTATTAGCTTTCCTAATTACGTGCTGTACCTGCTTACTAACCTTTTGCGATTCATGCATGAGAGCACCAAGATCCCTCTGCAATGGTGCTCTGCAATCTCTCACCATTTAGATAGTATGTCAGCTCAAACCAGTTATAGCCAGTCTTTACACACAATCAAACTGATACAATACCACATGTGACCGCATCTCTCTTGCTGTTGCTTAGTAACAGGCTTGTAGCTCACACACACTGTTCCCAGAGAATATTAAAACTGTTTCAATCTTAAAGGCACACAGACCCCCCTTAGTTTTTAAACAGAGAAAAAAAACTTCCATGACAATGGGCCCATGATTTTCCATCCACAGATGCCCCAAACTTCCAGCATAGGATCATAGGAAATGGGAGCAGGAGTAAGCCATTCAGCCCATCAAGCCTGCTCCACCATTCAAACAAATTAGGTTGATCATCTACCTCGACGCCATTTTCCCCACTATTCCCATATCTCTTAATTTCTGTCTTGAACATGTTCAACGATTGAGCTTCCACAGACCTCTAGGGTAGAGAATTCCACAGGTTCACCACTCTCTGAGGAAAGAAATTCCTCCTCATCTCAGTCTCAGAAAAGGGGCAGGCCATTTAAGACTATGTCCTCTAGTTCTAGACTCTCAGGTCAAGGGAAACATCCTGTCCACATCCACCCTGTTACGCCCTGTAAGAATTTTGTAAGTTTCAATGAGATCACTTCTAATTCTTTGAAACTCCAGAGAATACAGTTTCTGCAATCTCTACTCATAAGACAATCCCACCATCCTTCCTTTGATAAGGAGATCAAAACAATACACAATACTCCAGGTGCGATCTCAGCAAGGCTTTACACAATTGAAGCAATACATCTTTACTCTTGTACCAAAATCCCCTTGCAATGAAGGCAAACAAACCATTTGCCTTCTTAATTGCTTGCTGCACCTGCATACTAGCTTTTCGTGACACATGAACAAGGACAGCCAGGTCTCTTTGGACAGCAACACTTCCATTAGAATTTCAGAGCGGATGGGGCCAAAAAATCATGGCAAAGAGGTGTTGAGGAGGGTGGTGTGGAGCATCCTGGCAGAAGGAACCTCTGCCGCCTACCTCAAGAGATTCCCTTGGATTAGGGATAGTTCCCCAATTTGTGTTCGGGGTCCAGAGCATGATTCCAGGTAGTAGGTCACTTACAACAGCCTCGGATGCCTGTTCCTTCCAATGCAGAGGGGATGCTGGATTTCGCAGAGGGTCAGAGATGTATGTGGGAACTTCTGGCACAGGGAGACCCTACCCCTTCTTAAAACATCAGCTTTATAAGCACGCCTACTTCGAGTCCCAATCCCAATTCCCTTCAGACTGCTTTAGCCTGGCAGGAAAGCCGCAGTGGCCTCCCCATTCAGGTTTAAATTAAAATCCAGTAACATCATAGGACCCCAATTAGCATATGTCAATTAGGACCTCACTGGCTACAGGTGGATTCCTCTTGTGTCTGCCCAGAAGAACAGGTTTAAACCAAAGGGTGAGATTTAACTCACTCAAAACTTGCAGAGTTAAAATTAGGCCCCAAGATGCCAGTACACCCAGGGCATTTTAACTGCCTACTATGCGCTTTCCTCCAGGTGGGTAGGGTTAAAACTCCCAGCTTTGACCTTACACAACACATTGTATATTTTGGTCCTGGGACTTTCTATATAGTCATACAGGAATATACTTGAAATTTAGATGAACTGTCCATTGGGGGAAATTCCCATTAAAAGCTAATTGTTTTCCTGTAACTCACAACATATTATGACACATTTAGTATTGAACATTAACCTTTTTCCAGGTTTTTATTTAACTGTTACAGGCATTAAAATAAATCTCTGTACCTTGGTAGCAGTTATCTTTAATGTTCCACAAAGCCACTAATTTACCATCAATCATTAACTACTATAAAATATTGTTACGAAATATTTCCTTGTTTCATTATGTGTGCTCACATCAAACGTAACAGTGCACTGTAAAAACATAGTGGTAAAAAGAGTGTCAATGTCAACTGACAAAGCTGTACATGCTCAGTGGTGATGTGGCAACTGCTCACATTATAGCAATACTTCATGCTCGGGTACTGTGTTCATATACTGTCATTAACTGTATGTTTCAGCAGCTCTGCACAAGGTTACAACAGTGGGGCACATTGGGGTCCAAGCTGCAGAGTATCTGTTCTCAGGCAGACACAAAGGCAACCAAAGTCTGGCCATCAAGTGTAACTAAATCATAAGAACTTTCTTTATATTCACTACACATCATTATATTCTTCCAGTAGTCCTGCTTGAAGGTGTACGAGGATGCTGCACTGAAGTGGCCCAGCATGGTTTCTCCATGCCAGTAACTTAATTGGCATTTCACGAGAACAATTAATAAAATTCTCCTGACTTTATCCTTTTACTGCTTAAAAAAACGAGAAGCAGTTTGAACAAAAAGTACTCTCCCTGGATTTTCCTACCCTTTGAAGTTATTATTTTGTGGAGAAGAATGGCTATAACTGGGCAATGTACCAGCATTTATGTTTTGCTTTTAAATAAGAGAATGTTACGGTTTAAACAAAATTAGCTCCCTGGAGAAACAATGGTAATTCTGTGGTGGGTTATCACAACAATTTAACTCTCCCCTCTCCACCCCCATGCAGTTTCTTGCGGCAATTCATCTGTTTTCAGTTTGAAGTCACATTGCCTTTCATTGAACTTAAACAAATATTGGCAGTTCAAGCCAATAAATGTTTATGAGTGAAGGAAAGCACTGAATGTGAAAAAGCCAATTTCCCCCCCTCATGGAATAACTTCAGTTTATTAAATCCACCGAGGGAGTGAGGTTACTAACCAATGGCAAAACTTCAGAGAAAGTGAGATAAGTTGCCATTGTCATAACCTGGGCAATAATTGGGAGCAGGGCATCACCTACCCATTGTGGAAATTGCCTCATTTTCATTTCAAATGGAATGAAAATTAGATGGGCTCGACAACAGGAGCTTAATCTGCTTCACCAGGCGGTGAAGACAAAGATTTATCCCAATGTGAGTAAAAGGAGTGGGTAATAGGCGGTGTATAGGCCAGGTAGGTTCCTATGCTTCGTGGAACACCTCCACTCCATCCGAAAGCATGACCCCGAGCTTCCGGTTGTTGGCCATTTCAACACACCTCCTTGCTCTCGTGTCCACATCTCTGTCCTGGGATTGCTGCAGTGTTCCAGTGAACATCAATGCAAGCTCGAGGAATAACACCTCATTTATCAATTAGGCACGCTACAGCCTGCCGGACTGAACATTGAGTTCAATAATTTCAGAGCATGACAGGCTTTTTTAAATTTTAGTTTTAGTTTTTTTTCTTTTTTCTTTTTTATTTGTTTATTTTATTTTAGTTTGTTTCTACTGTGCCTACCCACTGTTTTTTTTTCATGTTTGTGCTTGGGGCCAGGCTGTTCATTTTTCTGTCAATTAACATCCTCTCTGCACTAAGGCTTTGTCTTTCAGCACACCATTAACATACCGTTTGCCTTTGCTCCATGACCTACTGGTCAGTTATTCCCTGAGACCTTGTCCTATCAACACCTTCTCTTTAGTTATCTGTTGCCCCACTCCTGCTTTACTTGCTTAAAACCTATTACATTTCTAATATTTGCCTGTTCTGATGAATGGTCACTGACCTGAAACCTTAACTCTGCTTCTCTCTCCACAGATGCTGACAGGCCTGCTGAGTATTTCTAGCATTTCTTGTTTTTATTCCTGATTCTATCCCTCATCTGTGCTGTCTTAATTGATATGACATTGCAAAGACTAATTTAAAAAGATGCAGTGCACACTGAGATCAGTTTGGAATCCGAAACCACAATATGGCAATTTATGCTTCCCCCAATAATTAAGTATTGGTTCACAGATGGAGACCAGGCACCTCACCTTAAGATAGAAAGACTAATAGATATAAGGGTAGCTTCTCCCCTTCACTGTACCTGGGACTTGGTTGATTTGCAGCAGAGGGAAAAAAGGATGGTATCATTAAGTCAGGTAAATCCCCAGAAAATCCCCATGAATTTTCTGGTATTCTCGCAGCTGATGTAACTGCTAGGTGCAGACTCAGCAGTCTCAAGTCAATGAAGTGGGAAGTGGTGTTCCAATCCTTTCATCTCATTTTGCTGTTGGTACAACTTTTGGGTATCCCAGAGTATGTGCACCTCAAGAAAGGTGGAAAGTCCAACCCAGGTCTCCTGTAGTCCAAAGAGTTTCTGGCGGCAGACTGAAGACATATGAAGGATGCGGAATTTTTTAAATCCATCTCCTCCATGGACAATTAGAAGGCCTCAATGGGACTCCCATCTCCTCATCAATGTTCATGCTTATGTGCTGGCCAGGAGGCAGGCTAAATTGTGGCGAGTCGAAGAGACTTAGTAGTTGGCAGGAAAAAAGACAGAGGCGCAAGGGGAGAGCCAACTGTGCAACAGCCCCAACAAACAAATTTCTCTGCAGCACCTGTGGAAGAGCCTGTCACTCCAGAATTGGCCTTTATAGCCACTCCAGGCGCTGCTTCACAAACCACTGACCACCTCCAGGCGCGTATCCATTGTCTCTCGAGATAAGGAGGCCCAAAAGAAGAAGGAGGCAGGCCTCTACCTGTAGTGCAGCCACACTGCATCAGTGGTCAAAGGGATGGATATCGAGTCCCGTGGCAGGGTGCTGATTCTGGATAGCATTAAATTTGACTCAGGATGAATATTATTGTGGTTACACCAATCCTGGAGACAGCTGAGTACCATTGACAGGATGTGCTGCATCAATTCACCAGGTTTATGTTGACAGCAACTCTTAGCTTCATGAGGAATAGTAAGGGCAGAATTGTCATGGGGACATCATCACCTCCAAGTCACACATGATACTGACGTGAACCTATATCACCATTCCTTCATTGTCACTAGATCAAAATCCTTGAATTCCCTACCTAACGGCATTGAGAGAGCACCATATCCATAGGAACTGCAGGAGCTCAAGAGGACGGTCCATCATCACCTTCTCAGGGCACCCAGTGATTAGCAGTTGATGTGGCTTTGCCAGTGGCATCCTAAGAAGAAATAAAGCAAAATTAAACTTAGCCTCTTGCCTCTCGTGAGTGTTACTTTACTGGCAAGTTTGCATGAGGTGATTGGTTGCTGCATTGCTCCACCAGCATTTTAGTTTTTTAGTTTTAGTTTTAGAGATACAGCACTGAAACAGGCCCTTCGGCCCACCGAGTCTATGCCGACCATCAACCACCCATTTATACTAATCCTACACTAATCCCATATTCCTACCACATCCCCACCTGTCCCTATATTTCCCTACCACCTACCTATACTAGGGGCAATTTATAATGGCCAATTTACCTACCAACCTGCAAGTCTTTTGGCTTGTGGGAGGAAACCGGAGCACCCGGAGAAAACCCACGCAGACACAGGGAGAACTTGCAAACTCCACACAGGCAGTACCCAGAATTGAACCCGGGGCGCTGGAGCTGTGAGGCTGCGGTGCTAACCACTGCGCCACTGTGCCGCCCCAATTTTGAAATTGAAGAGGCTCTCATCTCATGCAATTACCAAAAGGATCGGCATCACATAAGTGCATTGCTATAATGCCACTAGTACATGCCACTAGGCATCAATTCTACATGGCCATTGAGCAGCAGAAAAACAAACCAAATGGTAACAATCAGATCAATGAGGCCCTGAGAGATTGTTGGTTGTAACCTATTGAAACTTAAAGAAAAATCTCCCTCTATGTCAACAATTAGAAGTACCTAGAATGTCATTGGGGCCTCTGTTGTGAGGTATCTGTTGAAGATAACCTTAGAGCTGCGACATGCTCCAGATTGGGTTGCAGTGCTATAAACTCACTCATCAGTTCCTCCAGTTGCCGCACATTTTTCGAATTTCTCCCCAGTTCCTGCATATATATTTAATGCCCAGTAAGCATCTTTTACTAGCTGTTCTATATCACCCTCTGGTGGTTCCACTTTCTCTGTGACAGCAAAGTACTTATTTAATAATGTGCCTGCTATGGCTCAGAGCTAGCACTCTCACCTATTTGTTAGAAGGCTATGGGTTCAAGCCCTACTTCAAGAACCTGAGCATAGTAACTGGGCTGATATGACAACGCAGTATTGTAGGGCAACTCCACTGTTGGAGGAATTGTCTTTCAAACCAAGGCCTCAGCTGGATGTAAAAGATTTTATGGCACTATTTTGCAGAAAGGCAGAGAGTTCTGCCAATGATTTTTGAAACAGAAAATGCTGGAAACACTCAGAAGGTCTGGTAGCATCAGAAAGGTCACAGACCTGAAATGTTAACTCTTGTTTCTCTCTTCACCGATGCTGCCAGACCTGTTGAACATTTCCAGCAGGTGTACTAGATTTCTAGCATTCGCAGTATTTTGCTTTTGAGTTCTGCTGGTGTCCTGGCTAGTAGTTATCCCTCAAACAACATCACTTGAAAAAAGCTATCTGATCAATATCGCATTGCTGTTTGTGGGAGCTTGCTGTGGGCAAATTGGCTGCCATGTTTCCTATATGACAACCCACTTCAAAAGTATTTCATTGGCTTTGGAGCATCCTGAGGTTGTGAAAAGCATTACATAAATGCAAATCTTTCCTTTCATCTTTTAGTGACCCTGCCCCAGCAGTATTGATTTGGAAATTAAAATTTTAAGACAATGAGGAAAGGGCAGAGCAATAGGGCTAAGTAATTTGAAACAAAAACAAGAAATGCTGGATTCACTCAGCAGGTCTGGCAGCATCTGTGGAAAGAGAAGCAGAGTTAACGTTTCGGGTCAGTGACCCTTCTTCGGAACTTCGAGTTCCGAAGAAGGGTCACTGACCCGAAACGTTAACTCTGCTTCTCTTTCCACAGATGCTGCCAGACCTGCTGAGTGAATCCAGCATTTCTTGTTTTTGTTTCAGATTTCCAGCATCCGCAGTATTTTGCTTTTATTTTAGGGCTAAGTAATTTGTTCTTTCAGAGTGTCATCTCATTTGCAATGGGGTGAATGTCCTCCTTCTGTGCTGTAGAATTCCATAGTCCCAATTTTAACCTAACCCACTCAGACAGAATGGGGTAGTTTGGGTCCAATTTACACCCTTGACGATTGTATGCTACATTGATGGATGTGAAGACTATGAAGAACTTCAGGCAACTGAAGAAATAAGGCTAGTAGATGACAGTTGCTCAATAGAAATTTAAAAATTGTTGCATAAAGCTGATTAGTTGAATATTGAACAAGATAGTATTGATGCTAGGCAATCATATTTGAGAAAGTCACCACACAGCAATTGACATGGATTTCTCGGGCCTGGTTCTACTGGATTCTCACTGATTTGTGACCTGGCTCCATTTTTTAGGTGGGCCTGCACTCTGCATTTGAAGCTCCTGTCTGAAGTAGGCGAGATCTTCCATAGGATGCAAAAGCATGTGGTGACGTGCACCTCTCCATTCTTGATGCATGTTCATGCCAGACACTAATTCAATAATACATCCATGAAAATTTGATTGAAAGGCGGTTTTAGTGCAGACCTGCAAATGTAAGATCCTTTAAAAGACTCACAAGAATCAAAGATAAGTGCTCTTAGGCCTTTTATTTTCTGCTGGCACTTAGGCTTTTCTGAGTCTTTGTGCCACTTGTCATTTTCATGCCCCCACTTTTTGCCCCATTGGTACCAAAGGAGATGCTCTGTGGTGAAATATTCAGAGGAAGAGAAGAACCAGGCCAATCAGTCTGTCCAAGTTATGCTCCAAGCTCTCCGGCCAGTACCTGTACCCTGACATCCACAGAGAGGTGTTATTACCTCATTTAAGCAGGTGTACTGGTGAAGGTTCTTCTTCCTGGAAGAACTGCTAATAGTATCACCAGAATGAAATGGAAAGCTTGACCAGCCATTACACTGGATGGTTCTACAGAAGCACCCCAATCACAGCTTGTCACATGTTATTGCATGAAAGAAGGCATGCTAGGGAGATCAAGAGTAAGATTTCTCTGTTTGGCCACACCTGCCAAGATGCCAGCAATCATTCCTACAGGCACTGGCACAACTACATTTGGAAATGACTAACCACTATCTTCTCAGTGTCATCGGAGGGACAGGTGCAAAGCTGTGTCATCTACTGCAAGGAAACCTATGGAGACCTATGCACCTATAGGGACAGTAACAGTTTGTTACGGACAGAATTGAGAGAGAACTGAAACCCCAGTTCTTTTCCCTTTACTGTCCGTAATCAGTATGTTTTTGACAAGGAAGATGTATGGCCAATTTCAATAATCAGCAACACGCTTTTCATGGATTTAAATAAAGAGGATTATTTTTATTCATACGTTCAACCCGAAAGTCTAACGCTACATCACTCACCACTCATACACACAGTCCAGAAAGCAAGCCATTAAAAATGATAGTGCACTTTTACAAATTACAAGCAAAGGAATAGTTTGTAAGTCATGTGATTTGGCTCGCCTTGGGGAAAAGGCATGCACTGCGGGCCTGGTGAAGAAGGTGTTTTCACTCCTGAAGTATAGTTAGGTGGATTTGATCACTAGAGCTGTATATCGAAGTCATTCCAGGATTCTCTCGAAGAGGTGGACTTTCAAGCAGGTCATGAAGCTAGTTGCTTGTAGTCTCATTACCAGGAGGTTGCTTTTCTTACTGGTGGACTTGAAAAAGAACAGACTAAGATATTACAGCCTCCAGTTCTTTTCAGGTACGATGGTACTGTCTTGTCTGCTTGCTGCTTTTTTCTGTAGTCTGTATTTTAAATTTTTTTTAAAGGAGACCAACATGGCTGCCCCACCATGTGACTCCTCACAGCTCCTTTTCTAAATATGGTGGAAATCTAGGTTGATTAGCCCCATCCTGGTTTATTGTAGTAAGACATTCATCCTGAGGAGGTTTAAGACAATCACCTTCTTTGTTTTAGGAAAAACCCATCCAAATCAGGAATGTCTCCTGATGGTTTCAGGATGGGTGTTGATGACACATCTTAGTCTGGAGGCGATCTTGTGTCCTTTTAAGACAGTAAGTCAGTTTTTGAATACACAGGTCTGGTCAGCTGACCTTCAGCAGCCATCTTTGCAGCCTATGCCCACTTTCAATGTCCATTGTGGTTCATTTAAAACAAAAAGAAAATTCAGTTCCAGAAGAAGCTATGCTGAATATAGTCCATGTTTAACATTATGAATAGGATGTGCCTGTATTGGGCACGACGCATTCAACAACTTGACTGGATCTCTTTGCATTGCTGCCCTATGGCCCAGAGCCATGGAGTGGTACAGAAAGCAATCCTCCAGGCCAAAACCTCATGCAAGATCACCCCAATTTCAAACAGCGGGTTGGGTGCTTGACTGCTCCATTATTAGTTTCCAGGTTCATATCTGCTCACAGGGTTCCTTTTTCCTTCACTCTCACCTGGTATCTTTTAATGCACTGGTCCTTCAACTTTAGTAAAGGTTCCTTTTGAATTCAGAAGTTCACATATTAGCAAACACAAAAATGCACAGACTTAGAGGTAGCCTTGTGACATGGGCAAGTAACTGGTTAGGATGTAGCTAACAGAGTAGGGGTAAAGGGAATGTAGCCTGATTGATAGAATGTGACTAGTGGTGTATCCAGGGATCTGTACAGGACCTTAGCTTTTCACCGTATATGAAGGATGAAGGAATACAGTTGTATAAAGGGTTAAATTATGAGGTAAGGTTTTTTTAATTCATTCATGGGATGTGGGCAGAATGAGGTCAGGAGATGAATGGCCCTGGCAGAACCCAAACTGAGTGTCACTGAGCAGGTTATTGCTAAGCAAATGCCACTTGATGGCACTGTCGATGACACCTTCCATCACTTTACTGATGATTGAGAGTAGACTGATGGCCGGGTTGGACTTGTCCTGTTTTTTGTGTGCAGGACATACCTGGGCAATTTTCCACATTGCCGGGTAGATGCCAATATTGTAGCTGTACTGGAACAGCTTGGCTAGGGGCGCGGCAAGTTCTGGAGCACAGATCTTCAGTACTATTGTCGGAATATTGTCAGGGCCCATAGCCTTTGCAGCATCCAGTGCCTTCAGCCGTTTCTTGATATCACGCGGAGTGAAATGAATTGGCTGAATTTTGGCATCTGTGTTTCTGGGGACTTCAGGAGGAGGCCAAGATGGATCATGCACTCGGCACTTCTGGCTGAAGATTGTTGCAAATGCTTCACTTTATCTTTCGCACTGATGTGCTGGGCTACCCCATCATTGAGGATGGGGATATTTGTGGAGCCACCTTCTCCAGTTAGTTGTTTAATTATCCCCAACCATTCACGGCTGGATGTGACTGGTCTGCAGAGCTTAAATCTGATCTGTTGGTTATGGGATTGCTTAGCTGTGCCAATCGCATGCTGCTTATGCAGTCTGGCACATACGTAGTCCTGTGTTGTAGCTTCACCAGGTTGATATCTCATTTTGAGGTATGCCTGATGCTGCTCCTGGCATACCCTCCGGCACTCTTCATTGAACCAGGGTTGGTCCCCCGGCTTGATGGTAATGGTAGAGTGGGGGATATGCCAGGCCATGAGGTTACAGATTGTGGTTGAGTACAATTCTGCTGCTGCTGATGGACCACAGCGCCTCATGGATGCCCAGTTTTGCATTGCTAGATCTGTTCGAAATCTATCCCATTTAGTACGCTGGTAGTGCCACACAACACGATGGAGGGTATCTTCAATGTGAAGGCAGGACTTCGTCTCCACAAGGACTATGCGGTGGTCACTCCTACCAATACTGTCATGGACAGATGCATCTGTGGCAGGTAAATTGGTGAGGATGAGGTCAAGTATGCTTTTCCCTTTTGTTGGTTCCCTCACCACCTGCCGCAGACCCAGTCCAGCAGCTATGTCCTTTAGGTCTCAGCCAGTAGTGGTGCTACCAAGCCACCCTTGGTGATGGACATTGAAGTCCCCCACCCAGAGTAAATTCTGCACCCTTGCCACCCTCAGTGCTTTCTCCAAGTGGTGATCAACATGGAGGAGTACTGATTCATCAGCTGAGGGAGGGCAGTGGGTGGTAGGAGGTTTCCTTGCCCATGTTTGGCCTGATGCCATGAGACTTCATGGAGTCAATGTTTTGGATTCCCAGGGCAATTCCCTCCCAACTGTATACCACTGTGCCACCACCTCTGCTGGATCTGTCCTGCCGGTGGGACAGGACATACCCGGGGATGTGATGGCAGTGTCTGGGACATTGTCTGTAAGGTATGATTCTGTGAGTATGCCTATTTCAGGCTGTTGCTTGACTAGTCTGTGGGACAGCTCTCCCAACTTTGGCACAAGCCCCCAACTGTTAGTAAGGAGGACTTTGCAGGGTCGACAGGGCTGGGTTTGCCGTTGTCGCTGCCTATGTTGATGCCGGTTGGTTTCATTGACTTTGTAGCGATTAGATACAACTGAGTGGCTTGTTAGGCCATTTCAGAGGGCATTTAAGAGTCAAGCACATTGCTGTGGGTCTGGTATCACATGTAGGCCAGATCAGGTAAGGACAGCAGATTTCCTTCCCTGAAGAACATTAGTGAACCAGCTGGGTTTTTACAACAATCGACAATGGTTTCATTGCCATCATTAGACTAGCTTTTAATTCCAGATTTGTTAATTGAATTCAAATTCTATCTTTTGCTGTGGTGGAATTTGAACCCATGTCCACAGAAATATACACTGGGTCTCTGGGTTACTCGTCCAGTGATGATACCACTACGCCACCACCTCCCCATAAACCTGGCTTGTATTTAGAAGATTAAAGGATTCTATTGAGTACATACATAAAAGCGATTTCCTTTGGTTAGGAAATCTAAAACAAAGAAGCAAAATCATCAAATTAGAGCTAGGCCATTCGGGAGTGAAATCAGGAAGCACTGTTTCTTTCACACAAAGGGTAGTGGAAATGTGGTATTTTTTCTCTCTCCCAAAAGGCTGTGAATTATGGGTTAATTTAAATTTGGAGGACTGAGATCAATAGATTTTTGTTGGATAGGGATATCAAAGTTTATGAAACAAAGGCGGGTAAATGGAGTTAAGATACAGATTGATGATGATGGCGATGATGGTGATATTGATAATGCCATCCGCCCATCTCAGGAGACGATGAACTGTGCCCAGGATGTCTATCTGGATTGAACATCATCTGTTGTGGCTGTAGAGGCTGACTTGTGAGTGGCGATTCCTTCCGCAGCTGGCATAGATGAATAACGTTGGCCCAAAGTCAATTGATGTTTTTTCCTTCCGCCGGGCTCTCTTTTCCACCATCCTCTGTTTTTTCCACGCACTTTCTGACTGCTTATCTCCAGGCACTCCAGTCAGCAGCATGGACTTCCCATCAACTCCTATCTAGGTCAACATGAGGTCTCACTTGCAGACATCCTTGTATCACAGATGTGGGTGACCTATTGGTCTCATGCCGATAGCAAGCTCACCATATAGCATATCTTTGGGGATGCGCCCGTCGTCCGTTTGGCTCACATGACCCAGCCAGTGGAGTCACCACTGACTCAAGAGGGCAAACGTGCTGATACAGATCAAACATAATCTAATTGAATGGCGGAACGGGCTCAATGGGCTGAATGGCCTACTACTGCTCCTATGAACCATTAATACCCTCAAAAGCATTCTGAATTTTTACCCAGCCATTGTGACACTTACCTTTAATTGTCCTATCCCTATTCATTGCACTTATATGTAATCATCCTCTCCTATCACTCATCCCTAGACCTGTCTGATTTTGGTACTTGGAGTTGTGAATGATCACATAAATGAGCTGTGCTATTTTTGTTGAGATCCAGACAGGTCTAAAAGAGGTGCAAAACCATTCAGAACTGACTTAAACCTAAACAAAAAATATCCCCAATATGTGCAACAGAATGGTTTAGAATTTTCCCCGGAAAAACTATAAAATGTTTCAAGCAATCCATGAAAATCACACTGAGTTCAATATTTTGCCTGGTAAATTCTGAACGGTAGGATTATTTGTTTGGTTGACTAGCACCAAACCGCACTGCTGTTTATATCAGTCCTGTGATCACCTGCAGTGAAACAGTGGCTCTGATAACACTCATTTTGCAAAGATGCTGTTTCCTTCACATCTAACAGTTACAGAAGCCTCAGCAGGTAAAGTCTTCAATCATTTTTATGAGGACCGACTGCTTTTAAAACTGAATTTGCAAATTATCTGAACAGCAACAAAAAGCTCCCAGCAGTTTGCAGACCAATTAAGTTCAAACAGGCTCAATATCCTTTGCCTTTTTTTTCCTGATAAAGATCATAACCCTATGCTTCTGCTTGTAAAAGTATATTGTCATGGTTGCTGGCAGCTACCTGAGTACATGTTTCTCTTAAATACTTGATAATGAATCCTAACTTCCCAGAAATGAAAATGACCAATATGATCATACTATGATAGATAAAGGGATGTTATTGAGGGAAAAAATCATTTCTAATCATGAAAACACCTTTCTTAAAGAAATTGAATGTTGGCAAAGAATTTTTAGCATCATCTTCAGTTTATCCTGTTGAATGTTTTTTGTTTTGTTTTTGCTTCTTGTTTCGACGGTGTTTTTGGCTGATGGTGAGACTGTATAATTACAGCAAATTAAGTTTACATCGCAGCTTTCACTATGAGTGTGGACATAAGAATTTATAATGGCAAGAATTGACAAGATAGGTGTGCACGCTTAAGAATTTTGTTGCATTAAGTCTCATTGCACATGGGGTGTGAAGACCAAGTGTAATGTTAAGGGGTCAGTGAGTGGGAGATAATTGGACCACAGCATACAATTATAACTCAATTCCCATTCTAAAGTCATACATTCTATTAATATGCTTTGTCAGCTTAACTTACAAAAAGGGGATGGTGGGAAATAGAGTGATTTGGAACATAAAAGGGTTGTTTGTAACTCTGCCCGCCTAGTGGGAATGGAGTGGGCAGATGGTTAAAATCACTATGGGAAACTTACTGCTCCATTCCTGCTGTGTTCCTGCCAGCCACTGTTTTAACCATGCTGTTTTTCAGTCAGCTGAGGCTCCCACAGAAAGCAAGTGGGGGGCTACATGTATTCATGCAAATCTGATTCAATGACACAATTAGGACCCCAAAGTCATTTAAGTCCTGCCCAGCACCTACCTTGGCAATAAAATCCAGAATGACTGTTCCCTCAGAGGCACGTTGCTGAAAATTGACTTGCTCCATCTTTTGGGTGCAGGAGTTGTGATTTGCGATTAGCCCGTGCCTGTCCCATTGAGGCAGGCAGCACACAAACTTTGTGCTGCCTCCTCATTTCCATGAATGAAGTCCAGCACCAAACATGTTTCAGGCTGGCTGTACACTCAACAAGAGGTCCTGTGCATGCATGGCTAGCATGTGTTTCAGCTAGCCTGCACCTCTTAGAGGGAAACTGCAATGATTGCAAGGAAGCTACTGCTGACTGTCTCTGCAGGAATTGGATGCAAGGAGAAGCACCCCAAAATCGAGCAACAGGGAAGAGAAAGAGCTTCCAGGTTTTCCAATGCAGGACTGGAGGGTTTAATACTAATAGTTGAA
Source organism: Heterodontus francisci (assembly GCF_036365525.1). Classification (NCBI taxonomy): domain Eukaryota; kingdom Metazoa; phylum Chordata; class Chondrichthyes; order Heterodontiformes; family Heterodontidae; genus Heterodontus; species Heterodontus francisci. The sequence continues at coordinate 78,748,801 of NC_090371.1, read as the reverse complement.
AGGAGGAGAGAAGCAATGTTTCTGCAGGGGGTCAGGAAGCTCTCAAGGAACACCTTGAGAAAGCATTGGGAGCAAGTGGCCAGGGAGATCAATTCCTGAAGTATGGTCCTGAGGACCTGGGAGCAGTACCGAAATGAGTTCAATGACCTCACATGGGTGTTCAAGCCCAGTGACAGCATCTTCTACCCATACTACCAACCTCTCACACTGTTCAATGCTGCAACCCCCATCACTCACCTATCAGCAATCTCTAGCAATCAGGCCTCAGGCCTATAATTCAGATACTCCACCTCACCCCCACTCACCTTCTAATGATGCCAGCCTCACAACCACATCTCACTACTTACAGATACAATCACTGACATCCCTCCTTCACTCTTGCAGGACAAGGTGGCCCAAAGCAGATGGGAGAAAACCAGAACCAGAGGGGGATAGGCATGTCTGCATCACCTCAGCCCTCTGGAGCAGACCATGCTCTACATCATGGGGCCGGCTGTGACAAAGCTTGTTGTATTTGGCGCCACCGAGAACATTCATGATGGTATGTTCCTGCCTTATGGCCCTTCTCAAATTCCCTTCTCACCCTCATCTTGCTCTCTGGTAAAAAGTACAAGCTACAGATGGTACGACCATGGACCTTTTTTTTCCACCCTACCCACTTCCCTCATTGCAACCTTACCCTTCAGCACATTTGCTTTCTGATACCTAATAAGTAGCACTGGGCCAGCCACTGTAGCTTCCTGAAGAAGCACCATCACTTGACCTGACACTCACAGCCACAAGCTCAGATACTGGAACTGCACGTATGTTAGAGGATATTATAGAGTCAGGATCTGCACGTGGTGAGTTACTGGGCATGAGTGGGCTGCAGCCAGACCAAGGGGAAGAGATAGTTCGTGTGCCAGCTCCCCGGAGGGCAAGGTCACAGACGGGCTCTGCTGCAAGGAATTAAGGTTAGGATTTCAATGGAGCAGTGTGTAATATTACTTGTTACTTTGATATGTGAACTATTGTAAGACTCACTGGACTACAAATAATATCCAAAGAAAATTTGGGTTTTTATTATACTTGAACTAGAACATATATATTTTATACATATATATAATCTTTACACACAAACAGTTACTGCATGAGCCACATATAAATACATCTCACTCTGTTGGACTGCACCCACAACTCCCTGGTCGTGTGTGACACGATATCACTTCCCCTGGTAACCTTCACTTACAGCTCCTTAAGGTCGTCTGCTCTTAAGGTCGTCCCACATCACAGTGTACAGGAGAATGCTGATGAGCACCCATACTGAGATACTCAGTGTCCTTGGCACAGGGCATCTTGCAGAGCTTGCAGCCCATCTTTTCCAGCATGGAAGTGGTGGCCAGCTTCACGACAGCACCTGCAGACCCAGCCGTGATGCAGTGGCCGCTGTCTCAGCTTCCATTGCAGCACAGGCGGAAACCACCCAATATCTCAGTGCTGCAGAGGAAGCTCAGACTGGCATGAGATTCAGCTTGCTGCCATGCAGTCTTAGACTGCTACCAACATGGCTGAAGATTTCAGTACCCAAAGAGGCATGCAGCAAGCTCTCACAGGAGTTCAGCAAACTGTCCTTCTGCAGAATACTAGGATTGGTGTGTCACTGCTTCGGGGGAAAGGTAGTGGCTCCGTGAAGCACGGACCTCCTTCCTCTCTTATTATGACAGTATTCATGCTCCCACCACTGCCACTTCGCCAGTGCCCTTGCTTCTGCCTGTCAGCCAGGGGTGGCACTGTGTAGGAGCACTAGGACAGGCAAAGGAACCCACAAGACAGGCATTAAGGGGATGCACAAGGGTGAATAATTCAATTTTGCATGTAGTATTGGATGTATTGGTGGATAAAGTTGTTATTGGAAGGTTTTTTGTTTGTGGCTTTTATTTCAGGATTTTTGCCAAAAGGATGTTGTGATGTTTTAGCAGAGGGTTGGAGAAGTGGGGAACTGTGGCTCAATGGTGATGATGGGATGAGATGTAGGGGGAACAGAGTCTCAGTGGCTGCTTACAAACAGCCTGGCTGGAGCGAAGAGATCCCGGATGCCTCCTCTCTTCTTCCAGCTTCTACTTTTCTTCCTCTTCCTCTTTTTCTGGAGGTGGCCTCTGGATGCTTGGTGGCAAGGGCTGTGCCCTCATGATAGCTTCGTTGTGTCAGATGCAGCAGACCACCATGAACTTGGACACCCACTCTGGTGAATACTAGAGGTGTCCCCCAAGGATCGCTTAAACATGCTGATGGTCTGCTCCACGATGTTCCTTGTGCTTTCATGGCTCTCATTATAGATGCATTGTCCTCGCCTGGCCAGGTGGCAGAAGGGATTCATGAGCCTAGTGTACAGAGGGTATCCCTTGTCTCCAAACAGGCAGCCTCTGGTTCTTCATGGCAGGCCAAAGATGGCAGAAACAGCTGACTGCCAGGATGAAGGCGTTGTGGCTGCTGCCAGGATAGGGGACATTCACTGGCATGATGTTCTGGGCATGGTTGCATACCAACGGGACATTGATGGAGTGGTACCCCTTGTGGTTCCTGTACCTTTCCCCTTTTACATGTGGAGCCCGCAGACGAATGTGCATGCAGACGGTGACTCCCTGCACCACTGGGAATGTTGCCAACCTGGAAAAGCCACATGCCTGCTCCTCCTGCTTCTCGCTGGTTAGAGAGAGGACAATGAAGTCCCCTTTCTTGGCATACAGGGCCTCTGTCACATCCCTGATGCTGCGGTGGACGGCGAACTGGGAAATGATGGCTATATCATCTACTCCATTTGAAGAGATCCACTTCTGTAAAAGTTGAGGGCAATAGCGACCTTGATGGCAACAGGCAGCACCGCCCTCACCCTGCTGTGGGGCTCTAGGTCCTGTTGAAGGAGATGGCACAGTTCAGAGACTACCTTCCTGCTGAATCGTAGACACCTCAGACACTGCTCCTGGCTGAGGTGAAGGTAGGAGAAGTGCTCTCTGAAAACCCTAGCTGGGTAGGGCCTTCTTTGGAGACCCCCTCCTCCTTCTATCTCCATGTACAGCTTCCCATCTCTGCAGCCTGTGCTCCTTGTTCCAGTCATATTTGAGGCCTAGAGGGACTGCAACTGCAGCCCCCATAACTCCATCAGGCTTTCTGTAAAAAGGGCAGAAAATGTCTGACCTCCTTGTCAGGATGTAGCAACATTCCCTTCAAAATCCAACAAGAATACTGAGATGTGGTTGCAGGGAAACCAGGTTTGGGAATTGAATATCCAAGGGTACTCAGTATTTAGGAAGAATAGGCAGGAAGGAAAAGGAGGTGGTGTAGCTTTGTTAGTAAAGGAAGAGATCAGTGCTGTAGTGAGAAACAATATAGGCACTGGAGATCAAGGCATAGAATCAGTCTGGGTAGAAATAAGAAATGGCAAGGGAAAGAAGTCCCTGGTGGGAGTAATCTAATAGGTCCCTAAACAGTAGTTCCGCAGTGGGGCACAGTATAAACCAGGAAATACTGGGGGCTTGTAAGAAAGGTACGGCAATAATCATGGGTGATTTGAATATGCATATAGACTGGATTAATCAAATTGGCAAGGGGAGCCTCGAGGGAGAGTTAATTGAAGGTATTAGAGATTGTTTTTTGGAGCAATATGTTGTGGAACCAACCAGGGAACAGGCTATTCTAGATTTGGTATTGTGTAATGAGGTGGGATTAATTAATGATCTCATAGTTAAGGATCCTCTAGGGAAGAGTGATCATAGCATGCTAGAATTTCAAATTCAGTATGAAGGCAAGAAACTGGAATCCCACACTAGCGTTCTGGAGTTAAACAAAGGTAATTACATCGGCATGAGGACAGATTTGGCTCTCGTGGACTGGGCAGGAAGGCTAAAAGGTAGGACAGTTGATGAGCAGTGGCAGATATTTAAGGAGATATTCAATTCCTCCCAACTAAAATATATTCTAGAGAGGAAGAAAGATTGTAAGAGGGGGAAAAAACAGCCATGGCTAAGCAAGGAAGTTAAGGATAACATAAAGACAAAAACTAAGGCATACCATATTGCAAAGGCCAGTGGCAGGCTGGAAGATTGGGAAACTTTTAAAGATCAACAAAGGGTTACTAAAAAAGTAATAAAAAGAGCAAAGGTAAATTATGATAGAAAACTAGCACAAAATATAAAAATGGATAGCAAAAGCTTCTATAAGTATATAACAGGGAAGAGATTAGCTAAAGTGAATGTTGTTCCTTTGGAGGATGAGACTGGGGAGTTAATAGAACGTAGAAATGGCAGAGACACTAAATCAGTATTTTACCTCAGTTTTCACGGTGGAGGACACTAGTATCATCCCAATAGTAACAGGAAATGCAGATATTATAGAAAGAGAGGAACTTAGAAAAAGCATCATCACTAGGGAAAAGGTACTGAGCAAACTATTGCGATGACCTACATCCTGGGGTCTTAAAGGAAGTGGCAGCAGAGATAGTGGATCCATTGGTTATAATATTCCAAAATTCCCTGGATGCGGGAAAGGTTTCAGCGAATTGAAAAAAAGCTAATATAACATCCTTATTCAAAAAGGGAGGGAGGCAGAAAGTAGGAAACTATAGACCAGTTAGTTTAACATCTGTGGTTGGGAAATTGTTAGAATCCATTACTTAGGAAGTAATAACAGGACATTTAGAAAGTCAAAACTCAATCCATCAGAGTCAGCATGGTATTATGAAGGGTAAATTGTGTTTGACTAATTTGCTAGAGTTCTTCGAAGCTGTAACAAGCAAAGTGGATAATGGAGATCCTATAGATGTAGCTTATCTGGACTTCCAGAAGGCATTTGATAAGGTGCTGCACAAAAGCTTAATACACAAGGTAAGATCACATGGGGTTAGGGGCAATTTATTAGCTTGGATAGAGGATTGGCTAACCAACAGAAAACAGAGAGTAGGGATAAATGGGTCTTTTTCTGGTTGTCAAGATGTAACTAGTGGGGTGCCACAGGATTCGGTCCTTTTTCCCCAACTATTTACAATCTATATTAATGACTTGGATGCAGGGATAGAAGGTACTATAGCCAAATTTGCAGATGACACTAAAATAGGTGGGACAGTAAGTTGCAATAAATAACTAAGACATTTACAAATGGATATGGATAGTTTAGGTGAACGGGCCAAAATTTGGCAAATGGAGTTTAACGTGGATAAGTGTGAGGTTATCCATTTTGGTCAGAAGAATAGAAAGGCAAATTATTATCTAAATGGAGAGAAACTTCAAAGTGCTTTGGTGCAGAGGGATCTGGATGTCCTTGTGCATGAATCGCAGAAAGCTCGTATGCAGGTACAGCAGGTAATAAGGAAGGCAAATGGAATTTTGGCATTTATTGCTAAAGGAATAGAATATAAAAGTAGGTAAGTGTTGCTGCAACTGTACAAGGCATTAGTGAGACCACACCTGGAGTATTGCGTACAGTTTTGGTCCCCTTGCTTGAGGAGGGATGTAGTTGTATTGGAGGAGTTCAGAGGATGTTCACTTGATTGATTCCAGGGATGAGGGGTTTGTCTTATGAAGTGAGATTGAGCAGTTTAGGCCTTTACTCTATAGATTTTAGAAGAATGAGAGGAGATCTAATTGAGGTATATAAGATGATTAAGGGGATTGACAAGGTAGACATAGAGAGGATGTTTCCTCTTGTGGGGCAATCTAGAACGAGAGGTCATAGTTTTAGGATAAGGGGTAGCAGATTGAAAACAGAGATGAGGAGAAATTACTTCTCTCAAAGGGTTGTGAATTTGTGGAATTCACTACCCCAGAGTGTGGTGGATGCCGGGACATTGAGTAAATTTAAGGAGGAGTTAGACAGATTTTTCATTAGTAAAGGGTTAAAGGGTTATGGAGAATGGGCAGAAAAGTGGAGTTGAGGCTGAGATGCGATCAGCCATGATCGTATTGAATGGCGGAGCAGGCTCGAGGGGCTGAATTGCCTACTCCTGCTCCTAGTTCTTATGACCTTATGACCTAAGTCACCAAAACTCTTCTGAAAACACAACACAGGGCTTCCTCACACTTTGTAAGAGCAAAAGTAAATCAAAAGTACCTCACCTGCAAGATGAATATGGCTGTCCCTTTGAATAATGTAAGTGGGAGGGTGCCGCTCGTACAGCTGAACACATGTCAGTGATTAGAAGAGGGTGTTAGCTGGGCCTGCATGATCCAGATTGCCAGAACGTACACTAAATCAACCTGAGAGGCTCTTTATTGCCACACTTGAAGTAGTCGGAAACAGTGCACCTGCCATTATTGACAATTCCAGCTTCTGTAATGTGAATTTTTTGGCCACTAAAACTCTATTTAAAGAGACACTCAGCTACAGATTATTGGATCAAAGGGCTTGTGTGTCATTGGGCTGTTTAGATTGCCAGGAGCGTTTCCAGCTTCTATATTACTTATTTCGGAGATACTTTGACTTTCTTACCGTGACGGCACTATCTGCTAATCATGGCTACTATTATCATCAATTTTATTTGGATGGATAATTGGAAAAAAAGGAGTAGCAGCAACCAATAGAAGAATCAGCTAAACCTATTAGAAGACAGCTGGTAAGGGGTAATAAAAACAAGAAATGCTGGAAATACTCAGCAGGTCTGGCAGCATCAGTGGAGAGAGAAACAGAGTTAACATTTCGGGTCAGTGACCCTTCTTCGGAACTTCAGAAGTTGCGAAGAAGGGTCACTGACCCGAAACGTTAACTCTGCTTCTCTCTCCACAGGTGCTGCCAGACCTGCTGAGTATTTCCAGCATTTCTTGTTTTTATTTCAGATTTCCAGCATCCGCAGTATTTTGCTTTTATTATAGCTGGTAAGGGGTTATATTCAGTGTGCAGAGTGGACAGGCCAAGAGTCAGCTTCTTGGATCTATCTGAAGAGCATTGCAGCAAGAGGCTGTGCTTCACCGGGTAGCCGGTCGAAGACCTCTGCAGCCTCCTGAAACAGGAGCAGCTGCTTGCTAGACCAGCGGCTGTACTTTGCCAAAAAGTCACCAAAGTTTCAACTTTTTGGTCACTAGCTCCTTCCAGTAAGCTACAGGGGACATCACTTGCATATTCCAGTCTGTGGTGCACAACTGCATTAAGTCGGTCATCAGAGCCAATCACTACATCACTTGCCCTGGGGAGCAACCAGTTGGAGGACTGGTGATCACAGACACAGTGAGGTTACAAGCATGACCTATAGCAGTTACCTGCAGTCAGGTTTAACAGCGTGTGTGTGTGTGTGTTGGAGCCAGTGTAGACCTGTAAGTGAGAGCCACAATGTTTTTGAGCTGTGCTGGGAGATAGCAAACCCTGGAAAGGGTTCAAATATATTTCCTAGATTAAATAGAAAGCAAAAAAAAGAACTTGCATTGCGAATAGTGCCTTTAATATTAAATTAAAATATTTAAAGATTAAAATTAAGGACGGAAATCACTGACCTAAGGAGAAAAATTACTTAGCAATGAAACTCCAAGACAGAAATAAGAAATTTGCTCCACAGCCCAGCCAGTGGTCAGATTGTACAATTTCAGCATGATCCACCATTAGTATAGACATAGGAATTTATAGTGGGGAAAAAGTTGCCAAAATATCTGACAGTAGGAATTCAGGTTTTGTGGTAAGGAATTTCACACAAATGTAAGGATTTTAATATGATATGGATAGTAATCTGAAACTGGCAGAATGTCAAAAAGCACTTTGAGATTGCAAAGAAGAGAAGCAGAGACATTTATGGAGGGGGTTCTAGACAGTTGGACTGAAATAGCTGAGAGCACCACCACCAAAGGTGGGAGAAAGCAAAGGGCTTGTGTCAGAGGAATGGAACAGAAGAACATAGGAGCAGGAGTAGGCTATTCAGCCTATCGAGCCTGCCCCGCCATTCAATACAATCATGGCTGATCATCCATTTAAATGACTTTTTCCCACACTATCCCCATATCCCTTTATGACATTGGTACTTAGAAATCTGTCAATCTCTGCTTTAAATATACTCAATGACTGAGCTTCCACAGCCCTCTGGGGTTGAGAATTCCAAAGATTCACAACTCTCTGAGTGAAGAAATTTCTCTTCATCTCTGTCCTAAGTGGCTTCCCCCTTATTTTGAAGTTGTGTTCTCTGGTTCTAGACTCCCCAACCAGTGGAAGCACCTTACCTGATTCTACCCTGCCTATCCCTTGAAGTATTTTGTAGGTTTCAATGAGATCATCTCTCATTCTTTGAAATTCCAGAAAATACAGGCCCAATTTCCACAATCTCTCTTCATAGATCCTGCCATCTCAGCAACAAGTCTTGTGACCCTTCGTGACACTCTCTCTATGGCAAGTGTATCCTTCCTTGAATGAGGAGACCAAAATTGTACACAGTACTCCAGGTGCAGTCTCACCAAGGTTCTATACAATTGAAGCAAGACTTCACTACTCCTGTACTCAAATCCTCTTGCGATAAAGGCTAACATACCATTAGTCTTCCTAATAGCTTGCTGCACCTGCATGTTAGCTTTCAGTGACTTATTGACAAGGACACCCAGATCTCTTTGTACATCTACACTTTCTAATCTCTCACCATTTAAGAAATACTCTGCACATCTATTCCTCCGATGAAAGGGGATAACCTCACATTTTCCACATTATATTCCATCTGCCAAGTTCGTGCCCACTCGCCAAGTCTGTCCAAATCCCCCTGAAGCCACTTTTCATCTTCCTCACAACACATATTCCCACCTAGTTTTATGTCATCCGTGAACTTGGAAATATTATATTTGATCCCCACACCCAAATCATTGATATATATTGTGAACAGCTGAGGCCCAAGTACTGAACCTTGCGGTACCCCACTAGTCACAGCCTGCCAACGCGAGAATGATCATTTATTTCTACTCTCTGCTTTCGGTCTGTTAACCAATCCTTAATCCATGCCAGTATATTACCTCCTATCCCATGTGCTTTAATTTTGCTAATAAACCTCCTGTGGGAACTTGATCAACAGCCTTCTGAAAATCCAAGTATACTACATCCACCGGTTCCCCTTTATCAATTCTATTCGTAACATCCTCAAAAAACTCCAATAGGTTCGTCAAACATGATTTCCCATTTATAAATCCATGTTGACTATGCCCAATCAGATCATTATTATCTAATTGTTCATTTAGAATAGATTCTAGCATTTTCCCAATGACTGATGTAAGGGTGTAGTTCCCTGTGTTTTTCTCTCCCTCCCTTCTTAAAGAGTGGTGTAACATTTACTACCTTCCAATCTGCAGGAACCATTCCAGAATCTATAGAATTTTGGAAGATGATTATCAATCCATCCATTATCACCATAGCTACCTATTTCAACATTCTGGGATGTAGAATAACAGGTCCTGGAGACTTATCAACCTTCTGCTCCATTACTTTTTCCAATACAACAGTGGCGCAGTGGCTAGCATCACAGCCTCATAGCTCGAGTGACCTGCGTTCAGTTCTGGGTACTGCCTGTGCAGATTTTGCAAGTTCTCCCTGTTACTGTGTGGGTTTCCTCTAGGTGCCCTGGCTTCCTCCCACATGCCAAAGACTTGTGGGTTGATAGGTAAATTGGCCATTGTAAAAAAATTGCCCCAAGTGCAGATAGGTGGTAGGAGAATTGAGGGAAGGTGTGGATGTGAGAGGAAAAATGAGATTAATGTAGGATTAGTATAAATGGGTGGTTGATGGTTAGCATGGATTCGTTGGGCTGAAGGGCCTGTTTTGTTGCTGTATCTCTCTATGACAACCTTCCTTTTAATACTAATTTCCTTCAATTCCTCATTCTGCCTAGTCCCTTGGATCTTTAATTCTGGGAGATTTATTTTATTTTCCTCAGTGAAGACAAGCACAAATTAATCATTTAGCTTATCTACCATTTCTCTATTCCCCATTATAAGTTCTCCTGAATCGGCCTGTAATGGACCCACATTTGGCTTAGCCAAACATTTCCTTTTTATGAGCAAAATACTGAGGATGCTGGAAATCCGAAATAAAAACAAGAAATGCTGGAAATACTCAGCAGGTCTGGCAGCATCTGTGGAGAGAGAAGCAGAGTTAATGTTTCAGGTCAGTGACCCTTCTTCAGAACTGGCAAACATTAGAAATGTAGAAGGTTATAAGCAAGTAAAGCGGGGGTGGGGCAAAAGATGACAAAGGAGAAGGTGTAGATAGGACAAGGTCACAGAATAGCTGACCAGAAGGTCATGGAGCAAAGATATGTTAATGGTGTGTTGAAAGACAAAGCATTAGTACAGGAAGGGTGTTAACGGACTGGAAATTGAACAGCCACAAGTACAAACATGAAAAAAACAGTGGGTAAGCAAACTGAACAAACTAAGACGAAATAAAATAAAATAAACACAAAAAATATATATATAAAAAAAGGAAAAAGAAAAAAATAACTAAAATAAAAGTAAAGTGGGGGGCCCGTCATGCTCTGAAATTATTAAACTCAATGCTCAGTCCGGCAGGCTGTAGTGTGCCTAATCGGTAAATGAGGTGCTGTTCCTCGAGCTTGAGTTGATGTTCACTGGAACACTGCAGCAATCCCAGGACAGAGATGTGAGCATGAGGTGTTGCTATGGGTACCCGCAAGGGTCCTAGTTATGCCTGTCTTTTTGTGGGATATGCCGAACATTCCTTGTTCCAGTCCTACTCAGGCCCCCTCCCCCAAATCTTTTTCCAGTACATTGATGACTGTATCGGTGCCGTTTCCTGCTCCCGCCCCAAACTGGAAAACTTTATCAACTTTGCTTCTAATTTCCACCCTTCTCTCACCTTTACATGGTCCATCTCCAACACTTCCCTTCCTCGACCTCTCTTTCGCCATCTCTGGAGATAGGCTGTCCACTAATATCCATTATAAACCCACTGACTCCCACAGCTATCTCGACTACACTTCTTCACACCCTACCTCCTGTAAGGACTCCATTCCATTCTCCCAGTTTCTCCGTCTCCGACGCATCTGCTCTGATGATGCTACCTTCCATGACAGCGCTTCTGATATGTCTTCCTTTTTCCTCAACCGAGGATTCCCCCCACTGTGGTTGACAGGGCCCTCAACCGTGTCCAGCCCATTTCCCGCACCTCTACCCTCACCCCTTCCCCTCCCTCCCAGAAACGTGACAGGATTTCTCTTGTCCTCACTTTCCACCCCATCAGCCTTCATATTCAAAGGATCATCCTCCGCCATTTCCACCACCTCCAGCGTGATGCCACTGCCAAACGCATCTTCCCCTCCCTTCCCCTGTCAGCATTCCGAAGGGATCATTCCCTCCGTGACACCCTGGTCCACTCCTCCATTACCCCCACCACCTCATCCCCTTCCCAGGGCACCTTCCCCTGCAATCGCAGGAGGTGTAAGACCTGCCCATTTACCTCCTCTCTCCTCACTATGCCAGGCCCCAAGCACTCCTTTCAGGTGAAGCAGCGATTTAGTTGTACTTCTTTCAATGTAGTATACTGTATTCACTGCTCACAATGTGGACTCCTCTACATTGGGGAGACCAAACGCAGACTGGGTGACCGCTTTGTGGAACACCTCTGCTCAGTCTGCAAGCAGGACCCCGAGCTGCCGGTTGCTTGCCATTTCAACACTCCCCCCTGCTCTCATGCTCACATCTCTGTCCTGGGATTGCTGCAGTGTTCCAGTGAACATCAACGCAAGCTCGAGTGACAGCATCTCATTTACCGATTAGGCACACTAGAGCCTGCCGGACTGAACATTGAGTTCAATAATTTCAGAGCACGACGGGCCCCCCATTTTACTTTTATTTTTAGTTATTTTTTTCTTTTTCCTTTTTTAAAATATTTTTTTGTGTTTATTTTATTTTATTTCATCTCAGTTTGTTCAGTTTGCTTTCCCACTGTTTTTTTCATGTTTGTACTTGTGACTGTTCAATTTTCAGTCCATCAACACCCTTTCTGTACTATCTTTGGCCTCCTTATCTCGAGAGACAATGGGTAAGCGCCTGGAGGTGGTCAGTGGTTTGTGGAGCAGCGCCTGGAGTGGCTATAAAGGCCAATTCTAGAGTGACAGGCTCTTCCACAGGTGCTGCAGAAAAATTTGTTTGTCGGGGCTGTTACACAGTTGGCTCTCCCCTTGCGCTTCTGTCTTTTTTCCTGCCAACTGTGCCAGGGCGGCACAGTGGCGCAGTGGTTAGCACCGCAGCCTCACATCTCTAGCGACCCGGGTTCAATTCTGGGTACTGCCTGTGTGGTGTTTGCAAGTTCTCCCTGTGTCTGCGTGGGTTTCCTCCGGGTGCTCCGGTTTCCTCCCACATGCCAAAAGACTTGCAGGTTGATAGGTAGATTGGTCTTTATAAATTGTCCCTAGTACAGGTCGGTGGTAGGGAAATATAGGGGCAGGTGGGGATGTGGTAGGAATATGGAATTAGTGTAGGATTAGTATAAATGGGTGGTTGATGTTCGGCACAGACTCGGTGGGCCGAAGGGCCTGTTTCAGTGCTGTATCTCCAAATCTAAAAATCTAAAAATCTAAATCAACTGCTAAGTCTCTTCGACTCGCCACACTTTAGCCCCGCCTTTATGGCTGCCCGCCAGCTCTGGCGAATGCTGGCAACTGACTCCCACGACTTGTGATCAATGTCACAGGACTTCATGTCGCGTTTGCAGACGTCTTTGAAGCGGAGACATGGACGGCCGGTGGGTCTGATACCAGTGGCGAGCTCGCTGTACAATGTGTCTTTGGGGATCCTGCCATCTTCCATGTGGCTCACATGGCCAAGCCATCTCAAGCGCCGCTGACTCAGTAGTGTGTATAAGCTGGGGATGTTGGCCGCCTCGAGGATTTCTGTGTTGGAGATACGGTCCTGCCACCTGATGCCAAGTATTCTCCGGAAGCAGCAAAGATGGAATGAATTGAGACGTCGCTCTTGGCTGACATACGTTGTCCAGGCCTCGCTGCCAGAGAGCAAGGTACTGAGGACACAAGCTTGATACACTCGGTCTTTTGTGTTCCGTGTCAGTGCGCCATTTTCCCGCACTCTCTTGGCCAGTCTGGACATAGCAATGGAAGCCTTTCCCATGCGCTTGTTGATTTCTGCATCTAGAGACAGGTTACTGGTGATAGTTGAGACTAGGTGGGTGAACTCTTGAACCACTTCCAGAGCGTGGTCGCCAATATTGATGGATGGAGCATTTCTGACATCCTGTCCCATGATGTTCGTTTTCTTGAGGCTGATGGTTAGGCCAAATTCGTTGCAGGCAGCCGCAAACCTGTCGATGAGACCCTGCAGACACTCTTCAGTGTGAGATGTTAAAGCAGCATCGTCAGCAAAGAGGAGTTCCCCGATGAGGACTTTCCGTACTTTGGACTTCGCTCTTAGACGGGCAAGGTTGAACATTAGAATATTAGAACATTACAGTGCAGTACAGGCCCTTCGGCCCTCGATGTTGCCGACCTCTGAAACCATCTGACCTACACTATTCCATTTTCATCCATATGTCTATCCAATGACCACTTAAATGCCCTTAATGTTGGCGAGTCTACTACTGTTGCAGGCAGGGCGTTCCACGCCCCTACTACTCTCTGAGTAAAGAAACTACCTCTAACATCTGTCCTATATCTATCACCCCTCAACTTAAAGCTATGTCCCCTCGTGTTTGCCATCACCATCCGAGGAAAAAGACTCTCACTATCCACCCTATCTAACCCACTGATTATCTTATATGTCTCTATTAAGTCACCTCTCCTCCTCCTTCTCTCCAACGAAAACAACCTCAAGTCCCTCAGCCTTTCCTCGTAAGACCTTCCCTCCATACCAGGCAACATCCTAGTAAATCTCCTCTGCACCCTTTCCAAAGCTTCCACATCCTTCCTATAATGCGGTGACCAGAACTGCACGCAATACTCCAGGTGCGGTCTCACCAGAGTTTTGTACAGCTGCAGCATGACCTCGTGGCTCCGAAACTCGATCCCCCTACTAATAAAAGCTAACACACCATATGCCTTCTTAACAGCCCTATTAACCTGGGTAGCAACTTTCAGGGATTTATGTACCTGGACACCAAGATCTCTCTGTTCATCTACACTACCAAGAATCTTCCCATTAGCCCAGTACTCTGCATTCCTGTTACTCCTTCCAAAGTGAATCACCTCACACTTTTCCGCATTAAACTCCATTTGCCATCTCTCAGCCCAGCTCTGCAGCCTATCTATGTCCCTCTGTACCCTACAACATCCTTCGGCACTATCCACAACTCCACCGACCTTAGTGTCATCCGCAAATTTACTAACCTACCCTTCTCCACCCTCTTCCAGGTCATTTATAAAAATGACAAACAGCAGTGGCCCCAAAACAGATCCTTGCTGTACACCACTAGTAACTAAACTCCAGGATGAACATTTGCCATCAACCACCACCCTCTGTCTTCTTTCAGCTCGCCAATTTCTGATCCAAAGCTCTAAATCACCTTCAACCCCATACTTCCGTATTTTCTGCATTAGCCTACCGTGGGGAACCTTATCAAACGCCTTACTGAAATCCATATACACCACATCCACTGCTTTAGCCTCATCCACCTGTTTGGTCACCTTCTCGAACAACCTGCCCCCTGATCTTGTGTGGAGGAAAGTTCCTTCTTATGAAGACTTGAACGCAGGTGAGAGCAGCAGGGAGAAGAAAATCCCAAAAAGTGTGGGTGCAAGAACACAGCCCTGTTTCACGCCACTCAGGATAGGAAAGGGGTCTGATGAGGTGCCATTATGTTGAATTGTGCCTTTCATATTGTCATGGAATGAGGTGATGATACTTAGTAGCTTTGGTGGACATCCAATCTTTTCTAGTAGTCTGAAGAGACCAAGTCTGCTGACGAGGTCAAAGGCTTTGGTGAGATCAATGAAAGCAACGTAGAGGGGCATCTGTTGTTCACGGCATTTCTCCTGTATCTGACGAAGGGAGAACAGCATGTCAGTGGTCGATCTCTCTGCACGAAAGCCACACTGTGCCTCAGGGTAGACGCGCTCGGCCAGCTTCTGGAGCCTGTTTAAAGCGACTCGAGTAAAGACTTTCCCCACTATGCTGAGCAGGGAGATTCCACGGTAGTTGTTGCAGTCACCGCGGTCATCTTTGTTTTTATCGAGGGTGATGATATTGGCATCGCGCATGTCCTGAGGTACTGCTCCCTCGTCCCAGCACAGGCAAAGCAGTTCATGTAGTGCTGAGAGTATAGCAGGCTTGGCACTCTTGATTATTTCAGGGGTAATGCTGTCCTTCCCAGGGGCTTTTCCGCTGGCTAGAGAATCAATGGCATCACTGAATTCCGATTTTGTTGGCTGTACGTCCAGCTCATCCATGACTGGTCGAGGCTGGGCTGCATTGAGGGCAGTCTCAGTGAAAACATTCTCCCTGGAGTACAGTTCTAGGTAGTGCTCAACCCAGCGGTCCATTTGCTTGCGTTGGTCAATGATTGTGTCCCCTGATTTAGATTTGAGGGGGGCGATCTTCTTGATGGTTGGCCCAAAAGCTCTCTTAATGCCATCATACATTCCTCTGATGTTTCTGGTGTCTGAGGCCAGCTGAATATGACTGCAAAGGTGTTGCCAGTAGTCATTTGCGCAGTGCCTGGCTGTTCTTTGTGCAGTGCTTCTGGCTGCTTTAAGTGCTACGGATGTTAACTCGCTGGGGACTTTCTTGTAGTTCAACAGTGCAATGCGCTTAGCGGCTATGGCAGGTTCCAGCTCTTCAATATGAGATTGAAACCAGTCTGCATTCCTCTTCGCACGTTTGCCGTAGGTGGTCAAAGCTGACTCATAGATGGCATCTCTGATGTGGGCCCACTTGGTCTCAGCATCCCCTGTGGGAGTGTTTTGAAGGGCTGTTAGAAGTGAATTTCGAAATTTTTGTAACAGCTGTGGGTGAGAAATTCTGCTCGCGTTGATGCACGGGTGGCCCTTCTGCTTGGAATGATGCAACTTCTTTGGTCTGAGTCTAACCTTGCTGCACACCAGGGAGTGGTCGGTGTCGCAGTCCGCACTGTGGAAGCTGCATGTGATTTGAACACTGATTAAGGAGGCTCGCCTTGTGACGATGAGGTCTAGCACCCTTTCTGTACTAATTTTTTGTCTTTCAACACACTATTAACATATCTTTGCTCCATGACCTTCTGGTCAGCTATTCTGTGACCTCATCCTATCAGCACCTTCTCCTTTGTTATCTCTTGGCCCACCCCCACTTTACTTGCTTATAACCTTCTACATTTCTAATATTTGCCAGTTCTGAAGAAGGGTCACTGACCTGAAACATTAATTCTGCTTCTCTCTCCACAGATGCTTCCAGACCTGCTGAGTATTTCCAGCATTTCTTGTTTTTATTTCCTTTTTATGTACCTATAGAAGCTTTTGCAGTCCAGTTTTATGTTTTTTGCTAGTTTACATTCATATTCCATTCTCCCCTTCTTTGTCAGTTTCTTCGTCCTCCTTTGCTGTATTCTAAAACCCTCCCAATCCTCTGGTTTACTACTATTTCTGGCAACTTTATAGGTCATTTCTTTTAATCTTATACAATCCTTAACTTCCTCTGTTAGCCACAGTTGACTGACTTTCCTTTTGGGTGTTTTTGTGCCTTGAAGGAATGTATAGTTGCTGTAAACTATGTAATAATTCTTTAAAGGCTATCCATTGCCTATGTACTGTAAAACCTTTTAATGCATTTTCCCAATCAACCTCATCCAGTTTGCTCCTGATACCTTCATAATTTCCTTTGTTCAAATTTAACACCCTGGCTTCAGATTGAACTACCTCACTTTCAAACACAATGTAAAGTTCTAACATATTATGGTCACTCATCCCTAAAGGTTTCTTTACAACCTTTCTCATTACATAATACTAGATCTAAAACAGCCTGTTCTCTAGTCGGTTCATCAACATGCTGATCTAGAAAACCATCTCTAACATACACCAGAAACTAGTGCTCATTAGGTTTGCCCAGTCTGTATGCAGATTGAAGTCACCCATGATTACTGTGCTACCCACGCTACATGCTTCACTAATCTCCTGATTAATACCATATCCTACACTACCACTACTGTTTGGTGGCCTATAAATAATTCCTCCCAATGTTTTCTGCCCTTTGCTGTTTCTTAGCTCCACCCAAACAGATCCCACATTGTGTTCGTCCGATCTGAGATCCTCCCTTAGCAATGTACTGATCCCATCCCTTATTATCAGCGCAACACCACCTCCTTTTCCTTTATGCCTGTCTTTCCTAAATGTCGAATATCCTTGAATGTTCAGTTCCCAGACTTGGTCCCCCTGTAGCCACATTTCCGTAATGGCAATTAGATCATACCCATTTATCGCTATCTGTGCCATTAAATCATCTACCTTGTTGCGAATGCTGCGTGCATTCAGGAAGAGTGCCCTTAACTTTGTCTTTTTGATATTATTCTGCATTCTAAGCCTAGTTGATGCTCGCCTTTGTTTCACCTGCTTTCTAATTTTGCTTGCCACTTTTTTACTTCCTGTTACCAGCTTTACTTCCTTCCAATTTGAGCTATTCCTCAGGTTCCCATCCCCCTTCCAAGCTAGTTTAAATCCTCCCCAATAGCACTAGCAAATCTCCCTGCGAGAACTTGTTTAAAGGTTGGAATAAAACTTAACTTCGCTTAACTTAAGGAGCAATTTTTAGCTAATTGCTAAAGTGAAGAAAACACTAGACTTCAAATAGAAATTAATCCTTAAAATTCCTTATCACCAGACTCACCAGCTCTCAGTGCAGACACTCTGAGATTGTTCCTCTGAATTAATTGAAGGGGATTATAGTGATAAAGATGAATCCAGAAATAGGATAGGATGAGCCATCAATAGATTTAAAGACAAAGATAAGGATTTTAAAGTTTGATGCATTGAAAGACAAGGAGTTATTGTAGGTCGGTGAGAATGGGAATGATGGATGCGCAGGAATTAAGTAAGATAGTTTTTTGAACTTTAAAGTTTATGGAGGGTAGATGGTCGGCCAGCAAGGAGGTCATTGTAGCGGCCTAGTCTGCAGGTGGTAATGCACTGTAGTGCCATTGATGCAAGGATTGAGGGCAGGCAAGGCAGGCAACCATGTGGAGGTGAAAGATGAATATATGGACTTTTGTGTGTAAAGATAAGCTTAGAGTTGACCAAAACACCAAGACTACAAATGGTGTGGTTCACTCAAAAAGAGTGACCCAGGAGGGGGATGAGGTAACTTGCAGGAGCCAGAGATAATTTCGTTATTCCTGATATTAAGCTGGAGGAAGTTATGAATTAGCCAAGGCTTGATTTTAGATAAGAAATCTGGCAGCACAGTGGCAGTGCAGGAGTCAAACAGCAGGAGAGGTAGCATTGGATATCATCAGCATATATATGGAAGCTGGTCTGCTACCTAAATCTGATGACACTGGGGGGCAGCATGTAAATAATGAAGAGGAGAGGACGTAGGATAAATCATTGGGAGCTGGAGGTGATGGTGTGGTAAAAGAAAGATAAGCTATTGCTGGAAATGTGTTTGGATAGATAAGAATGGAACCATGTAAGAACAGGCCCACAGAGCTTGGCAACAGAGAAGAGACATTGAAGGACAATGGCATGGCCAAATAGGTCAAGTGCTGTGGAAATGTCAAAGACATGGAGGGACAATTCATCACAGTCACAGTCAAAGAGGATATCATTCCTGACAAACTCTAGAAAAGATGCAGTGAAGAGTAGATTTGTAAAGGGTAAGTCATGTCTGACAAAGTTGATTGACTTTTTGAAGAGGTGATTAAAGTAGGGCACAGGGGAATGTCTATGGATGTTACTTACATGGATTTCCATAAGGCATTTGACAAAGTCCATCAGAGACTCTTAACTAAAGTTAAAGAATTGAAGGCAAATTATTGACCTGTTTGGGAAATTGACTGAATTTTTTTTTTATTTGTTCATGGAATGCAGGAGTCACTGGCTAGGCCAGCACTTATTGCCATCCCTAATTGCCCTTGAGAAGCTGGTGGTGAGCTGCCTTCTTGAACCGCTGCAGTCCTTGGGGTGTAAATATACCTACAGTGCTGTTATGAAGGGAGTTCCAGGATTTTGACCCAGCGGCAGTGAAGGAACTGCGATATAGTTCCAAGTCAGGAAAATGTGTGGCTTGGTGGAGAACTTGCAGGTGGTGGTGTTCCCATGCATCTGCTGCCCTTGTCCTTCTAGATGGTTGAGGTCGCGGGTTTGGAAGGTGCTGTAGAAGGAGTCTTGATGAGTTGCTGCAATGCATCTTGTAGATGGTATACATTGCTGCCACTGTGTGTTGGTGATGAAGGTGGTGGATGAGGTGCCAAACAAGTGGGCGGCTTTGTTCTGGAAGGTGTCGAGCTTCTTGAGTGTGGTTGGAGCTGCAATCATCCAGGTAAGTGGAGAGTATTCCATCACACTCCTGACCTGTGCCTTGTAGATAGTTGACAGGCTTTGGGGAGTCAGGTGGTGAGTTACTCGCTGCAGAATTCCCAACCTCTGGCCTGCTGTTGTAGCCACAGTATTTATGTGGCAGATCCAGTTCAGAATGGCAGAAGGCAAAGAGTAGGGGAAAATGGATAGGCACTCTAATTGGCAGGCTGGAACTTGTGGTGTCCTGCAAGGATCTGTGATGAGGCTTTAACTGTACACCATATTTATGAATGGCTTAGATGACACAAAGACAGGGGGCATTTTAAGCAGTGTGGAGGGAAGCATAAAATTGCAAAAAAAGTTAAGTGAATGGACAAAACTGTGGCAAATAGATTTCAATGTAGGCAAATGTGAGATCATCCATTTTGGACCTAAAAAGGATAGAACTTTATAAGTGGTGAAAAGCTGGAACCATTGCAGATCCAAAGAGTGTTGAAGGTCCAGGTACATAGATCATGAAAATATCGTGAACAGATACAGAAAATAATCAGAAAGGCTAATGGAATGCTGTCCTTTAAATTTAAAGGAATAGAATACAAGGGGATAGAAGTCATACTTCAGCTATACAAAGTCCACTGCTGGAGTACTGTGAGCAGTTCTGGGCACCACACCCTAAGAAGGATATATTGGCCTTGGAGGGAGTGCAGCAGCGGTTTACCAGAATGATACCTGGATTCAAAGGGTTAAATTACAAGGAGAGATTACAGAAACTAGGGTTGTAGTCCCTTGAATTTAGAAGATTAAGGGATAATTTGATCAAAGTTTTCAAAATATTAAGAGGAACAGACAGGGTAAATAGAAAGAAACTTTTTCCGCTGGTTTGGGAGTCTAGGACAAGGATGCATTGTCTAAAAATTAGAGCCAGACGTTTCCAGAGTGAAACTAGAAAACACTTCTACACACAAAGGGTAGTAGAAGTCTGGAATTCTCTTCCACAAACAGCAATTGATAGTAGATCAATTCTTAATTTTAAATCTGCGATTGATAGATTTCTGTTAACCAAAGGTATTAAAATATATGGGGCAATCGTGAGTATACGAACATGCAAACATATGAATTAGGAGCAGGAGTAGACAACTCAGCCCTTTGAGCCTGCTCCACATTCAATAAGTTCATGGCTGAACTGATTACTCCACATTTCCACCTACCCCCGATTACCTTCCATCTCCTTGCTTATCAAGAATCTATCTACCTCTGCTTCAAAAATATTCAAAGGCTCTGCTTCCACCACCTTTTGAGGAAGAGAATTCCAAAGACTCACGACTCCCTGATAGAAAACATTTCTCCTCATCTCTGTCTTAAATGGGCGACCTCTTATTTTTAAACAGTGAACCCTAGTTCTAGATTCGCCCACAAGGGGAAACATCTTTTCCACATCCACCCTGTCAAGACCCCTCAGGATCTTATATGTTTCAATCAAGTCGCCTTTTACTCTTCTAAATTCCAGCAGATACAAGCCTAGCCTGTCCAATCTTTCCTCATAAGACAGCCCGCACATTCCAAGTATTAATCTAGTAAACCTTCTCTGTACTGCCTCCAATGCATTTACATCCTTCCTTAAATAAGGAGACCAGTACTGTACTCAGTACTCCAGATGTGGTCTCACCAATGCCCTGTATAGCTGAAGCATAACCTCCCTACTTATGTATTCAATTCCCCTCGCAATAAACGATAACATTCTATTAGCTTTCTTAATTATGTGCTGTACCTGCATACTAACCTTTTGCGATTCATGTATTAGGACACCCAGATCCTTCTGCATCTCAGAGCTCTGCAATCTCTCACCATTTAGATAATATGCTTCTTTTTTATGCTTCCTGCCAAAGTGGACAATTTCACACTTTCCCACATTATACTCAATTTGCCAGATCTTTGCCCATTCACTTAACCTACCTTTATCCCTTTGCGGCTTCCTTATGTCCTCTTCACAAGTTACTTTTCGACCTATCTTTGTGTCATCAGAAAATTTAGCAACCATACATTTGGTCCCTTCATCTAAGTCATTTATATAAAATGTAAAATGTTGAGGCCCCAGCACCGATCCCTGTGGCACACATTTAAAGAACAGCAGAGAATGACTAAAAGGTGAATCAGGAGAAAGAAATTAAAGTACAAGAGGAAGCCAGTTAGAAATGTAAAAACAGATAGCAAGAGTTTCTACAGATATTTAAAAAGGAAAAGTGCAAGTAAGGTGAGTGTTGGTCCTCTAGAGAGTGAGAATGGGGAGCTAATCGTAGATAATATGGAAATGGTGGATGAAATGAACAAATATTTTGCTTCTGTCGCCACTATAGAGGATACAAAAACATTCCAGTAATAGCTGTAAATCAGGAAGTAGAAGGAAGAGAGGAACTTGGTGAAATTACAATCACCAGAGAAATGGTGCTGAGCAAACTGATGGAGTTGCAGGCTGACAAGTCCACGGGTCCTGATGGGCTTCATCCTAAGGTCTTAAAAGAGGTGGCTAATGAGGTAGCAGATGAGTTGGTGTTAATTTTTCAAAATTTGCTGAATTCTGGAAAGGTTCCATCAGACTGGAAAGTAGCAAATATAACCTCTCTATTCAAGAAGTGGGGGGGAGACAAAAAATAGGTAACTATAGGCCAGTTAGTTTGACATCTGTCATGGGGAAGGTGTTAGAATCGATCATTAAGAAGGCTATAGCTGGGCACTTAGAAAAACTCAAGGTAATCGGCAATAGTCAGCATGGTTTTGTGAAAGGGAAATCATGTTTAACCAATTTATTGGAGTTCTTTGAAGGAGTAACATGTGCCATGGATAAAGGGGAGCCAGCTGACGTACTGTACTTGGATTTCCAGAAATATTTGACAAGGTGCCACACAAAAGGTAATTGCGCAAAGTAGGAGCTCATGGTGTAGGAGGTAACATATGAGCATGGATAGAAGATTGGCTGGCTGGCAGAAAACAGAGTATTTATATCACAATAAATTTAAAAAAATATATATTTATATAAACAATTTATATCAATGACTTAGATGAGGGGAGCGATGGCTTGGTAGCTAAATTTGCAGATAACACAAACATAGGTTGGAAGGTGTGTTGTGAAGAGGACATAAGGAGGTTGCGACCAATATAGTCAGGTTGACTGAGTGGGCAAAAATCTGGCAGATGGAGTATAATGTGGGAAAATGTGAAGTTGTTCACTTTGGCAGGAAGAATAAAAAAGCAGAGTATTACTTAAACGGAGAACTGCAGAATTCCGAGGTGCAGAGGGATCTAGGTGTTCTACTGCATGAGTCACAAAAAGTATGTGTGCAGGTACAGCAAGTCATGAAGAAGGCTAATGGAATGATATCCTTCATTGCGAGAGGAATTGAAAATAAAAGTAAGGATGTCATGCTTCAGTTATACAAGGCATTGGTGAAACCACATCTCTAATACTGTTTGCAGTTTTGGTCTCCTTATTTAAGGAAGGATGTAAATGCATTGGAGGCGGTTCAGTGGAGGTTTACTAGATTGATAGCTGGAATGAGTGGGTTGTCTTATGAGGAAAGGTTGGACAGACTGGGCTTATTTTCACTGGAGTTTAGAAGAGTGAGAAGAGACTTGATTGAAGTATATAAGGTCCTGAACAGTCTTGACAAGGTGGATGTGGAAAGGATGTTTCCCCTTGTGGATAAGTCCAGAACTAGGGGGCAGTATTTTAAAATTAGGGGTTACCCACTTAGGACAGAGATGAGGAGAAATGTTTTCTCTCAGAGGGTTGAGCAACTTTGGAACTCGCTGGCTCAGAAGGTGGTGGAGGCGGGGTCATTGAATATTTTAAGGTGGAGGTAGATAGATTCTTATTAGGCAAGGGAATCAAAGATTATCGGGGGTAGATGGGAGTGTGGAATTCGAGACACAAACAGATCAGCCATGATCTTATTGAATGACAGAGCAGGCTAGAAGGGCCGAAAGCCTACTTCTGCTCCTAATTCGTATGTTCCTATGTTCATATCAAGGCCAACATGCTATTTGCCTTCCTAAGTGCTTGCTGTACCTGCATTCTAACTTCCAGTGTTCCTTGTACGAGTACACCCAAGTCCCTCTGAACATCAGCATTCAGAAGTTTCGCACCTTTTAAAAAATATTCTGCTTTTCTATTCTTACTACCGAAGTGAATAACCTCACACTTCCCTATATTATACTCCAACTGCCACCTTGTGCCCCATTCAATTAACCTGTCTATATCTCTTTGCAGCCTCACAGCTTGCATTCCCACCCAGCTTTGTATCATCAAAAAACTTCGATACATTATTCTCAGTCTCTTTGTCGAAGTTATTAATATAGACTGTAAATAGCTGAGGCCCCAGCACTGATCCCTGCAGCACTCCACTATTTACTGCCTGCCAACTTGAAAATGCCCCATTTATGCCTACTCTTTGCTTCCTGTCCGTTAACCAATCCTCTATCCATGCTAATATAATACCCCCACCTCCATGATCCCTTATCTTGCATATTAAGCTTTTGTGTGGCCCCTTATTGAATGCCTTTTGGGAATGCAATTATACTTCATCTACTGGTTCCCCATTATCTAGCATATTAGTTACATCCTCAAAAAACTCTAACAAATCTTTCAAACGTGATTACCCTTTTGTAAAACCATGTTGAATTTGATCATACAATAATTTTCTAAATGAATTGTTAAGACTTCCATAAGAATAGATTTCCAGCATTTTCCTGATGACCGATGTCAGGCGAACTGGCCTATAGTTCCCTGTTTTCTTTCTTCCTCCTTTCTTGAATAGTACTGAAAAATTTGCATAACTTCCAATCTGCTGGGACTATTCTAGAATCTCGGGAATTTTAGAAAATCATAACCAGAGCATCCACTATCTCTGCAGCTACATCTTTTAGAATGCTGGGATGTAGGCCATCAGGTCCTGAGGATTTGCCGGTCTTTAGTCCCTTACGTTTCTCCAATACTTT
Source organism: Heterodontus francisci (assembly GCF_036365525.1). Classification (NCBI taxonomy): domain Eukaryota; kingdom Metazoa; phylum Chordata; class Chondrichthyes; order Heterodontiformes; family Heterodontidae; genus Heterodontus; species Heterodontus francisci. The sequence goes on along the minus strand of NC_090371.1, from coordinate 78,724,437 downwards.
TTCTCTGCTGATATTAATTATCTTAATTTCTTCATTCTTATTAGCCCTTTGGTGAAGACAGACACAAAGGGCAGGAATTTATCCCGCCCTTGGAGACACAAACGGTGCCAGGGGGGCAAACAAAATGGCAAGGGGTGCCGCGCCCTACATTACCCTGGTCCTCTGCCATTTTGTCCTCAGTGGGGAAGGACGAGGAAGGCCTTCCCACCCCAGGCCAATTGAGGCCTATAATTGGCCAATTTATGGCTACTTGAGGGCCTCTTCCTACGTCCACTCCAATTTTGTGAAAGACGGATGGGCCTGCCGCTATGTGCAGACACCGCCAGGTGAGATCTGGCAGGCTCCTAGCGGGGTCAGAGTTTCCCTCTTTTAGGGGCAATCCATGGTCTGCGGAGGGCCCCCCAGCAGCAATGGTTGTACCTCCCCAAGCAAGACCCACCCACTCACCAACTAACACCCCTCACTCTGTAACTGGGGCCTGTCTGACTGGCCCTGGCAATCCCGACCCCACTCACCTCAGTCCAGGGGTCTCCTTCATCTATGGCACTGCAGGCCTCCTACCTGCAGTGGCTGCCGCTCCCTATGGCATTGTCGGTACTGCAGAGCTGCAGGCCCTCTAAGTGCCCGGCAACTCTAAGGTGGGAGCCCCTCCCTTAAAGGGGCAACATCCCCAATGGCAGGTAGTTAATTGGCTACCTGCTGTTAAATTGCAATGAGGGTCCAACAGAGGGCCGAGGTGGGTTGTTCCCCGGTCTTCCAGCCTGCCGCTGGGACTTTAGTCGCTGGAATAAAATCCTGCACAAAATATTTTTTCAACATCTCTGCCATTTTCTCATTCCCCATTATAATTTCTCCAGTCTCTGCCTCGAAGGGACCAACGCTTACTTGAGCGACAAAAACAGAAACATTCGAAATACTCAGCAGAGCAGGCAGCATCTCTAGAGAGAAAAACAGAGTAAATGTTTCAGGTCTGTGACCTTTTATCATAGAGTCATAAAGTCATACAGCACAGAAACAGGCCCTTCGGCCCATCGTGTCTGTGCTGGCCATCAAGCACCTACCTATTCTAATCCCATTTTCCAGCACTTGGCCCGTAGACCTGTATGCTATGGCGTTCCTGCCTCTACCACATCTTCAGGCAGTGCGTTCCAGATACCAACCAGACTCAAATCCTCTCTAAACCTCCTGCCCCTTACTTTTAATCTATGACCCCTGGTTATTGACCCCTCCGCTAAGGGAAAAAGTTTCTTTCTATCTATCTTATCAATGCCCCTCATAATTTTGTATACCTCAATCATGTCCCCCCTCAGCCTTCTCTGCTCTAAGGAAAACAACCCTAGCCTATCCAGTCTCTCTTCATTGCTGAAATGCTCCAGTTCAGGCAACATCCTGGTGAATCTCCTCTGCATCCTCTCCAGTGCAATCACATCCTTCCTATAGTGTGATGCCCGGTACTCCAGCTGTGGCCTAACTAGTGTTTCATACAGCTCCATCACAACCTCCCTGCTCTTATATTCTATGCCTCGGCTAATAAAGGCAAGTATCCCATATGCCTTCCTAACCACCTTATCTACCTGTGCTGCTGCCTTCAGTGATCTCTGACCTTCTGTACTTCCTCGGGTCCTACCATCCATTGTATATTCCCTTGCCTTGTTAGTCCTCCCAAAATGCATCACCTCACACTTCTCAGGATTACATTCCATTTGCCACTGCTCCGCCCATCTTACCAGCCCATCTATATCGCCCTGCAATCTAAGGCTTTCCTCCTCACTATTTACGACACCACCAATTTTCGTGTCATCTGCAAACTTACTGATCATACCTCCTACATTCATGTCTAAATCACTAATGTACACTACTAACAGCAAGGGTCCCAGCACCGATCCCTGCGGTACACCACAGGCTTCCATTTGCAGAAACAACCCTCGACCATCACCCTCTGCCTTCTGCCACTGAACCAATTTTGGATCCAATTTGCCAAATTGCCATTGATCCCATGGGCTCTTACCTTCTTAACCAATCTCCCATGCGGGACCTTATCAAAAGCCTTACCGAAGGCCATGTAGACTACATCAACTGTTTTACCCTCATCTACCCATCTAGTCATCACCTCGAAAAATTCAATCAAGTTAGTTAGACACGATCTCCCCCTGACAAAGCCATACTGACAATTCCTGATTAATCCCTGCCTCTCCAAGTGGAGATTAATCCTGTCCCTCAGAATGTTTTCCAATAGTTTCCCAACCACTGATGTTAGACTCACCGGCCTTTAATTACCTGCTTTATCCTTGCTACCCTTCTTGAATAATGGTACCACATTCGCTGTCCTCCAATCCTCTGATACCTCTCCTGTCGCCAGAGGCGATTTGAAAATTTGTGTCAGAACCCCTGCTATCTCCTCCCTTACCTCACATAACAGCCTGGGATACATCTCATCTGGGCCTGGGGATTTATCCACTTTTAAGCCCGCTAAAACAGCTAACACTTCCTCCCTTTCAATACTAATATGTTCAAGTATATCACAAACCCCCTCCTAGATCTCTATATCGTCCTTCTCCCTAGTGAACACAGATGAAAAGTAATTATTTAAAACCTCACCTATGTCCCCCGGCTCCACACACAGATTGCCACTTTGGTCCCTAATGGGCCTTACTCTTTCCCTGTTTATCCTCTCGCCCTTAATATACTTATAAAATGCCTTAGGATTTTCCTTTATCTTGCTTGCCAGTGTTTTTTCATGTCCCCTCTTCGCTCTCCTCATTACTTTTTAAGGACCCCCCTACGCTTTCTATACTCTTGTCATGCCTCCACTGTTTTCACCACTCTGAATCTGCCATAAGCCTCCTTTTTTTCCTGATCTAATCCTCTATATCCCTTGACATCCAGGGTTCCCTGGACTTGTTGGTTCTTTTTTTTTGCCTTGGAGGAGATGCCGGTGTTGAGGTGAACCTGCTTCATCACTTTGTAGATGGAGATGGAGTAACTTTCTTTCCTGGATCTTTTCCGCTTATTGCCACTCTTCATTGGTGGCTTTTTCAGAGCTTTCTTGGTGCACTTCTTGGAAAGTGCTACTGTTTTCTTCTCATCAACCATGGTCACGATCAACTTCAGACACAGAATCACATCAGATCACAGATCAGGTCACAGATCTGAAATGTTGGCCGGAATTTTATGCCCTCCCAGGAGCGGGCTGGAGGCAGGTGGGGGGGATGTAAATTTGAGTGGGAGGTGGGGTATTCCGTTCCTGCTGCCATTTTACCAGCAGTGGGGGAGGTTGAAAACGGCCCGCCTGCCCCAGACCAATTACTTGCCATTTAAGGGCCTCCTCCCGTCGCCACTGGGATTTTACCAATGGCAGCTGGGAACTTCAGCATCTGTGGCAGCCATATGACTCCAACCAGCTGAGAGTTTTCCCCCTGATTTCCAATGACTCCAGTTTTGCTTGATGCCACACTCGGTCAAATGCTGCCTTGATGCCAAGGGCATCTCCTCACCTCTGGAGTTCAGCTCTTTTGTCCATGTTTGGACAAAGGCTGTAATACGGTCAGGAGCTGAATGGCCCTGGTCGAATACAAATTTAGCATCAATGAGCAGGTTATTGCTGAGCAAGTGCTGCTTGATAGCACTGTTTACAACCCCTTCCATCACTTTGCTGGTGATCGAGAGTAGACTGATAGGGTAGTAATTGGCCGGGTTGGATTTTTCCTTCTTTTTGTGGACAGGACATATGTGGGCAATTTTCCATGTTGCCGGGTAGATGCCAGTTTGGTAACTGTACTGGAACAGCATGGCAAGGGTCACAGCTAGTGCTGGAGCGCAGGTCTTCAGTACTATAGCCAGAATGTTGTCAGGGCCTGTAGTCTTTGCAGTATCCTTCACCTGAACCTTCCCCTACCTCCCACACTCCACCATTAGTTTAAAGCCCTATCCAAAGCTCCAGTTATTTGATTTGCCAGGACACTGATCCCAGCCTGGTTTAAGTGCAACCCATCCCAACAGTACAGCTCTCTCTTTCCTGAATACTGATGCAGGTGTTCCATGAATTGAAACCCTTCCTCCCACACCACTCATTCAGCCACATGTTTAATTCACTAGTCTGTTTGACCCTATGCCAATTGGCACTTAGCTCAGATAACAATCTAGAGATTATTATCTTTGAGGTCCTGTGTTTTAATTTGGACCCTAACTCCTCAAACCCCCTCAGCAAAACATCATTCCTAGTTCTACTTGTGTCATTGGTTCCTACGTGGACCATGATAACTGGATCCTCCTCCTCCCACTCCAAGTTTTTCCTTAACCCTGGCACCAGGGAGGCAACACAACCTTCAGAATTCCCGGGCTGTCCATAAGGCAGAAAGCGATAGGAAATGCACTGGTTGTGCTGCTATGAAGAAGATAATCAGCGAAAAGGAGGATCGGCAGAGCCAAAGATATTGATAAAGTTATGTCTGCTTACATTCAAGTGGTTGAAATCTGTAGCAGCCATCAGCCAGTTGAGAAGCAAGATCTAGTTCAGATTCAATAAGAAAGAAAAGATGGATCCAGGAGCCATGAGAGAAGCATAGCATCAGCCAAAGTGCCCCCAGAGTTTGATCTAGCAAGTCTTTGGGTAAAAGAGAATCAACCGAAAGTCAGCAGAAGGTGATACAACTGTCCACCAGTGATAGAGAACTGGTTTCAGGTGGTAATGATGAAGCAGTGGAGATTTATTCATCGGACCTGCAAAGTATTGTAATACTGTGGAAAAACAGTGAACACAATGGTACTGGAAAAGGGTGAAGATTGATCCAGAGACCAGTAAAGATGAAAAAAAGTCCAAGGCATCAGTTGTAGAATATCATGGAAACCAACAGACCAAGGGCTGAATTTTACAGACCCACCACCCCCGCAACTGACGTCATGTTTCCTGGTGGTGGTGGAGGGCTGAAAAATGCCTCCGGGAGCTCTTACCTTCCGGGAGCGGAGCAGAGAGGATCGGAGCGGACCTGTGGGGAGAACGCCGAGAGCGGAGCCTATAAATCGACACCGAGGATCCATGCCCAGTCTCTTACCTTCCGGGAGCGGAGCGGAGAGGAACGGAGCGGACCTGTGGGGAGAACGCCGAGAGTGGAGCCTATAAATCGACCCGAGGATCGAGGCCCAGTCTCTTACCTTCTGAGAGCAGAGAGGAGCTCTTCCAGCACGCCAGAGTTTTGAAAAAAAAAAGCCAACAGTGATGTCAGAGGGGAGCTGCAAGGTGATTGGTTGGGAGAAGACTCGGAGGGCGGAGTACCGGAGCGGTAATTATAACTTAGCTTGGGTGGAAAAAAAAGAAAAAAAACTGAAACATGACATCACAGGAAAGCTGTGACCTGATTGGCTGGTAGGGAATCTGCACTGAATTTGAAAATAAAACATTGATAAACTAATTAACCCTAATTAACTAATTAATTAATAAGTAGAGGAGTAACTAAACCGGAGGGAGGAGATTACTGTATTTAGCATTTAATATTTACAGCAGAAATCTAGCGCAAGGGACCATATAGTTAATAGTAACTTAATTTAGTAAGGATTTAATAAGTATTTATTTTAAATTAATTTATTAATTAGTGCTAGAGATGTCAGTTAGAGGAGTAAAGTGCTTCACCTGTGAGATATGGGAGGTCCGTGATGCTTCCAGCGTTCCGGACGACTCCATCTGCAGGAAGTGTACCCAGTTGCAGCTCCTCACAGACCGCATGGATCAGTTGGAGCAGCAATTGGATGCACTTAGGAGCATGCAAGTGGCGGAAAGCAACATAGACAGGAGTTTTAGAGACGTGGTTACACCCAAGGTGCAGGCAGACAGATGGGTGACTGCTAGAAGGGGCAGGCAGTCAGTGCAGGAATCCCCTCTGGCTGTCCCCCTCTCTAACAAGTATACCGTTTTGGATACTGTTGGGGGGGATGGCCTATCAAGGGAAAACAACAGCAGCAGCCAGAGCAGTGGTACCACGGTTGGCTCTGTTGCTCAGCAGGGAGGGACAAAGTGCAGAAGAGCAATAGTTATAGGGGACTCTATAGTCAGGGGCACAGATAGGCGCTTCTGTGGACGTGAAAGAAACTCCAGGACGGTATGTTGCCTCCCTGGTGCCAGGGTCAAGGATGTCTCTGAACGGGCAGGGGGCATTCTGAAGGGGGAGGGTGAACAGCCAGAGTTTTGGGTACACATTTTTACTAACGACATAGGCAGGAAGAGTTACGAGGTCCTGCAGGGGGAGTTCAGGGAGTTAGGTAGTAAGTTAAAAAACAGGACCTCTAGGGTTGTAAATCTTGGGATTACTCCCTGTGCCACGTGCCAGCAAAGCTAGAAATAGGAAGATAGTGCAGCTAAACACGTGGTTAAACAGCTGGTGTAGGACGGAGGGTTTCAGATATCTGGATCATTGGGATCTCTTCCGGAACAGGTGGGACCTGTACAAGAAGGATGGGTTGCATCTAAACTGGAGGGGCACAAATATCCTGGTTGCGAGGTTTGCTAGCGTCACTCGGGAGGGTTTAAACTAGTGTGGCAGGGGGGTGGGAACCAGAGCAGTAGGTCAGCAGGTGAAATAACTGAAGGGGAACTAGTAAATAAGGCCAGTAAGACTAAGAGGAAGAGCAGGCAGGGAGATGTTGCTGAGCACAGCGGGACTGGTGGTCTGAAGTGCATTTGTTTCAATGCGAGAAGTATAACAGGTAAGGCAGATGAACTTAGAGCTTGGATTAGTACTTGGAACTATGATGTTGTTGCTATTACAGAGACGATGTTGAGGGAAGGACAGGATTGGCAGCTAAACGTTGCGGGATTTAGATGTTTCAGGCGGGATAGAGGGGGATGTAAAAGGGGTGGGGGAGTTGCATTACTGGTTAAGGAGAATATTACAGCTGTACTGCGGGAGGACACCTCGGAGGGATCATGCAGTGAGACATTATGGGTAGAGCTCAGGAATAGGAAGGGTGCAGTCACGATGTTGGGGGTTTACTACAGGCCTCCCAATAGCCAGCGGCAGATAGAGGAGCAGATATGTAGACAGATTTTGTAAAGATGTAAAAGCAAAGGGGTTGTTGTGGTGGGTGATTTTAACTTCCCCTATATTGACTGGGACTCAGTTAGTGCTAGGGGCTTGGATGGGACAGAATTTGTAAGGAGCATCCAGGAGGGCTTCTTGAAACAATATGAAAGTAGTCCAACTAGGGATGGGGCCGTACTGGACCTGGTATTGGGGAATGAGACCGGCCAGATGGTCGAAGTTTAAGTAGGGGAGCATTTCAGGAACAGTGACCACAATTCTGTAAGTTTTAAGGTACTTGTGGAGAAGGATAAGAGTAGTCCTTGGGTGAAAGTGTTAACTTGGGGGAAGGCATAATTATAATAATATTAGGCAGGAACTGAAGAATTTAGATTGGGGGCAGCTGTTTGAGGGTAAATCAACATCTGATATGTGGGAGTCTTTCAAATGTCAGTTGATTAGAATCCAGGACCGACATGTTCCTGTGAGGATGAAGGATAAGTTTGGCAAGTTTTGGGAACCTTGGATAACGCAGGATATTGTGAGCCTTGTCAAAAAGAAAAAGGAAGCATTCGTAAGGCCTAGAAGTCTGGGAATAGACAAAGCCCTTGAGGAATATAAAGAAAGTAGGAAGGAACTTAAGCAAGGAGTCAGGAGGGCTAAAAGGGGTCATGAAAAGTCATTGGCAAACAGGATTAAGGAGAATCCCAAGGCTTTTTATACGTATATAAAGAGCAAGAGGGTAACTAGGGAAAGGGTTGGCCCACTCAAAGACAGAGGAGGGAATCTATGCGTTGAGCCAGAGGAAATGGACGAGGTACTAAATGAATACTTTGCATCTGTATTCACCAAAGAGAAGGACTTGGTGGATGATGAGTCTCGGGAAGGGTGTGTAGATAGTCTGGGTCATGTCGATATCAAAAAAGAGGTGTTGGACATCTTGAAAAACATTAAGGTAGATAAGTCCCCAGGGCCTGATGGGAACTACCCCAGAATACTGAGGGAGGCAAGGGAGGAAATTGCTGGGGCCTTGACAGAAATCTTTGTATCTTCATTGGCTACAGATGAGGTCCCAGAGGACTGGAGAATAGCCAATGTTGTTCCTTTGTTCAAGAAGGGTGGCAAGCATAATCCAGGAAATTACAGGCCGGTGAGCCTTACGTCAGTGGTAGGGAAATTATTGGAGAGGATTCTTCGGGACAGGATTTACTCCCATTTGGAAACAAATGAACTTATTAGCAAGAGGCAGCATGGTTTTGTGAAGGGGAGGTCGTGTCTCACTAACTTGATCAAGTTTTTTGAGGAAGTGACGAAGATGATTGATGAAGGAAGGGCAGTGGATGTTATCTATATGGACTTCAGTACAGCCTTTGACAAGGTCCCACATGGCAGACTGGTACAAAAGGTGAAGTCACACGGGATCAAGGGTGAGCTGGCAAGATGGACACAGAACTGGCTCGGTCATAGAAGACAGAGGGTAGCAGTGGAAGGATGCTTTTCTGAATGGAGGGCTGTGACTAGTGGTGGTCCGCAGGGATCAGTGCTGGGACCTTTGCTCTTTGTAGTATATATAAATGATTTGGAGGAAAATGTAGCTGGTCTGATTAGTAAGTTTGCGGACGACACAAAGGTTGGTGGAGTTGCGGATAGTGATGAGGATTGTCAGAGGATACAGCAGGATATAGATCAGCGGAGAAATGGCAGATGGAGTTTAATCCGGACAAATGTGAAGATCTAATGTGGAAGGTCTAATACAGGTGGGAAGTATACAGTAAATGGCAGAACCCTTAGGAGTATTGACAGGCAGAGAGATCTGGGCGTACAAGTCCACAGATCACTGAAAGTGGCAACGCAGGTGGATAAGGTAGTGAAGAAGGCACGGCATGCTTGCCTTCATCGGTCGGGGCATTGAGTATAAAAATTGGCAAGTCATGCTACAGCTGTACAGAACCTTAGTTAGGCCACACTTGGAATATTGTGTACAATTCTGGTCGCCACACTACCAGAAGGATGTGGAGGCTTTGGAGAGGATACAGAAGAGGTTTACCAGGATGTTGCCTGGTCTGGAGGGTATTAGCTATGAGAAGAGGTTGGATAAACTCGGATTGTTTTCACTGGAATGACGGAGGTGGAGGGGTGACATGATAGAGGTTTACAAAGTTATGAGTGGCATGGACAGAGTGGATAGTCAGAAGCTTTTTCCCAGGGTGGAAGAGTCAGTTACTAGGGGACATAGGTTTAAGGTGCGTGGGGCAAAGTTTAGAGGGGATGTCCGAGGCAAGTTTTTTACACAGAGGGTGGTGAGTGCCTGGAACTTGCTGCCGGGGGAGGTGGTGGAAGCAGGTACGATAGCGACATTTAAAAGGCATCTTGACAAATACATGAATAGGATGGGAATAGAGGGATACAGACCCAGAAAGTGCAGAAGGTTTTAGTTTAGACAGGCATGATGATCGGCGCAGGCTTAGAGGGCTGAATGGCCTGTTCCTGTGCTGTACTGTTCTTTGTTCTTTGCTCTTTGAGAGGCCCACCTTGTCGCTGGGACGGCCCAGCCCCATATTGCCGGTGGCAGTGAGGCCTCGTGGCTGCCCGCCTGTCGCTTGACGACAAGAGCCCAATTTCAATATATAAATTAATGTATGTACTTGAATGAATGATCGTTGCACTCCTGCCGTACGTCCCGGAGCGTTATTGGAGCCGGTGGCCGGCACTCCCGCACCCTCAGATCTCTGTCTGGGGATCTGAGGTGGAACACTAGTGGGGAAGGGGAGCAGGTAAGTGTTCCAATGCAGGGGGTTGGTGGAGTGGGCGAAGCGAGGTCAAACTCATCTGATTGGTGTAGGGAATGGTGGGAAGGGTTATAGTGCACAGTTTATGAACTTTGGGGGGGAAGTTCAGGTGGGCAGGGTAAGTATTTTGGTGGGGGGGGAGGGCAAGTGATGCGCTGCATAGTTATTGGGGGTGTGGGAGAGGGGCAAATTAAATGTTTTTAAAAAATTGTGTCGCCTCTTTCTTTAAATAAGTAAATTAAATGGAAGGGCTCGAAGCCCTTTAAAATTGGCGTCAGCACCTGCGCAAATGCTGCTGATGCCATTGCCGGGGATGGACAGCCCACCCCCTCCACATCATCAGGGCGGGTGGAGCGTGGTGGCTCCGTGAGGTGTGGACTGCCATTGATTATGTCCGCCGCCAATTACAGCGGCGGCACCATGAATTTTAGCCCCAAGAGTGGGGTTCAACCAAGGCAGTAAAGGTATATGCCTGAGGATCAGCACAGCAGCAGCTTTTCAGTCACAGAGTCAGCAAAGGAGCAGGTTCCTATCCCAGACCATATAGTGGGATTGGCAACCAACAGAGAGAGCAGTGTTACAGTAGATAAAAGATGTAGTTAGATGGTCAGAAGACAATGAACAGCATCAAGAATTGAGACGGCTGATCTTATCACAATTGCTTATAGACTCAGAATTAGAATTAGAATTAGAATTAGAATATTACAGCGCAGTACAGGCCCTTCGGCCCTCGATGTTGCGCCGATCATCTGACCTACACTATTCCATTTACATCCATATGTCTATCCAATGACCACTTAAATGCCCTTAAAGTTGGCGAGTCTACTACTGTTGCAGGCAGGGCGTTCCACGCCCCTACTACTCTCTGCGTAAAGAAACTACCTCTGACATCTGTCCTATATCTTTCACCCCTCAACTTAAAGCTATGTCCCCTCGTGTTTGCCATCCTCATCCGAGGAAAAAGACTCTCACTATCCACCCTATCTAACCCTCTGATTATCTTGTATGTCTCTATTAAGTCACCTCTCCTCCTCCTTCTCTCTAACGAAAACAACCCCAAGTCCCTCAGCCTTTCCTCGTAAGACCTTCCTTCCATACCAGGCAACATCCTAGTAAATCTCCTCTGCACCCTTTCCAAAGCTTCGACATCCTTCCTATAATGCGGTGACCAGAACTGCACGCAATACTCCAGGTGCGGCCTCACCAGAGTTTTGTACAGCTGCATCATGACCCCGTGGCTCTGAAACTCGATCCCCCTACTAATAAAGGCTAACACACCATATGCCTTCTTAACAGCCCTATTAACCTGGGTAGCAACTTTCAGGGATTTATGTACCTGGATACCAAGATCTCTCTGCTCATCTACACTACCAAGAATCTTCCCATTAGCCCAGTACTCTGCATTGCTGTTACTCCTTCCAAAGTGAATCACCTCACACTTCTCCGCATTAAACTCCATTTGCCATCTCTCAGCCCAGCTCTGCAGCCTATCTATGTCCCTCTGTACCCTACAACACCCTTCGACACTATCCACAACTCCACCGACCTTCGTGTCATCCGCAAATTTACTAACCCACCCTTCTACACCCTCATCCAGGTCGTTTATAAAAATGACAAACAGCAATGGCCCCAAAACAGAACCTTGCGGTACACCACTAGTAACTAAACTCCAGGATGAACATTTGCCATCAACCACCACCCTCTGTCTTCTTTCAGCTAGCCAATTTCTGATCCAAAGCTCTAAATCACCTTCAACCCCATACTTGCGTATTTTCTGCAATAGCCTACCGTGGGGAACCTTATCAAACGCCTTACTGAAATCCATATACACCACATCCACGGCTTTACCCTCATCCACCTGTTTGGTCACCTTCTCGAAAAACTCAATAAGGTTTGTGAGGCACGACCTACCTTTCACAAAACCGCGCTGACTATCGCAAATGATAGACAGATAGACAGATAGACAGATGATGTTTAGTGGAACAACACATCAGAAACCTTTATTCATCCTCCAAATTTCTGTGTGCAAGATGAATACTCAGGGGATTCCCATCCTCAAATACTTAGTTGCTGTTGCTAAATTGCAACTGGCAACAATACTTTGGTTGGAAAGCAAACAGAGAAAAAGGTGGAATAATGCAAAAGAGAAGAGTTAATAGAAACTATAATTAATATCACAGTAAAATATATAAAAAGTACAAAAAGCACTCATAACCATAAACTCCACGAAGAAATAGTGCATCACAACTTTATCAAACCAACTGTTTAAGTGATAGAATGTACCTTCCCTTGAGGACCCTGTGCCAGCAGTGCACCCAATCAGAGGATTTATTCTTATGTGAGACTCCTCCATACTGCGTTAGCAGTTGGCCAGCTTGTGACTTTTCCATGTTACTACAGTGATGTTGCCAAAAAAAAAATTAAGGTTAACGTTCAGGGAAAATGAACTAGAGGATGATAGATGGGCAATACTATTAATGGTTGTCACTGTCTCAGGTGCAATGACTTTTCCAGTTTTATTTCATGTGTAGCTCAGATATAATACTATCACAGCCAGGACACAAACCAGAGAGTCCTCATCCTGCCTTACCAGGTCCCAAATTAAACAGTACAAAAATTTACAAAGCAGCCAGGCGGTTATCTCTTGGCTGAAAACAATCTGGAAGACATCCTCAATGTCTGTTAATTCTTGCTCAGAGCAGACTGCAAGCTGACCCTATTCTCAGCCAAACTAGGACTCAGAGCTGAATGATTTCAACCCCCCTATGTCAGCAAAACTAAGAAACAGTACAGATTATATTTCAGCAAGCATCCGACTAGGATCGAGAGTGAGAGCCAATTGCATGCCAGATCCTGTCAGTTACTTTAACAAATATAACTGACTGCCTTACTGCAACCGCATTGTTTGAAAAAATCAATATAATGGACTGAATTTCTGGCAAGAAGAAACCTAGAACATTATTCAAGGTGATGAAAGGTCTTTGTATTCTTCCCTGTGCAATCCTTTGTACATTGACTATGTCAGTGTGAAGATTTAAATGTAATTCCTCTGTGCTGTGATGCATTAAAAATCAAATCTCTCTGATGGAATTTTCCTTGGAGACAGCATCAAGGCGACATGTAAGCACTTTCTCCTTGGGCTCGATTTTAACTCCCTCAAAACCGCTTCATTTACACAGAGTTAAAATCAGGCCTGCTCATCTCAGCTTTGTGACCTCTTCTTGTCAAAATTGGAAACAGGAGGTGCTCCTCTTCAACCATGTCCACTGACATTAATGAATATGTAACCACCACCTCTCTCAACTCCTCCACTGTCTCTTTTTTTTAGAGATACAGCACTGAAACAGGCCCTTCGGCCCACCGAGTCTGTGCTGACCATCAACCACCCATTTATACTAATCCTACACTAATTCCATATTCCTACCACATCCCCACCTGTCCCTATATTTCCCTACCACATCCCCACCTACCTATACTAGGGGCAATTTATAATGACCAATTAACCTATCAACCTGCAAGTCTTTTGGCATGTGGGAGGAAACCGGAGCACCCGGAGGAAACCCACGCAGACACAGGGAGAACTTGCAAACTCCACACAGGCAGTACCCAGAATTGAACCCGGGTCGCTGGAGCTGTGAGGCTGCAGTGCTAACCACTGCGCCACTGTGTCTCTGATTTGTCACATTGCTTGACCAACATCCAGTATTGGGCAAGCAGAAATTTCCTCCAACTAAACACTGGGCAAACCAAAGCCATTGTCTTTAGTTCCTGCCACAAATTCTGTTCCCTTGCTGCCAATGCCATCCCTCCCCTTGCAACTCTTTGAGGCTTAACCAGACCTTCGTGTGCTATTTGACCCCAGCTGAACTTTTGACCACAAATCTGCTCCATCACCAAGACATTTTTTTTATTTGTTCATAGGATGCGAGCATTGCTGACAAGGCCAGCACAAGGTGAGCTGCCTTCTTGACCTACTACAGTCCATCTGATGTAGGCACACCCACAGTGCTGTTAGGGAGGGAGTTCCAGGATTTTGACCCAGCGACAGTGAAGGAATAATGATATATTTCCAGGTCAGGATGGTGTGTGACTTGGAGTAGAACTTGCAGGTGGTGGTGTACTCTTTTGACTGCTGCCCTTGTCCTTCCAAGCAATAATGGTCGTGTGTTTAGAAGGAGCTGTCCAAGAAGGCATGGTGAGCTGCTGCAGTGCATCTTGCATATGGTACGCAATGTGCGCCAATGGTAGAGGAAGTTAATGTTGAAGGTGGTAAATGGTGTGCCAATCAAGCGGCTCCTTTGTCTTGGATGGTGTCGAACATCTTGAGTGTTGTGGGAGCTGCAGTCATTCAAGCAAGTGGAGAGTATTCCATCACACTCCTGACTTGTGCCCTGGAGATGGTGACAGGCATTGGGGAGTAAGGAGGTGGGTTACTCATTACAGAATTCCCAGCCTCTTACCCGCTCTTGTAGCGACAATATTAATGTGGCTGGTCCAGTTCAGTTTCTGGTCAATGGTAACTCCCAGAGCATTGATATTTTGGGGAGTCAACAATAGTAATG